>NW_003852520.1:1293854-1296810 GCF_000181295.1 Otolemur garnettii
TGGAACCATGCACAGGACCCTTTAGAGAACTATCATCCGGACACCTCCACATGGAGGGAACTGCTGCCAATCCGTGTTAATCAGAGAAGCTGAGAAAACCAACAGGAGACAGAAGTGTCTCCCATTATCTAGTCAGGGTTGTTCATATGATACCCTGGAACCATGTGCCGCTGAGAACAGGGGACACCGTTGACACACCCATCCTGCCTTGAGATGGAGGGGGCCATGTGCCCAGGAATGCAAGAAGCCTTTAAAAGCTGAGAGCATCCACAGACAGCAAAAAAAGGTAAGGTACAGTTCTACAATCACAGAGAGCGAACGGGCCAACATGCCAAATGTGCTAGGAAGCAGGTTCTTCCCTGTGGCCTCCAAAGAGAGGCCAAGCTGGCCAACCCCTTGATGTAGACTTCAGGGAACCTGGACTGGAGGAACCACATGACCCTCCCTGCCCCCCAGATTTCTGATAAAGAAAACTGTGAGCTGATGAATTTAAGTTGCTTTAAGCTACTGCATTTGTGGTGATTTGTTACACAGCAATAGAAAACTACTGTCACTCCTACCATCCCAGGGCCAGGTGTAGCAAGGAGGAGGGAGAAGAAAATTACATTCCTGTGACCCTTGCCCTGTATAACCCTGTGCCCTTTAAGGCAGGGTAGAACCTGTGAAGATGATGATCAAGTTACATTACCTGGCGGCAAACAGAAGATAATCTAGATTGGGCTCATCCGATCACACGAGCCTTTAAAGTCAGAGTTTTTCTGGCTGGCAACAGCAGACTAATTCTGAGGCTCGAAGCCCAAGGGGTTTGACAAACTATTGCCAGCTTGAGATGGAGAGGGCCATATGCCCAGGAATGCAGGAAGCCTTCAGAAGCTGAGAGCAAGGGTCACAGGGGTCATCAACAGAGAAAAGGAGATGGGATGTGACAAGAAGGTCCATGCCTCACATCCGACCCGATTCCCAGTTCACAAGGCTGGTCTGCTCTGCTGAGAGAAGGATAAAGTCTCAAAATGAAGGAATCAGGCTGTTTATTTTTATTTCTTAAAATTTACTTTTATTGGCAGTGCCCATAGCTCAGTGAGTAGGGCGCCAGCCACATACACTGGGGCTGGCTAAAACAACAATGACAACTGCAATAAAAAAGGGTAGCCAGGTGTTGTGGCGGGCACCTGTAGTCCCAGCTACTTGGGAGGCTGAGGCAAGAGAATTGCTTCCGCCCAAGAGTTTGAGGCTGCTGTGAGCTGTGATGCCATGGCACTCTACCCAGGATGACAGCTTGAGACTGTCTCAAAAAATAAATAAATAACTAAAGCCCTCCTCCCGAGCCCAGCAGGAGAGACTGTCCCTATGCTGGGTGGGCGCCTTGAGTCAGCCGCAGGACCTCTGCCCTGGCAGCCAGCAGTCTGCTGCCCTCCCCAGTTTGAGCTACTGCTGCCTCTGACGCATGTGGGTCTCTCTAACCACTGAGACCAGCTCCAGCATCTGGGCCGTTGATCTCCAAGTGGCTAAAGTGTCACTGTGACTCCTCCCTGAAGAGGAGCTGCCATGTGGGCACAAGATCTGTGGTGTTTGTCTGCAGCAGCAGAGTTAGAAGACCCCTGCTAACCTCTGGCGGTGCCCCAGCTTGAGTCACTGTCACATCTGCTTTCTAAAAATTGCCATGATAGTCTCTGTGTCTTTATTCTAAGCCCACCTATCACTTACATGGATTATGTCAGACATTTGGGGTCAATCTGTTCCTTAGAACATAAAATAAACCCACAGGCCAAAGAGGGACAAATGACCCACCATGAGCATGGCTTAGCCGAGGGTAGCCCAGGGGTACTCAGGGCTACACGGGTGGTTGAGCCTCAGCAGCCACCTACCTGCTGGCTGAGGCGGTCAGCTGCCACCCCTGTTCTGCGGGCTGTGACCACAGGCAGCGCTATGGCTGATGTAACTGACTGTCATGTAAGCAGGGGAGTTGCACATTTAACTTACTCCAGCTCAGACAGGCAGAGAAAATAGCACTGACATTCTGCCTGTGAGTATTCCTACTGCCTTGCCTACAGTTTAATAGGAAAAATAATTAAATGTCCAACCATCATATAAGGCTGGTTGGATCTGATCATTTAATCAATCAATGCAGACAATGTCCAGTCTCTTATTATTTTTTTAAAATTTAATTTATTTTTTTTCAAGACAGAGTCTCACACTGTCACCCTGGGTAGAGTGCTATGGCATCATCCTAGCTCACAGCCACCTCAAACTCTTGGGCTCAAGGGATCCTCCTGCCTCAGCCTCCTGAGTAGCTGGGACTACAAGTGCCGCCACCATACCCAGCTGTTTTTTCTATTTTTAGTAGAGATGGAGTCTTACTCTTGCTCAGGCTGGTCTCAAACTCCTGAGCTCAAGTGATCCGCCCCCCTCAGCCACTCAGAGTGCTGGGATTACAGGTGAGCCATTGTGTCTGGCCCGTCCACTCTCTTTTAAATAGAAATGTTTAGTATTTCCTTTAGATTTCCCTCATCCCTGTTTTTCTCTCAGCCTGAATTCTAGTTTGGGGTTGGGGGTCTTAGCCTTGTGCTGTTCCATTCATGCTGCCCACACCCATCACTTTCCAGCCTGGTGCCCCTTACTCACCTCGCTCCACCTTCTGTCAGCCTCTGACTGCAGCTTGGAGCTCAGGCCTGGTCCTGACGTCTGGTTCTGGTTTGCCAGCTGTGAGCCCCTTGGCTTTGGCATCTGCTCACAGCTTAGATTTGGGGGCTTTCTTTTCATTTCTGGTTCAAAAGAACATCCAAATTATTCTGTCTCTTTATATATAATGCAGCATTCCTATCTCCTGTATTTCATACATATCCGTTATTAACCAGAAAAATAATTTTTAAAAGTAAAATTTAGGCTCGGTGCCTGTGGCCCAAGCGGCTAAGGTGCCAGCCACATACCCCTAAGGTGGTGGGTTCGAATCCCCAGC
>NW_003852520.1:1296880-1299883 GCF_000181295.1 Otolemur garnettii
GTGCCTGTAGTCCCAACTACTTGGGAGGCTGAGGCAGGAGACTCACTTGAGCCCAGGAGTTGGAAGTTGCTGTGAGCATGATGCCCCACGGCACTCTACCCAGGGGGACAGCTTGAGGCTCCGTCTCAAAAAAAAAAAGTAAAATTTAGACAAATAATACATAAAATTCTCCTTGTTTAGAAAAAGGGGAGGAATATTATAGATAAGGACAAACCCCTTCAAACCCTTCTTAAATCCATGTCCTTCGTCATCCCAGCAGCAACCTGAGGACCTAAGCTTTAGAAACCCTTTAGCCTTCTTTCAACAGACTTACCTTAATGACCAGACTCACCTGTAAAATGAAAACTGCATCTTAGTTATTTCAGAGCTTGTCTACGGTAATATAAAAGGCATTCCTTTTTGTCTTACTCTATTTTCTATTGCTTGTAACAAAATACCCCAAACCGAGCGATTAATAAAGAAAGGAATTTCTTATAGTTTTGGAATAACTATAATTCCTAAGGCCAACCACAATGCCTTCTAGTTTTGGAGGCAGAAGTCCAAGGTCGAGGGCTCCACGTGGCGAGGGACAGTCAGGGCTGAGTGCTAGCTAGCTCTGGGTGCTCTTCCTCTTTTTTTTTTTTTTTTTTTTTTTTTAGATAGAGTCTCACTTTGTCACCCTTGGTAGAGTGCCATGGCATCACAGCTCACAACATCTTCAAACTCTTGGGTTTAAGCAATTTTCTTGCCTCAGCCTCCCAAATAGCTGGGACTACAGATGCCAACCACAACGCCCATCTATTTTTAGAGACGAGGTCTCCCTCTTGCTCAGGTTGGTCTCCAGCTCGTGAGTTCAGGCCATCCCCCCACCTCGGCCTCCCAGAGTGCTGGGATTATGTGGTTGAGCCACCTCCCTCAGCCCTCGTCCTTTTTTATAAAGTCACCAGTTCCCCTCCCTGGGTAACTCATTAGCTCATTAACCCATTAATTCATGAATAGATTAAGTCATTCTATGAGGGCTCTGCCCTGTTAAATGCCCTGTCTCTCAATACTGCCCCACTGGAGATTAAGTCTGAATGTGAGTTTTTTATCATTATTATTTTTTGAGACAGAGCCTCAAGCTATCACCCTGGGTAGAATGCCATGGCATCACAGCTTACAGCAACCTCCCAATCCTGGGCTTAAGCGAGTCTCCTGCCTCCACCTCCCAAGTAGCTGGGACTACAGGTGCCCACCATGACGCCTGGCTAGTTTTTGGTTGCAGCCGTCGTTGTTTGGCAGGCCCAGGCTGGATTTGAACCCGCCAGCTCAGGTGTATGTGGCTGGTGCCTTAGCCACTTGAGCCACCGCTGCCCAGCCATGAACATGACTTTTAGAGGGGACATTTGAACCACAGCTCACATAGGAAATACATCAAAAGTAAAATTAGATAAAAATTTGAACATGGTGCTTACTTTGGCAGCACATATACTAAAATTGGAACGATACAGAGAAGATTAGCGTGGCCTTTGTGCAAGGATGACATGCGAATTCGTGAAGTGTTCCATATTTGGGGGAGCATTTGACCATGATCATCTAGCATGGGAATAATCAATTCGCTGGAGAAATATATAGACATTTCCAGGCCTTTCCATGGCTTGAAAGACAGCTTCATACTTTAGTCTGATGGCCACTGATTATACATTTATACCCCCTAAAAAAACCTACTAACCTATCTAGTTTTAAGGTACCATTATACAAAAGAGAGGATGTCCATAGTTAGGAAATGGATAGTCCAGGTAAATCCACCTTTCTGAATTAAGAAACTGATATTCTGGTGTATAAACCAGTCCCTTTAATTGCGTAAACAGCTCAATCCATGCAGTTTTCCTATTTTCTAATTCTGCAATTCTATCTCCAGGGCTTTCAATCTGAGTAATAGAAGATACTTAGAACATCTGTTGAATGAATGGATGGCAAAAGCATCACTGTCGTTTTGTTAGGTTAAATTTTTGAATATATGAATCGGCTTGGCGCATGTAGCTCAGCGGCTAGTGCGCTAGCTATATACACAGATCTGGCAGGTTCAAATCCAGCCTAGGCCTGCCAAACGACGATGACTACAACCAAAAAATAGACGGGCACTGTGGTGGGCACCTGTAGTCCCAGCTACTTGGGAGGCTGAGGCAGGAGAACTGCTTAAGCCTTAGAGTTGAAGGTTACTGTGAGCTGTGACGCCACGGCGCTAGGGCAACATATTGAGACTCTGTCTCAAGAAAAAAAAAGTTGGGAATCATTTTCTTCCTTACAGTACTGCTGTGTAAATGATTTCTTCCCACAGAGGGATGCTGGCCTACAGCTTGAGGTAGAGGGAATCACATCCAAGACAGATTGCAAATGAGAAAAGAAGAGAAGCTTTATCTAAGGAATGGAAGTCCTTTTAAATGATCAGGCTCAGAAAGACATTAACACAATTAGACGGCAGTCACATCCCACTCCGCTCTGAGCTGCCTCATCTCCTGAAACTGTTTGCTGTTGCCACCGGCAGCAATAAATTGACGGGATAATGCCATGATGCACACTGCAACCCACACCCTACAGCTAAACGTTTAGGCAATCATTAATCCACGTTGTTTCTGTAAGCCTATGAGAATTCCTGACAAACAACTCTGTAACAGGCCACTCCTTGTTCCCTTTTTTGCCTTTAAAATCCTGCTTGTAGCAAAGGCCAAACTGAGCTTGTATCCAAGGCAGCTGTCCTTACTTTGACTTAAGAAATCTCTTTAAATCATATTTTGTGCTTCAGCCTCTTCTTTTCAGATAGATGCACACATCTCATTCATTTATTCACCATTCAATAAAAAATCGCTAAATGCTTATTAACTGTGATGCTAAGGTCCAGGGAATACAATAATAATAATGATAATTATTATTATAAAAGACCATGGTGGGCTCAGCGCCTATAGCTCAACCGGCTAAGGCGCCAGCCATGTACACCTAAGGTGGCGGGTTCAAATCCCCAGCCCGGACCCGCCAAACAACAAT
>NW_003852520.1:1301364-1302272 GCF_000181295.1 Otolemur garnettii
TGTGAGCTGTGATGCCACAGCACTGTACCGAGGGTGAGGGTGACATAGTGAGACTCTGTCTCAAAAAAGTAAAATTAAATTAAATTAAAACCAAATGTTTGCCAGTTTTATCTGCTAAAAATTTATTTAACTTTCATTCAAAAACCACTTTAATCCCTTGAGAAGACCTGTGTGTTACATTTATGGGAAAGTGGTTTACCTCACATTATCTCACAATGACCATCTATGCTTGGTTCTGTACTGACAGTCGTTTTGTGAGTCGAAGGGCAAAGTGTGATCAGCATAGGAGTGAGACGGGGAAAGACAGTGGTGGGAAAGGTTGGGAGACGTGTCAGATGACAGGGAATAAAGATGAAAGGGACAGAAGTGAGAGAGGAGGCTAACGGGCAGCCACGGTGCTCAGACGTCTGCCACCCCAGGGGAGACCCGTCCGTGCCGTCCACCACAGGGAGAGCCGTCCGTGCCGTCCACCCATGGGACTCAGACGTCTGCCACCCCAGGGGAGACCCGTCCATGCCGTCCACCCATGGGGCTCAGATGTCTGCCATCCCAGGGGAGACCCGTCCGTGCCGTCCACCCCAGGGGAGACCCGTCCGCGCCGTCCACCGCAGGGAGACCCGTCCGTGCCGTCCACCCCAGGGGAGACCCGTTCCTGCCGTCCACCACAGGGAGACCTGTCTGTGCCGTCCACCCCAGGGGAGACCTGTCCGTGCCGTCCACCCCAGGGGAGACCCGTTTGTGCCGTCCACCACAGGGAGACCCGTCCGTGCCGTCCACCCATGGGACTCAGATGTCTGCCACCCCAGGGGAGAACCGTCCATGCTGTCCACCCATGGGGCTCAGATGTCTGCCATCCCAGGGGAGACCCGTCCATGCCATCCACCTGTGGTGCTCAGACATCTGCCACC
>NW_003852520.1:1302734-1304060 GCF_000181295.1 Otolemur garnettii
CCTGTGGTGCTCAGACATCTGCCACCCCAGGGGAGACACGTCCATGCCATCCACCAATGGGCTCAGATGTCTGCCACCCCAGGGGAGACCCGTCCGTGCCGTCCACCACAGGGGAGACCCGTCCGTGCCTGTCCACCCGTGGGGTTCAGACGTCTACCACCCCAGGGGAGACCTGTCCATGCCATCCACCAATGGGGCTCAGACGTCTGCCACCCCAGGGGAGACCCGTCCATGCCGTTCACCCATGGGCTCAGATGTCTGCCACCACAGGGAGACCCGTCCGTGCCATTCACCAATGGGGCTCAGACGTCTGCCACCCCAGGGGAGACCCGTCCATGCCATCCACCAATGGGGCTCAGACGTCTGCCACCCCAGGGGAGACCCGTCCATGCCGTTCACCCATGGAGCTCAGATGTCTGCCACCACAGGGAGACCCGTCCGTGCCGTCCACCACAGGGGAGACCCGTCTGTGCCTGTCCACCCGTGGGGTTCAGACGTCTGCCACCACAGGGGAGACCCGTCCATGCCGTTCACCCATGGAGCTCAGATGTCTGCCACCACAGGGAGACCCGTCCATGCCGTCCACCACAGGGGAGACCTGTCCATGCCTGTCCACCCGTGGGGCTCAGATGTCTGCCACCACAGGAGACCTGTCCGGGCCTGTCCACCTTCTGTGGTTGTCCAAGGTTTTCAGTTCAAAAGTTGAGCAGCTGGAATCTCCTTTATCGTTAGGAAGGGAATGAAGGAGCAAGCAAAATTCTAGTAATTATTAGTGCCAAAATGAGAATAGTCAACACAGAAGTTTTTGTTTTGTTTTTTTTAAAGGGAAAGTCCATGTGTCGCAATCTGCTAAGTCACCAGGATTTGAGGGCTCTGCCCTTCAGACATTAGTCATTCCTTCCTTCTAAACAGTTCCCACCCTAGTTTTCTAGCTGGTCCTTGTGTTGTTAAACACAGCAAAACCTTTAAACCTCTCAGAAAAACCTGAAAATGAATTCAAATTCTAATAAACAGCATTTCTAAGCATTCAAACCTGGATGAATTGACTATATATTTTTTTCTCTCAAGATCCTTCCTATTTGAAGGAATTCACTGTGCTAAAATGTATAATATTTTACAAGAGGCTGTGATTTATAAAATGGCTGAAAACTTAGGAAACCTACTGAAACAAGGATTCTACCTAATGACCAGAACCTGACACAGTCTTCCTGGGGGTTTATTTTCAAGCTTGGAGGCTGTCACCCAACTTAAAAAGAAAGCTAAATGTTTCTAATCTCTTGTTACTTTAATTAACACTGTCCTCATCACTTTTTTTTTTTTTTTTTT
>NW_003852520.1:1305043-1309228 GCF_000181295.1 Otolemur garnettii
ATATATATATATATATGATTGAAAATTAATAGAGTAATTTGAAAAAATATAGACTATTGTGAAAAGTAAACTGGAATCTCTACCACAATTCAAAGTAAATAAGTTTAGAAATAAAGAAAAGTAAATGAGTTTCTAGACCAGAACTTTGCCAGCAAAAACAAAAAGTCATTTAGCTCAGCATGGAAAGATAAATCCTGATCAGTCGTGTCAGACATACACCACCAATTAGTTTCTCGAATTACCACTATAATCCTTTCAGGTTTCAAAATATTTTAAGCAGGAAATTGGCTGTGATTCTTTCTTCATCTATTCATTTTTAGAGACAAGGTTTCACTACACTGACCAGCTTGGAATGCACTCACTACTCACAGACATGACCACAGCTCACTGTAGCCTTCAACTCCTGGGCTCAAATGATCCTCCTGCTTCAGCCTCCCAAGTAGGTGGGTCTTCAGCTGGGTGCCACCATACACAGCAATTCACACATTCAGCGAATATTTACTGGCACAGTGCAAGGCATTTGAAATACAACACGATCAAAACACACATAGTCATTGCCTTGTTCAGAGCTTGCAATGTAGTGAAAAAGAAATACTATGTACAAGAAGCAAATAAGCCTAATTGCAAATTAGGGTGCTTTGTTAGAAGGAAAAAACTGGATTCTTAAAAGACTTACTAGACTGATGAAAACGCTGATAGACGCCCCGTGAGTAATGATCACCTGACCACTCAGACAGGCAGCATTTTGTTCACAGCTGGATCCCTGCACAGCATTTTAATGTTTGGCCATGCTCTTTGCCTTGACCGGCTCTGAGATGAAGAGGAACTGTCTCCCATTTCTTTCCTCTTTTCTGGGAGTGGTACAGTGTGCTACATGCAGAGACTCCTAACTCATGACTGAGGAAAAGACTGTTTTTCTGAATTGGATTGGTTGGGAAAGTCTCCCTGGTCAGACTGCTTGCCCATGGGTTCTATACTCTCCAGCTATCTAGCAGAGTGCCCGACAGAATCAGTGCTCAACAAACATTTGCAGAATAAGGCCAGGCGTGGTGGCTCACACCTATAATCCCAGCACTCTGGGAGGCTGAGGTGGGTGGATTACCTGAGCTCATGGGTTTGAGATAGGTGTTGTGGTGGGCGCCAGTAGTCCCAGCTACTCAGGAGGCTGCGGCAAGAGAATTTTTTGAGCCCAAGAGTTGGAGGTTGCTGCAAGCTTTGATGCCACGGCACTCTGCCGAGGGCCTGAGAAAATGAGACTCTGTCTCAAAAAAAAAAAAAAGGAATTAATGTAACCTGGTTCTGTGTACCTTCAATGAATCCCCAACAATAAAAAATACATATATTTGCAGAATAGTAAATAAAAGACTAAATGGATAAATTTTTCACTGGACTGATATGTCTGTTTTCACGTGTCCAGTTAAACTACTCATCTAATCCTTCACTCACTCAGCAATGCTGAGCACATGCCACGTGCCAGGCACTATGCCAGTGCTGGCTACAGCGGTGAACAGACAGACCAGATCCCACCCTCCTGGAGCACACAGTCTAGTGAGTACTACCCACGTCAGGGAGAATATTGATCCAGCAGATTTCACCATGTATTTCCAGACACTCAGAGCAGGCCCCTTAGTGAGCAGAAGCTGTGGTCTATTACTAGGGCTGAGGTGCAGGGGGCTAAGTCCTGGACTGGAGTTAGTGTTTCAGGTTTAGTTTCTTAGAAAGCAATGCCGGGTCAGACATGGTGGCTTACACTTGTAATCCTATCACTCTGGGAGGCCGAGGCGGATAGATCACTTGAGCTCAGGAGTTCAAGACCAGCCTAAACAAGAGAAAGACCCTGTCTCTACTAAAATTAGAAAAACTAGCCAGGTGTTGTGGTGGGCACCTGTAGTCCCAACTATTCAGAGGCTGAGGCAGGAGGATCACTTGAGCCCAAGAGTTTGAGGTTGCTATGAGCTATGATGACACCATGGCACTCTACCACAGGTGACAAACTGAGACTTTGTCTCCAAAAAAAAAGAAAGCAACATGATGACAACTGACGACAGAGCACCTGCCAACAAGGGGGAAGCCTAGCCCCCAGGGAAAGCCCCCAGGGATGGACTCTAGGGATGGCCCCCAGGGATGGGCCTCCAGGGATGGCTCCCCAGGGATAGACCTCCAGGGACAGCCCCCAGGGATGGACTCTAGGGATGGCCCCCCAGGGATGGGCCTCCAGGGATGGCCCCAGGGATGGCCCCCCAGGGATAGACCTCCAAGGACAGCCTCTAGGGATGGCCTCCCAGGGATGGGCCTCCAGGGATGGCCTCAGGGATGGTCCCTAGGGATCGCCCCTCAGGGATGGCCCCCAGGGATGGATCCCCAGGGATGGCACCTCAGGGATGGCCCCCAGGGATGGCCCCTCAGGGATAGCCCCCCAGGGATAGCCCTTCAGGGACAGCCCCCAGGGATGGACTCTAGGGATGGCCTCCCAGGGATGGGCCTCCAGGGATGGCCCCAGGGATGGACCTCCAGGGATCGCCCCTCAGGGATGGCCCCCAGGGATGGCTCCCAGGGATCGCCCCTCAGGGATGGATCCCCAGGGAGGGCCCCCAGGGATGGCTCCCAGTGTTGCTAGGTGCATCCTTCACCTGCAGCTGGGGTGGCTTAGAGGAGGCCAAGCAGAGAGGACTCCACAATGATAAAATTAAAGACAAGGTGTAAGGCCAGCACACGCATCTCAGAGTGTGGCAAGGGGGTCTGACTGCTCCTGTCTGGGAGAAGGCTGGTCTTTCCTACCAAAGACCCTCACCTGTGGGTCTCAGGTGAGGTTTGCTCCTAGACAGAGAATTACAACCGTCCTGCCTGTCTGTGTGGATCGGGCAATAGAGCATTATACCTTTGTAACCTCCTTGTTGGGTCATCATGGAAATTAGAAATGTCACTCAAAGACTTAACCTAAATCGGGGAACGCGGCAGAGTGAACTATTCAGTCCCACAGTTCACTGCTCCTGGTCAGGTGGAGAGACACTTTTCAGGGGAATTATTCAGAGAAGCTCCTTTGTACTGAGCTCATGGCTACTCTTCCTTTTACTAAGGTGTCTCAGAGTAGCTTTAATAGCTTCTGATCCTCCAGACCCAAAGCAAAGAGGGATAAATAAGCTATCTCTCACACACGCACACACAGCACACTTTATACACACTAATGAGGAAGTTTTAATCTAATAAATGATTTTCAAAACAAAAGGCTTTAACAATTATGAGGTGTAGGTCCTGTGGTTGGACTCCCTTGGTGTTCTAGCTCCAACACTCATTTCCTCACCTGTAAATGGGAATAATAACAAGGTTGTTGGAAGGATTAAAAACTTAATTCATATATTTTTATCATTTTTAATGCTAATAACCTGGAATCTCTCCTATGAATTTTAAAAGGGCCATAAAAATACTGCAGCAGCCTGACAATCCTTTCCAGCCTCAGTATTTTTCTTTGCTGCATCACCTTTCCAGAAACTTCTTCCTAGTTTTGTGCATGGCTGACTCCCTTTCATCCTTGAGCTTTCGGCTTAGATGTCACATCCTCAGAAGGCCTTTGGGAAGGAGAACGTCAGGCCTTAAAAAATCTTGTAGCCTTCCTGGTCCTTAAGTGCAGGATTGAATCCAAATTTTACATAACAAATACTTTCATTAAAAGGGGTGAAGCAGAGAAAGGTGAAGTTGTTCTTGCTTCCTTTGGTGCTTTGAAATCAGAAAGACACAGGTTCCCTACCCCTAGAGTATTACTTTTTTTGAGATGGGGTCTCTTGCTCCCCCTACCGGGCTAGAGTGCCATGGCCTCATCATAGCTCACTGCAACCTTGGCTCCTGGGTTCAAGGGACTCTCCTGCCTCAGCCTCCTATAGGTTCCTGCCACCACACCTGGCTAATTTTTATTTTTTTTTAGTAGAGACCTGGTCCCACTCTTGCTCAGGCTAAAGTCTTGGCCTCCAGCAATCCTCCCACCTAAGCCTCCCAAAGTTCTAGGTTGACAGATGTGAGCTACCCTCCCTGCCTGGACCAAAATGTCACTTCTTTTTTTTTTGAGACAGAACCTCAAGCTGTCCCCCTGGGTAGAGTGCTGTGGCTTCACTGCTCACAACAATCTCCAACTCCTGGGCTCAAGTGAGTCTCCTGCCTCAGCCTCCCAAGTAGCTGGGACCACAGGCGCCC
>NW_003852520.1:1309900-1312373 GCF_000181295.1 Otolemur garnettii
TTTTTTTGAGACATAGTCTTACTCTGTCACCCTGGGTAGAGTGCTATGGCACAGCTCACAGCAACCTCAAACTCTTGGTCTCAAGAGATCCTCTCACCTCAGCCTCCTAAGGAGCTGGGACTATAGGCCCTCCCCATGATGCCGGCTAGTTTTTATTCTCTTTTTCTATTTTTAGTAAAGATGGGTATCTCACTCTTGCTCAGGTTGGTCTTGAACTCCTGAGCTAGGCCAGGTGCAGTGGCTCACACCTGTAATCCCAGCACTCTGGGAGGCAAAGGCAAGTGGATTGCCTGAGCTCAGGAGTTTGAGATCAGCCTGAGCAAGAGTGAGACCCTGTCTCTACTAAAAACAGGGAAATTGAGGCAAGCGGGTCATTTGAGCCCAGGAGTTTGAGGTTGCTGTGAGCTATGATGGTGCCATAGCACTCTACCCAAGGCAACAGTGTGAGACTTGCTCTCAAAAATAAAAAATCTTTGAACTCTTGAGCTTAAGTAATCCTCCTGCCTTGGCCTCCCACACTAGTGCTAGGATTACAGGCATGACCCACCATGCCTAGCCACTAAAGAATGTTCTTGAAGAAGTAGTAAAGTTTTGGGGTTTTGTTTTGTTTTGGTTTTTTTGGTTTTTGAGACAGAGTCTCACTTTGTCACCCCCTGTAGAGTGCCGTCACATCATAGCTCACGGCAACCTCAAACTCTTGGGCTTAATGGATTCTCTTGCCTCAGCCTCCCAAATAGCTGGGAGTATAGGGGCTGGCCACATCACTCGGCTATTTTTTTGTTGCAGTTGTGATTGTTGTTTATCAGGCCCAGGCCAGGTTTGAACCCTCCTGCCTCAGTGTATGTGGCCGGCACCCTACCCACTGAGCTGTGGGCACCGCTGCTCTGGCTGATCTTGAACCTGCGAGCTCAGGCCATCCACCTGCCTTGGCCTACCAGAGTGAAGTAGTTAGGTTGTTAGTTTTATTTAATCTTCACTCTTGAGTGCATATCTCCTTCTCTCTTGATGAAATGGGAGGAACATATACACACTCAAGGAAAAGCTCTGCTGTGAATGAATCACAAGCCGGAGTACATTCATTTTTTCAAAGGACATTTTTTACTTGAAAGATCAGTTACAAACTAGGAACAAGAGAACAGAACTAAAGATGTAGATTTGAGAGTCACCAGCTCAGAGATGATAAAGACAAGGTGTAAAATCGGCACTGACAGTGACCCCCCGGCAGGGTTTCTGCTCTCAGAGCTAAGAGAAGAAAGAAAGAGTAGTGGGCAGAGGGATAGTTTGCTGAAATTCAGAGTGTGGGGCTCAGAGGAGAAAGGGCAAAAGGAAACCCATTAATTGAAGAAACTTCTATGCAAAGCCTTAGTGTTGATTGGAATAGCTGTAGGCTATCAGCCAAAATGCAGAAACAGACTTGCTATAACTGTAGCCGTAAAGGTTTAATTCTGCAGAATGCGGCTCTGCTTACACTGATAAAGGATCTTGCTTTTCTCCTTTTATAGAGAATCCTCAACATGAGAACATCCGGAATTAACTAGCAAGTGGCAATATCACAGGCATCCCTAACACTTCGTCAGATTTATTTATTTATTTTTTCCTGAGATAGAGCCTCAAGCTGTCACCCTGGGTAGAGTGCTATGACATCACAGCTCACAGCAACCTCCAACTCTTGGGCTCAAGCGAGTCTCCTGCCTCAGCCTCCCAAGTAGCTGGGACCACAGACGCCCACCACAACACCCGGCTATTTTTAGAGACAGGTTCTTGGGCTCAGGCTGGTCTTAAACTTATGAGCTCAGGCAGTCCCCTAAGATTACAGGCATGAGGCATCTCGCCGAGCCTACAAATCTTATACTTTTAAAAATAATGCTCTTGAACTCAATCTGAATTTTTCCTCCCAAAGACATTTGTTGTAACCACAGTGTAAGCAAGGCTTCCCGCCTTCTCTGCTGGCCGCGACTGTGCACAGGGTCTATGTCAGCGTCTGCGCCCCTGAATCAACACTGTGGCTGACAGGTAGTCGTTAGACGAGTCTCCTTCGCAGGCTGTTAGGCAGCCAACTACAAGCCTTTAGCCTTAGGTCTGATGGAGAACAGTTTTCATATTAGCTACTGTTGACAGAAAAGAAGCCATACTCCTTTAAAGTAATTTACACAGGTATATTCTGAGTCAAATTTGAGGGCCACGACCTGGAGCCACACCCAAGAAGCCCTGAGCACGTGGACTCGAGGTGGTGAGGTCACAGTTTGGTTTTATATATTTCAGGAGACAGAGATTACAGGTAAGATCATAAAATCAATAGTGCAAAACATACATGGGTTTGGCCCCCAAAGGTGGGACATCTGAAAGCCATGAGCTTATAGATTACAGATCAGTTTAAAGAGTCTTTAGTTGAGGCTCGGTGCCTATAGCTCAACCGGCTAAGGCGCTAGCCACATACACCTAAGGTGGTGGGTTCGAATCCCCAGCCCAGACC
>NW_003852520.1:1312654-1314147 GCF_000181295.1 Otolemur garnettii
CAGAGGCAGGAGACTCGCTGGAGCCCAGGAGTTGGAGGTTGCTGTGAGCTGTAATGCCATGGCACTCTACCCAGGGGGACAGCTTGAGGCTCTGTCTCCAAAAAAAAAACCTACTGACGAGGCTGGGTGAGGTGGCTTACATCTGTAATACCAGAACTGTGGGAGGCCAAGGTGGGATGATCCCTTGAGGTCAGGAGTTGGAGACAAACCAGTCTGAACAAGAGCAAGATTCCCATCTCCCCTAACGATAAAACCTACTGACTATAGCTGCTATAGCTGGGCCTGGTGCACACTCAGGAGGTTTTAGCCCAGGAGTTCAAGGCTGTAATACCCTATCATCACACCTGTGAACAGTCAGCTGCCCTCCAGCCTGGGCTACACAGCAAGACCAGGTCTATAAAAATAGAAAAATAAAATAAAAATATCCCTGTTAGGGCCCTAAACCCATGCCACACCTTCCCTACCTGGGCCCTACAAAAGGCCTACATGGCCCTGCCACAAGAGTTCCGCCAGAAAGACCCTAACTGAAGTGAAATGGCAAATGCAAGAAAAGGATGGCCGTGAGCTGTGATGCCACAGCACTCTACCCAGGGGTATAGCTTGAGGCTCTGTCTCAAAAAAAAAAAAAACCCAAAAAACCAAAATTGTAGAGTAAATTTACATAAGAGTAAATGATCTGGGATAGACAGATGACCTGCATTAGGAATAATATTAGAGATTAGAGCTCTTTTGCTTCCTTGCTTCAAAGATGGCAAAGAAAGAACAATGGCCCTGCCCAAAAGTGCTGTGGGCACACGCAGCCTACTGTCCGCAGGAGCTGCCTCCAATGCACAGCTAAGGCCAGAGCGTGCTGTGGGCGCGCGCAGCCTCCAGTGCGCGGCTAAGGCCAGAGCGTGCTGTGGGCGCGCGCAGCCTCCAGTGCGCGGCTAAGGCCAGAGCGTGCTGTGGGCGCGCGCAGCCTCCAGTGCGCGGGTAAGGACAGAGCGTGCTGTGGGCGCGCGCAGCCTCCAGTGCACTGCTAAGGATAGAGCCTGCTGTGGGCACACACAGCCTCCAATGCACAGCTAAGGACAGAGCGTGCTGTGGGCACACAGCCTCCAATGCGCGGGTAAGGACAGAGCGTGCTGTGAGCACGTGCAGCTTACTGTCCACTGGAGCTGCCTCCAATGCACGGGTAAGGACAGATCACAGTGGAGTCAGCCATGGTTAGGGCCATTCCTGAAGCCAGGGTGCTTCTGTGCTCCCCAGGTACACATGAAGCTGCGTCACTGGAGAGGGACTGTCCTGGGGAAGTCTGTGAAGACCAAACACCTCCACTCTGATTTAGCCCGTGGTGCTGTCCCACAACCTCCAACAAAGCCTATGTAGGGAGCTTAGTCCTTGAGGACTGAAGACTGTCATCTTATGGATGAAACAAAACAGCTGTCCAGAAAGTGTGTGTGTCTCTATTTTTCATATTACATAGCTGGATACTTTCTAGACAGCCCTCATAT
>NW_003852520.1:1315512-1320501 GCF_000181295.1 Otolemur garnettii
CCTGCAGAGGGGCTGAGACACCAAGATGGCGTGCAGCAGCCTTGAGCGGCAGGTGAAGGGCTTTTTTATACCGTGCTCAGCAAGCTAGCACAATACAGAAGCCAATCACAGCGGTTAAAGCAGGGGGTCGCAAGGTGGGGGGTACACATGAGTTCATAATCACAAGATATATCACAACTACATTACTTCATGGTCATAAGATGGGGGGTTACACAATTCAGGATGGAAGTACATGGTAACCTAGACATTAACTCATAGTTCAGGGGTACAAATTGGGTAACACCACCCTGGCCCTCCCTTCTTTCCCTTCATTCCCTTAAGCTGCCTCCTAGAACTCAACTTCCCCTCCCTTGTAGAGGGGCTGAAGCTAAAAGCAATTCTTTTTACAAGTACAAGAAGTTTGTTGCCTTTCTTACTAGTCCTGGGGATTTGGGGCTGGGGGCTTGGTTATTACATGATCTGCTAACCTGCCAGAACCTTCCAGCAACCTGTGGAATCTTCCTCCCCTTACACCCAGTATAAAAACTATCCCAAACTTAGCCGGGTGTTGTGGCAGGTGCCTGTAGTCCCAGCTACTAGGGAGGCTGAGGCAAGAGAATCGCCTAAGCCCAGGAGTTGGAGGTTGCTGTAAGCTGTGATGCCACAGCACTCCACTGAGGGCTGTAAGTGAAACTCTGTTTCTACAAAAAAAAAAAAAAACCACCACTAACAAAAAACTATCTCCAACCGTTCTCAGTGCAGCTGCCATCTTTGCCCAGGCAGGTCTCAGCCCCCTTTCACTAAACTTGGCCTGAACTTCTCCCAGTCTTCTCTGGGTACACGCTGAAGCCCTTTCAGTTCCTACCAACTATTTATAATATGGTGATCTTCACTGTTATAAACATTGTTAGATTATTGCCTCAGAAAGCCCCTTCCCCCAAAAAAGCCCCTTCCTGCCCTTAAAGTTACAACTTCTCCCTAGCACAGGGAGTGGCCTGCTTACCTCATCCCCCTGTTCCAATTTCCCGCTGCCCGCCCCTAATGGCTCTTTCCGCTGGAGGAATGACTCCTTACTGGTTATCCACCAGCTCGTCACCATTCTGAAACTCCCCTATATAAGTATAAGTTCCCCCGCCACCTTTCTTTCTTTCCTACCTCTCTCTGCATTCCTTCTCTCCTCTCTCTCTTTCCCTCTCTTCCCCCTCGCTCTTCTCTACTCTGTCTCTCTTCTCTTCCCTACTCTCTCCTTATCTCTCACCTCTCTTTCCTCTCCTCCTCAGTGCTGCTCTGCAGCCTCCCTCCCCCCACCAATAAAGACCTTTGGTACAAGCCTCAGTGGTCTGAGAATTCTCTGCCGGTGGAAGTGCCTCTCTTTCAAACATTCCACAGGTATTGTTCTGTGCTTTCTGGACTGCAGGAAACCTGTTAGGCACATTTACTAACTTCCAGGCTGCTTGTGTATTAACTTCTCACAGAGATGTTTAAAATCTCAATTTTCAGGCTGGGATCAGTGGCTCACATCTATAATCCCAGCACTCTGGGAGGCCAAGGCAGATGGCCTAAGCTCACAGTCTGAGACCAGCCCGAGCCACAGCGAGACCCCTGTCTCTAAAAATAGTTGGGCATTGTGGCAGGCACTTGTAGTCCCAGCTACTCCGGAGGCTGAGACAAAAGAATTACTTGAGTCCAAGAGTCTGAAGTTGCTGTGAGCTGTGAATGCCATAGCACTCTACCAAAGGAGACATAGTGAGACTCTATCTCAAAAAAAACAAAAAAACAAACAAAAAACCCTTCATTGTGTCTATCAATACTTTTTGTCTTAAACTTCTAAATTGTCTGTTATTAAGATTACTATCCTAGATTTCCTTTCTCTTCTCTCTCTCTTTTTAGGAAAGTCTTTTATCAAAAGTATATAGTTAGACTTTATTTAAAATCTTTGCCTTTAAATAGGTTAATGTAATGTGTTTTATATAAATAAACTTATGATTGCTGGTATAGTTAATGTAATTATACCATCATATTTTGTGTTTTATATTGCTTAATTTTATTTTTTTCCTCCTTTCTCCAAAAAAATTTTTGGGTTTTTTTTGAGATGGAGTCTTGCTCTGTCACCCAAGCTGGAATGCAGGGGCCTGATCATATCTCACTATAACCTCAAACTCCTGTGCTCAAGCGATTCTTTTGCCTCAGCTTCCCAAGTTGCTGGGACTACAGGTAAGTACCACTATACCTGGCTAATTTTTAAATTTTTCATAGAGATAGAATCTTGCTGTGTTGCCTAGGCTGATCTCAAATTCCTTCACTCAAGTAATCCTCCTTCCTTGGCCTCACAAAGTGTTAGGATTACAGATCTGAACTATCATGGTTGGCCCTTTCTAACTTTCTGATAAAAGGGAGAATATAGGCCAGATGTGGTGGCTCACAGCTGTAATCTTAGCACTTTGGGAGGCCATGGCAGGAGGATCCTTTGAGCTCAGGAGTTGGAGACCCGCCTGAGCAAGAGTGAGACCCTATCTCTACTAAAATAGAAAAATTAGTTGGGTTTTGTGGCAGTCACTTATATTCTCAGCTACGTGGGAGGCTGAGACAGGAGAATCACTTAAGCCCAGGAGTCTGAGGTTGCTGTGAGCTAGGCTGATATTATGGCACTCTTGCCTGGGGCAAAAAGTGAGACTCAGTTAAAAAAAAAAAAAAAACATGGAAGAATCTAAATGCTGCTTTGTTCACCAGACTCCTGCTCTGATGGAGAAAAGCCAAGAACTCCCTGCACAAATGTATAATTAAAAAATGGAGAAATACATCTAGTCCTGGTGCTTTTCCTGCTTTGCCTGTGTGCAGTCGAGAAGTTTTCCAGAGTTGAGTTATGAGGCTTCCTATGTGTGACGCCAAAGAAGGGAAGACAGGGAGACGGGGAAGTGGTGCCAGGGAACAAGACGTTCTTTTAGGTCTCAGCAGGCACTTCACCCTTGAATTGTCATAACAGCTCCTTTATTCCTCCTCTGCTCTCCTTCCTAAAGTAATGGCAAGGCTCAGGGGATTCTTCAGTGGAAGACTGATGTAGAGAGATTCACTACTCACTTGTCCAGAATCTAAGCATCAGGCTTGGGATAAATCAAAGCACAAACTATGTCCCCACCCTGTGAAGCTTAAGTTCTGCTGAGGGGAGACAGTAAACAATAAATGTACAAGTAAATTTAAATGGTAGGTTACAAAGATACTGGTTCTACAGGAAAAAAAAGTAGGGCAGGGCGAGGAGGCTCCTGAGCATAGGGGTGAGGGTTAGGTAGGCTGCGCCAACACAGGACAGAGATCAAGCCTCATTGCGAATGTCTAAGTGATGCCCAGCCCTGTAGCTCAGTAGGGAGGGCGCCAGCCACATACACTGGGGCTGGTGGTTTGAGCCCGGCCCAGGCCTGCTAAACAACAAAGACACTGCAACAAAAATAGCTGGGCATTGTGGTGGGCGCCTGTAGTCTCAGTTACTCAGGAGGCTGAGGCAAGAATCGCTTAAGTCCAAGAGTTAGAGGTTGCTGTGAGCTGTGATGCTACGGTACTTTACTGAGGGTGACAAAGTGAGACTCTGTCTCAAAAAAAAGGATTACAGTCTACCTAGTAACTTAAAAGGCAACTAGTGAAAAGAATTTTAATACTAGTTTTTCAATGCTACCTCTTATCAACTACATCTCTGAGTCTTAGTATGCAGAACACTAAAGTAGAGCCTATCTACTGTCCTACCTACTATTATAGAACTTAAAATATTAACCAAATCATAAAATATAAAAATGGGGGGCAGTGCCTGTAGCTCAGTGTGTAGGATGCCAGCCCCACATACTGAGGGTGGTGGGTTCAAATTGCAACAAAAAACAGCCAGGTGTGGGCAGTGCCTGTGGCTCAGAGGAGTAGGGCCCCAGCCCCATATAACAGAGGTTGCGGGTTCAAACCTGGCCCCTGCCCAAAAAATAGCTAGGTGTTGTGGCAGGCGCCTGTAGTCCCAGCTACTTGGGAGGCTGATGCAAGAGAATCGCTTAACCCCAGGAGTTGGAGGTTGCTGTGAGCTGTGATGCCACCGCAGTCTACCAAGGGTGATATAGGGAGACTCTATCTTTACGAAAAAACAAACAATATATATATGATATATGGGTTGGTGCAGTGGCTCACACCTATAACCCTCGCACTCTGGGAGGCTGAGGCAGTGGAATTGCCTTAGCTTAGGCTTTCAAGACCAGCCTGAGCAAAGCACGACCCATCTCTACAAATAGGAAAAAAAAAAAAACTAGCTGGGCCTTAGGGTCCTGTGGGCTCCTGTAGTCTCAACTACTTGGGAGACTGAGGCAATAGAATTTCTTGAGCCCAACAGTTTGAGGTTGATGCGAGCTATGACGCGACAGCACTCTACCAAGGGTGACAAAGTGAGACTGTCTCAAAAAAAAGAGCCCTGTGCTGACGAGACTGACTCTTCCCTGGAGCCGCGTGGTGTGGCAGGGGAAGGGACGGGAAGAGTAGAGAGAGGAGGGGCATAGTCTGCTTGGCAAAATCCAAGTTTCAGAGCACATTGAGCTTTCCGGAGGTCTGAGAGAGTCACAAGCATGACATCCTGTGAGGACAAGCACTGGGGTGCTCATGCCGTCCTTGGTGATTTCAGAACAGTCTGTGTCTGGCTGCAGAGCTCTCCGTTCGCTGCCACCAGGGCTGCGTGAAGATGCTCCCTCTCAGCTCATCAGTGTCACAGCTCCAGGGTGCAGGTGCTGGGAGCCCCGGGGCAGCCCTGCCCTCCTGTGAATTTATGAAAGTCCAGAATACTGTTAGCGTCAGTTTGTCCTTGATCCTCTTATTACTGAGTGCCTGCAGAACAATCCCTCGATACCAGCTCAGGACGAGAGCACCACCTTGCCGCCGTCGCTGATGAAAATGCTCTTTTCGGCTTGGCGCCTGTGGCTCAAGTGGCTAAGGCGCCAGCCACATACACCTAAGGTGGTGGGTTCGAATCCCCAGCCCGGGCCCGCCAAACAA
>NW_003852520.1:1321843-1323289 GCF_000181295.1 Otolemur garnettii
GCCTGTGGTCCCAGCTACTTGGGAGGCAGAGGCAGGAGACTCACTTGAGCTCAGTAGTTGGAGGTTGCTGTGAGCTTTTTGCCACAGCACTCTACCCCGGGGCGGGGGGCGGGGGAGAGGGGACAGCTTGAGGCTCTGTCTCAAAAAAAAAAAAAAAATCTCCTGGGGGAGGGGAGGTAAAAGACTGGTCAGTGCGACAGTGGGTTGCCCATCACACATCATCCACATCCACAGTAGCCTTCTTAGCATGGCTTGAATTAATTTTTGCATCATCTAGAATTGTGGTCACATATCGGAAGGCAAACTCCAACACCTGACTTGTAACTCTTGGCTCATATTCTGCAATCCCCATGTCCTTCAGGATTTGTGCTGTGATCCTTTGGCATGTTCTCGGGAGAAGCCATCTTGCCAGACTCCATGATATCCGGTGATCAGACTTTTTAGCTAATCACTCACATTGATGTATTTCTGATCTTGATGCAAGTTTTTTGCCTAGTGTGGTTTTTCCAGCCCCAGGTGTACCTGACCTGCCGTCGCGAACCACTCAGCTGCGTGCCCTGACCCTTGAGCAGGATGTTCGGAAGTGACCTGGTCCTGCGATTTCAGCATTTCTAGCCGCTAGAGTGAGTCGAACAGAAACATGTCTCTGGGAAGAAAAATGTCTTACAGCATTTTTGTCTTATTTTCTATATCTTTTTTTTTTTTTTTTGATAAATTGTGTAGAACAGTCTAACAAATACGATGAGTCACTCGGTAATTCTCGAAGGACTCCAGTCCCAAAGACTCTTACTTTTAAACTCCAGGCAGAGGAGGACGTGGCAGGACCTGGTAACTCCCACAGGAAGCCTAGTTTTGCACATTGTAGATCTCAACAGGTTGATTTAGAGCCTCCCACCTCCTGGGTTAAGTCCCACCCACGCACCCCTCTCCTGCACCAAACTGTAGGCTCTGATTTTTTTTCCTTTTTGTTTTGTACAACAGACAATTCATTCCAGCCATAGGTGGAAAAAGATGTTATGGCAGGAAATCCAGAAGTTTAAATAGGAATGAAATCAAGGGTCGCCATCACCTCAGGCACAGTAACAGCTTATCTTGTGCCAAATCTCTTAACCCCTCCCACCCCCATCCCCGTGGTGAGGCTTGTAAGGCCTCACTTTAGTGACTCCTTGTTTCTCCTTGAAAGCGTCATCTTCCTGGTCCACCTCCTGGGCCTGATTCTTGGGCAACTTCAGGGCCTCCACTTGCTCTCTTCACTGTGGGACAGGACACCTGCAGCAAGACTCTGATTTTATTTTATTTTATTTTATTTTATTTTATTTTATTTTTTTTGAGACTGAGCCTCAAGCTGTCCCCCTGGGTAGAGTGCCGTGGCTTCACTGCTCACAGCAACCTCCAACTCCTGGGCTCAAGGGAGTCTCCTGCCTCAGCCTCCCAAGTAGCTGGGAC
>NW_003852520.1:1327109-1333380 GCF_000181295.1 Otolemur garnettii
AGAGAGAGAGAGAGAAATGTACGTAAGAAAACAGATTTTATAAGGATCAAACAAAATCTCTCTGATTAACTTATTCAGATCTCTTAATATAAGTAAATGAGAAATTATAGAGGATTTGAGAACTAGATGGTCCCCAGGAAATCACCTGGATTGAAGCCCTCAATTTATAGATGAAGTACTGAGAAGTTAAGATTTGGGCACCTGCCCACATGCTCACAGAAGGCGGCCCTAGTTTATGGTGGTCTGGAGGGCGGTGGGGTGAGTCATGATCCTGTCCAGGCTAGACTGTCCCACTGTTCCTTGACAGCTCCTGGACTGAGACTGGCCTTTTTCTTGGCAGGTTTCTTTCTTTTTTAACAATAAGTAAGAATAGGAAATGAAAATGATAACTGACCATTTCCTAATGGGCTTATAAAATCATTTTTTGAAGTATGATGGCACTTGGCAAAAGTAATTGTGGATTCCACTAACAGAATGAAAGAGCACATTTCAAGAATGTGTGCAGGAGTGATCTTATACTTTGTACTAAAAATAAAACTCCTTTTCAGAGCAAAAAGCATCCCTCTTGTAAAAGTGTATACATTTCCTCCAGGAGTACATAAGCTCTTTGATCGTCTATAATTTTAATTCTGTAACAATAAAATATCATCACAATAAAATCTTTTGACTCAGACAAAAAGTCCCAGGCTGTGCCGATCAAAGTTCAGTGTAAGAGAACTGTGTCTGCTCCTGGATTCCACATCCTTGCCTCCCTCACACTGGCCGTCAGCACACTCTAACCGCCTTTCACCTTTCTCACTCTCTCAACAGATCCAGTGGTTATTTTCCTGTTCATGTCTAACTTGACTTCTCAGTAATAACATCATGCCTGACCACTCCTATTCTATCATTGTTCCCGTTTTCTTCTGTGACTGTTCCTTCTTGATCTCATCTATTCCATGCTCGAGTTCCCCAAGGCTCAGCTGTGCACGGTCCTTTCACTTCACGCTGCCTTCCTCAGCAGGCTCGCCTTGGTGTTTTATCCTGATCAGGCATAGCACAGTAACTCCCACGTGTCATCTCCACTCCAACAAATATTTCCTAAGTTCTAGAGCACTGTTTCTTCAACATCAGTTGGTAGCAAGACGGCCGCATATGTACCCAGTCTTTGGTGTTCCCTCCCAGAGGACAGCACCATTCTCTATCCAGCTGTGCAACTTGACTGCAGCCCTGCGTGTCCAGTCCATCTCCATTACTCAGCTGTCTTCCATCCTGCGTGTCCAGTCCATCTCCACTACTCAGCTGTCGTCCATGTACCCACTTATCTCACCTCACCCCACCTTCACTAGCTCTTTTCCAGCTGGTCTCCGCATCTCTCGTCCTCTATAAATTTCAAAATGAAGGGGCTGATGGTGACAGAACTCCTCCAAACTCCCCCCAACTCTCAATAAAGATGCTTAGCAGAGCCTGCAGGGAGTCTGTGATCTGCCTGTCACCTTCCCAGGCCCACGTCATGTCACATCTCCCCACCCCCAAGTTTAGTCTCTGGACTCCATCCTTTTTGCAGTTCTCTAAACTGTGATTCCACCAACCATTGGGGCCTTTGACTATGCTGCACCCTCTCTCTACAATGCCCAGAGTGCAACACCCTCCCACTGCCTAGGCCGCTTCTGAGACTTTAGCTCAATCTTTCCTCACAGACACCTTCAGCCCAGTTGCCAAGCCTGGGCCAGATTCTCTTGTTATATGCTGGCAAAGAACCCTTTTGCATTAATCCACATCTGTAACGATAAACTCACTTTGATTTTGCTTAATTAGTCCTCTCTTTTCTGCTAGACCAATGTGTTTCTATGGGATCATAGAATATAGGCCTGTCTTTATATCCACAGGGCCTAGCACAATACCTGGCATACAGTACACGCTCAATCCCTGATGTTAGCCAAGCATAATCCAGTTTAATTTTGAAACGAAGATGTACAAAACAGAATGATTCTATTACATCTAGTCTCCATTCTTTGTACCAGACTTAAAAAACAATGCACTCCATTCTTTTCATCCGACTTTCACCTCTGGCCATTCTGCGAACTCATCCTCCTGGCAACTGTTCCCTGAGGGAGAGAACGAGGAACAGTAGATTGATGGTGTTCTTTGAAATACATTTTTTAAAAGTGAAGACAATAATGGTTTAAAAACAGTAAGGTTTATAAAGTATTTTAAAAAATGAAACAGGAAAACACTAACTTCATTTCACAGATTTCTCCCTGACTTTATTTTAAAGGGGAGATGGGATTTTGGGAGCTGAGCAGCCCCACGTCAGCACGTGCACACACACAGATGCCACCCTTCTGCCACTGGTTCATGTGAGCAATAACAAGGTAAAAAGAGCTTGCCGTTATTTTTAACAGGTAAAAGTTGAAGTTCAGTCATTTAACACAGACAAAAACTAACTCCAGTCTCTTTGGTAAGACAGCATGCTTTTTTGGAAAGTGCTGCAGCCGGCTCTGTGCTTGGTCCTGCACACTTTCCCCCAGTCATTTTCTTTCCAATATAATTGTCTTCAGGGCAAAGTAAGTCTATCAGACTCTCGTCCCAGGAGCACGTCTTTTATTCATTAGTGTACATGTGCCCCCACCCTGTCTTGCTCCAGCCATCTTGCTGCATTCCCAGTGACGTATTTATCACGACCCCTCCCCAAGTTTTATTTAGTTAAGAATTTGCACATGGCCCAAATCAGCTCAGCAGCTCTCAATTCACAGAAGCCAAATAATCCTCATGGTGCTGAAACACTTCCCAGCTGTTGAGAAATAATTCTGTTAGTTTAAACATACACAGAGGGGTGGCACCTGTGGCTCAAAGGAGTAGGGCACTGGTCCCATATACCAGAAGTGGTGGGTTCAAACCCAGCTCCAGCCAAAAACTGCAAAAACTGCAAAAAAAAAAAAATACACAGAGAATGTTTCTGAGACTAATACTTGAAGCTTACTTGGCGAAAATGCTCTGTAATTCCTAGCATAACAAAATATTCATTAGAACCAAAGAATATTTAGAATAAAAATGGGAAGCCACATACTTTAGTCACACGACAGACTGATTGACAAGATGAAATTCTCCAAAACAGAGGCTTCTCATTTCTAACAGTCCAGGAAAAATATCTTAAAACCCAAAAAGGATGTGAAAGGTATTCTGTCTATGTGGCTCCTTGTTGGCATACGTGTTCTTTTCTCCCTTAATGCTTATAAATAATATTTACATACACTCAGTTAAAGGCGGAAGACAGAAATACACCCTGCAATTAAGTACATGGAAATCATGTATTTCACTCTCATATCCCAATTTTTAAAAGTTATTACTTTGAAAACTCACAGAACTAAATTATTTTTCTGCTTCTCTTCTATGTCTTTCCTTGCCAAGTTTCTGCCCAGTGTGCAGACAGCTTTTGCCTTGATTTTCAGCACTGCATCTTCCTGGGCAGCCTCCGAGACCCTGCAGAGCTGGAGGACATCGTGCCAGTGTTCACGGATGCCTCGAATGTAGGGGGAGGGACTGGGGGCAGGGAGGTGTCATTAAGAAATTACAAATACGAAATGCTCAACATGGCTGGGAAAACACTTACCAGGCTAATAAGCCTGCCCAATTCCATCTATTATCTTTTCTTTGAGACATTTAATCATGGTTTTTGAGACAAAAAACATTTTATTTTTTAACCCCACATAGTTTCTGAAGTTCATTAAAAGCTAACAAGCAAAAGACCTGTAATAACTATAGTGTTTCTGTATATGAGTTCTTATGTCAATTTTCTGCTAGAAAAATAGTCCTCTTAGCCTGTAATCCCAGCACTTGGGAGGCTGAGGCAAGAGAATCACTTGAACCCAGGAGTTTGAGGTTGCTGTGAGCTGTGACACCACAATACTCTACACAGGGTGACAGACTCTGTCTCAAAAAAAAAAAAAAAGTAAAAAAAAAAATAGTCCTTAGAATTGGATTTGTTTTATTGTCATCTCTATTGTTTTTCTTTTTTTTGAAACAGAGTCTCACTTTGTCACCCAGGCCAAGAGTGCTGTGGGCTCAATCCAGTTCATAGCAAACTAAAACTTCTGAGCTCAAGTGATTTTCCTACCTCAGCCTCCCGAGTAGCTGGGACTACAGGCATGTACCCCAACACCTGGCAAGTTTTTCTATTTTTAGTAGAGATGGGGTCTTGCTTTGCTGAGGCTGGTGTCCAACCCCTGAGCTCAAGAGATTCTCCTGCCTCGGTCTCCCAGAGTGCTGGGATTACAGGCGTGAGCTACCAGGCCCGGATTTATTCACATATTACTCTGTATAAATGATATTTCATTTCTATAAATAATCAGGAAGTTAAATCAAACCAATTAAAATACAAATGCTAGATTTAAATTGACCTGAATAGTGACCAAAATTGTAGCAGTTTTCACACCAGGAAACTAACTATCAGCAAACAGACAGGTCCTGGGGTCATTCCTCAGGTGAGTGTGAATGCCCAGAGCCACATCATGCGTCCTGCAATAAACCCACGCGTGTGTCATCATCACAGAACTTTAATGCACATGTGCTTGATGTAACCAGACCATCCTACCTACCTCATACAATCATCTTTGAAAAGAAGCATAAACTATTTGGTTTTAGAGAACTAAGATTTAAAAAAAAGGACTCAACAACAACAAAAAAAGTCATTTTATGAGTATTTCCTTTGTATTACTTCTTGGAAATCATCCCGTGAATTTCACAGTATAATCTTTTTTTGAAAATAACTTGCACACATAACACTTTTATCTTCTTGCAGCAATATTCTTTCCTCCACAAAAACCCAATTAAGGACGTTGACCCAGTTTGCATTTGCTTCCTTCCTGCTCACTGAGTTTAAAGTGGGTGTAGGCAAGGATGCCACACAATGTGCACAAGATGCCAAGACACTGATTAATGGACAGGGGGTCCTTGAATAAGACGCATCCTCCAAATAAAGTAATGCAGAACTTGAAGTGTCCAAACATGTTATAGCTGAGGTTTTGGATAAGGATAAAACGACCTAACGAGATACCAGATAGTTACATTTACACACACACACGCGCACACACGCACACACGCGCGCAGTAAAATGAGCTGACAAACAGCGGTGACTCTTATTAATGCTGGGATGGGACAACCCCAGCCTCTTCAGTTAGGCTCTAGTGATTAAACAGGGACAGGAACGTGCCTAAACCATTCTTGTTGATCTCGCCAAAGAAAAGGATTACAATAGAAAAGGAAAGTCACACAGAACAAGGTCCGGAGAAGACACGTTGTACATCCATTTATGGTATTTCTAGTGGCGTTTCTCCCAAGTGCTCTCCCCCCGCCCCCCATGAGGTGAGACATGAAGCAGCCGGAGAGCTGGATCCGTTTACACATATCCAGTATGGCCACGCGCAGTGGCTCACGCCTGTTTGAGACCAGCCTGAGCCAGAGTGAGACCTCGTCTCTAAAAATAGCTGGGTGTTGTGCAGGGCACCTTTAGTCCTAGCTACTTGGGAGGCTAAGGCAAGAGAATTGCTGAAGCCCAGTTGGGGGTTGCTATGAGCTGTGATGCCACAGCACTCTACCCAGGGTAACAAAGTGAAACTCTTTCTCAAAACAAAAAAAAAAACATATCCAATACACTGAAGCTTGGGAGGGAAGGGGGGAGGGGGCAGAGACTGGGCACCATCCCCTGCTCTGCAGCCTCACTCTCCCTCTTTACAATGGTAGAGGCTCAGGGAGTTTCAGTAACTTGCCCCAAATCACAGAACTATTAAATGGGAGAGCTGGAGTCCAAACACAGACCTGTCTATTTAACTCAAGTCACACTCTAATCCGGTGTCTCCCTAACTCACTGCTGGATTAAGTCCTTTCCAAATCATTGTTATTGCCTTTAGAAATTACTTACCATGTTTTAAATATATTTTTCTATGTAAATCAGTATTCTTGTTCTTCAGATGTTTGGTGTGCACCTATGCACTCTGACACTACAAACAGTGACCACCCAATGCCTCGGTTTCCTCATCTATGAAGTGGGGGATAATATAATACACGTACTTATCTCACAGATATTACAGGGATTGAGTTCTGATATACAGTGACAGTCATCAGTAACTGTGCTCATGCTCAGTGACACCGTAATGTGATAGTGACAGTCATCAGTAACTGTACTCACGCTCAGTGACACCGTATGTGATAGTGACAGTCATCAGTAACTGTGCTCATGCTCAGTGACACTGTGTGACAGTCATCAGTAACTGTGCTCACGCTCAGTGACACC
>NW_003852520.1:1333458-1333662 GCF_000181295.1 Otolemur garnettii
TATGTGATAGTGACAGTCATCACTATGATATGTGATAGTGACAGTCATCAGTAACTGTGCTCACGCTCAGTGACACCGTGTGATAGTGACAGTCATGGTAACTGTGCTCATGCTCAGTGACACCATGTGTGATAGTGAGAGTCATCAGTAACTGTGCTCATGCTCAGTGACACCGTGTGACAGTCATCAGTAACTGTGCTCATG
>NW_003852520.1:1334097-1334504 GCF_000181295.1 Otolemur garnettii
TGACAGTCATCAGTAACTGTGCTCACCGTGACAGTGAGAGTCATTGGTAACTGTGCTCACGCTCAGTGACACTGTGTGACAGTGAGAGTCATTGGTAACTGTGCTCACGCTCAGTGACACCATGTGATAGTGACAGTCATCAGTAACTGTGCTCACGCTCAGTGACACCGTGTTTGATGAGTCATCAGTAACTGTGCTCATGGTCAGTGACACCGTGTGATAGTGACAGTCATCAGTAACTGTGCTCACGCTCAGTGACACCATGTATCAGTGACAGTCATCAGTAATTGTGCTCATGCTCAGTGACACCATGTGATAGTGACAGTCATCAGTAATTGTGCTCACGCTCAGTGACACCATGTGTGATAGTGACAGTCATTGGTAACTGTGCTCACGCTCAGTGACAC
>NW_003852520.1:1334591-1335667 GCF_000181295.1 Otolemur garnettii
CGCTCAGTGACACCGTGTGTGATGAGTCATCAGTAACTGTGCTCACGCTCAGTGACACCGTGTGTGATAGTGACAGTCATCAGTAACTGTGCTCATGCTCAGCGACACCGTGTGATGAGTCATCAGTAATTGTGCTCACGCTCAGTGACACCGTGATAATGAGTCATCAGTAACTGTGCTCACACTGACACCATGTGTGATAGTGACAGTCATCAGTAACTGTGCTCACGCTCAGTGACACCTGTGTGATAGTGACAGTCATCAGTAACTGTGCACATGCTCAGTGACACCATGTATCAGTGATAGTCATCAGTAATTGTGCTCACGCTCAGTGACACCGTGTGACAGTGAGAGTCATCAGTAACTGTGCTCACGCTTAGTGACACTGTGTGACAGTGTCAGTCATTAGTAACTGTGCTCACGCTCAGTGACACCGTGTATCAGTCGCAGTCATCAGTAACTGTGCTCATGCTCAGTGACACTGTGACAGTCATCAGTAACTGTGCTCACGCTCAGTGACACTGTGACAATCATCAGTAACTGTGCTCATGCTCAGTGACATCGTGTGACAGTGACAGTCATCAGTAACGGGGCTCATGCCCAGTGAGCAACTCAAGGTACCGGGCAGATTCTCTCAACCCAGTGCTGTAGGCAGCATTTCCTCCATTTCATTAGTGATCAGAGTGAGACTTGAGGGCACCCACACGGACTTAGGCCCCCGGGGAGGGCAGAGGGGGCGTGCGCACCTGAACTCCACTCTCCCCACCTCCATCTCTGCTCTGAGCCCACCTGAGCAGCCTGGGGGTCCCACGGAGCTGCAGGAGTAGGGCCGTGTCCCCAGGTGCTGAGCTGGCTTGATCCAGTGGAGGGGATTTCCTGAGGATCATGAACTATGACCTTAATATAACATGCTATATTTTCAATTATGAGCTATCTTCAAAGGGCACTGGCTCTAAACTTATAGGCTTTAAACTTCTTTACTCTTCAGCCTTTGAAGTTGTTCGCAATCTTTTAAAGATATTTGTATCAGAAAGAAGGTAATTTTATTTTTTTTATTTTTTATTTTTTTTGAGACA
>NW_003852520.1:1337019-1340046 GCF_000181295.1 Otolemur garnettii
GCCTCCCAAGTGGCCGGGACTACAGGTGCCTGCCACAACGCCCAGCTATTTTTTATTTGCAGCTGTCATTGTTGTTTGGCAGGCCTGGCTGGATTCAAACCCACCAGCTCAGGTGTATGTGGCTGGCGCCTTAGCCGCTTGAGCCACAGGCGCCGAGCCCATGTCACTTTTCTGCTCACGACTCTGCTTCCCTTCCACTCTGCACAGCCATCCTCACCTGAAAGCTCCACTCAACCCACTCCCTGTCCCCCAGTCTGCCACATGCTGCTCCGACCACAGGCGTCCCTGTTCCTCAGAGCCTCTCTCTCTTTTGTCTGCCCGGAATGTTCTTCCCTCCCATCTGCACCCAGCAGCCTCATTTCCTTCAGGTCTTTACTCTAAGTCTCTTTCGTTCTTTTTTTTTTGCAATTTTTGGCCAGGGCTGGGTTTGAACCTGCCACCTCTGGCATATGGGGCCAGTGCTCTACTCCTTTGAGCCACAGGCGCTGCCCTCCAAGTCACTTTCGGTTGAGGCCTTCCTCTGTCACCCAAAGTTCCAACTCCATCCCCAGCGTGTCCCATTCTCTTCCCTGCTGTCTGCTCTCCTTGACATCTAACTCAGCACTGAGTATCCATTTTTAAAAGCTTCCTTGTCTCCAGTCCTCAATCAGAATTTAAGCCTGTGAGGCTAAAGATCTTTGTCCGGCTCACTACTATATCCCCAGTGCCCAACAAACAGTAGATGTTCAATATATGAATATTTTTAAGATGATGAATGGTTTAAGGCGGTCAGGGGTATTTGACAAATACATGTTGTATGAATGAGTGGTTTTGTTTTTTTTTTAAAAGACAGAGTCTAAAGCTGTCGCCCTGGGTAGAGTGTCGTGGTATCACAGTGCCCAGTGACCTCCAACTCCTGGGCTCAGGTGATCCTCTTGCCTCAGTTTTTCTATTTTTAGGAGAGACAGGGTCTTGGTTTTGCTCAGGCTGGTCTTGAATCTGTGAGCTCAGGTAATCTACCCACCTCAGCCTCCCATGAATGAGTGTTTTTAATCAGGGCACATGTTAGATGCCCTGATTTGGCAGCATGGTGCAAACTTCTAGAACTAGAGTGTCTGGGTTCAAATGTGGACATCACACCTCTCAGCTGCATGTGGCCTCAAGTCAGTTATTCAACCTCTCTGTACCTTCACTTACTCTTCCATAAAATAAATGACATGGGCTTGGAGCCTGTAGCACAGTGGTTACGGTGCCAGCCACATACACTGCAGATGGCGGGTTCGAACCCAGCCTGGGCCAGAAAAATAGCCAGGCGTTGTGGCAGGTGCCTATAGTCCCAGCTACTCTAGAGCCTGAGGCAAGAGAATCACTTAAGCACAAGAATTTGAGGTTGCTGTAAGCTGTGACACCACAGCACTCTTCGGAGGGCGACATAGTGAGACTATCTCAAAATAAATAAATAAATAATAAAATGACATGACTTTACCTCACAGAACTGCTGTGAGAATTATTATTATTATTTTTTTGAGACAGAGTCTCAAGCTATCAGCCTTGGGTTGAGCACTGTGCTGTCACAGCTCACAGCAATCTCCAACTCTTGGGCTTCAGCAATCCTCTTGCCTCAGTTTTTCTATTTAGTAGAGATGGTGCCTCGCTTTTTGCTTGGGCTATTATTGAACTCGTGAGCTCAGGCAATCCACCCGCCTCGGCCTCCCAGTGTGCTGGGATTACAGGCATGAGCCACCTTGCCTGGCCCTGCTGTTGGAATTAAATGGACTAACACTTATAAAATGTTTCTAATAGGACCTAGCACAAAATAAATATTTAAAGTGATAGTTTAAAATTTTTTTTCATTGTTGTTGATAGTTGGCAAATATGCTACTTAGTTTGGTGACGTCTGAGTAGTCACTCGTTTATATGAGACAGAGAAAATGTTACTGAACTACCTCTCTGACCTGGGGAAATTCGTTCTCTGTGTTTGCCTAAGGTGGAGACGGCAAAATACACAGAGAAACAGGGCGAGAAGGAGAATGATAAGAACGGGCAGCTGAGTCTCATCTTCAACATACGATTTCATTTCCTGATTTGAAATAATATTGAGAGAGAAAGGCACTCCCATATCCAAATAAATACAAAGACATGCTCCACAGCAGATGCCAGTGGTCTGAAATTACCTTTTGTTATTTGGATTAACCACACCTCTGCTTTGTTACTACCACATAGAAATACCTGAAAACTAACTGAAAACCAAACCTCCACTTTGCTAGTCACTCAACACAGTTACGTAATCTCACAATATGTGAGAAATGGTGCTCTAAGTTAACTTTCATACAGGAAGAGGCCACCTATTACTTGAAATTTAAAATCATTCACAATACAGAAAGCATCTCTTCAGCTCATATTTCTTTAAAATTCTATAGACTGTAATGTGGAAAAATACAGTGACTGACTAAAAAATAACTCTCTCTTTTAATTCAGACCCTGCAATTGTTATTGTGAGACTCAATCAAGGTAATGAGCTGGACAGCCGAGGAAGGTATAAGCCTCTAAACTCCCAATTACTATGAAAGGATACGTGACCGCTGAAGTATTCCCAATGATCCAATAAATCGATAAGTTCACCATGAAAGCGATCACTCCAGATGCCAGCACCATAAGCTGTAAGGAAACCAGAAGAGAGATAAATTTCATAGGGCAGATTAAAAAACTCAAACACCAACCATTAAACATAAGATTAGAAAAAGAATCGATTTGAGAGACAGAAAAAAATAGGAGGTAAAAAAGTTGAATGAATAGCATTCAGAAATGTAATTTGTCCACAAGAATCAGCGAAAAATCTCCTTTCTCTGAATTTCCCTGTTCACTTTTCTTATTTCTCTAAGGAAAAAATATTTTGCAATAATCTATTATGAAACTAATATATACACATTATAGAAAAATCATAAAACAAAGATAAGTAAAAATAGCATAAGGAATTCTCATAGTCCCAGCCACCCACCCTCATGTTAACACCTTGCATGTATCCTTCTGGATCTTTTTTTTTTTTTT
>NW_003852520.1:1340374-1341589 GCF_000181295.1 Otolemur garnettii
GGCGCCGAGCCTCTGGATCTTTTTTTAATGAATTGCTTATTTTTATTCTTATTTACATTAAATCAATAACCATTCCTTGGATATCTACAAAACTAGTCCAGGCTTTGGGAGGAACACTGCATGCCTGGAGATCCTGCCCTCAAAGAGCTTGGGCCACAATACAATACCGATCCTCACAGCTCACACTTACACAAGAACTGTTGTACGTGCTCTACAGGTGTTGACTTATTTAATCCTTGAAGTAAGTCTAAAAATATTATTCCTTTTTACAGATGAAGAGAGAGGGCAGAGAGGGGTGAAGTGATTTGCCCAAGACCACATGGCTAGTCGGGGGCAGCACTGAGACCAAGCCCAGGCAGTCTGGATCCAGAGTCCTGCTCTTGACCCGATTGCCACGCTGCCTCTGGCTCACAAGGCAGAGCACAGCACGCGACTCACAGCTCAGGGGTCAAGAAGATGTGTCATGAGTTCTGTATGGTTAACAGACAGACAGACAGCAGGATCCAAATGAATCTCAAGGCAGAAGAGATCACAGCGGGCTGCACAGAGAGAAGTCTGTGGTCTCTACAGAACGTACAGAGCAAAGGAAGGTGTGGGGCTAGGGTCCGAAACAGAGGGAAGGACACAGGTCAAAGGTGGGCACGGAGTAAAGGTATGTTCCCGGCACAGGGAATCAGCCAACTTGGCTGAGGGTGGGGGGCAAATGCCTCACACCACTGTATACAGACAGGGTTCGGTTTAAACCTACCCCATAGTTTTATTCAAAAAGTGACAAATCATTTTCTATTTCTGAAAAGAATTTAGATAAAATACTAGTCATGATTTAAATTATTAAGAAATTTAAGTTCCAAAGAAAACATGTCATATTTAAAGAAACTTTCTGTCCGTGTAGGTTTTATCCGAGTTCAAATCAGCACAGTCCTAAAAGGACTCCGAGTGGGAGTTGTGTCCTGTTTAGGTGAGTACAGTTAAACCTCACCTCAGCGAGTTCTGTTAGATAGTCAACCAGGAGAAACACGCTCCTTAAAAAATTTTAAAGCTGCTGGGTGAGGTGGCTCACGCCTGTAATCCCAACCCCTGGGAGTTGAGGCTGGTGGATCACTTAAGCTCAGGAGTTCAAGACCAGCCTGAGCAAGAGCAAGACCCATCTCTAAAAATAGCCAGGCCTTGTGGCGGGTGCCTGTAGTCCCAGCTACTTGGAAGGCTAAGGCAAGA
>NW_003852520.1:1341889-1344031 GCF_000181295.1 Otolemur garnettii
TTTTTTTTTTTTTTGGTTGCAGCCATCATTGTTGTTTGGCAGGCCCAGGCTAGATTTGAACCCGCCACTTTAGGTGTACGTGGCTGGTGCCTTAGCCATTTGAGCTACAGGCGCTGAGCCAATGTTTTTAAAACTGCTTCTAGAAATCTATCTAAAATTTATCTTTTTGGGGTAGGGGTAGTCAGAGTCTTACTTTGTCGCCCTCAGTAGAGTGCTGCAGCATCATAGCTCATAACAACCTCAAACTCTTGGACTTAAGTGATTATCTTGCTGCAGCCTCCTGAGTAGCTGGGACTAGAGGTGCCTGACACAATGCCCAGCTGTTTTTAGAGATGGGGTCTCATTCTGGCTCAGGCTGATCTGAGCTCAGATGATCCACCCACGTTGGCCTCCCAGAGTACTGGGATTACAGGCATGAGCCACTGTGCCTGGCCTTGAAATTTATCATTTTTAATCTGATTGAGTCCACAGAATGTTCCATATCTATTACATCATTAAAAGCACACTTACATGCCCCGCTTAGAGGCATGGATGACCCCAGGGACACTGAGTGCTGAAGGGGTCCTTCCCTTATAATCCACAGCCACGCCAGTTGGCTGCTTGGACTTTATTAGAGCCCTTCCGCTGTCTTCCTGTTTTAATCCTTTTAGAAAGCTACAAAAAGCTGCTCTCTCTATAGTTTAAGGCGTCTGTGCTCTCCTTATAGTTTAAGGTGGCCTGAAGACCAGACAGCCATGATGCTAGAACTTCTGAAAAGAGGACATATTACCTGAGAGATGGTCAGTGATTTCCACTGCAGAACAGTGCGTATATGACACAGTGCAGCAATTTGAAGTAACTACCAGTCTACGGTGGGCAGCGGGGCAGGTGCTCACAGCTGGACCATGGAGCAAAATGCCTGGATCCAACTTGCGGCTCTGCTGATTAGCTGTGGGACCTCAGAACAGTTACTCAGCTCTCTCTCAGTTTCCTCATCAGTAAAAGTAGAGGTAAGAACAGTATCAACCTAATAAAGTTATAAGGATTAAATAATGAACACTGACAAGGTGCTTTGAATGGTACCTGGAACAGTATAAGGGCTTTTAAATACGAGATAAATGGACACTGTCATGCAGGGGCAAGGTGGCACCACAGTCCCAGTTACTAGGGAGGCTGAGGGAGGAGGATCATTTGAGCTCAGAAATCAGAGAACTCTGACTGAGCCACTGCACTTCGGTCTGGGTGAGAGGGTGAGACCCTGTCTTAAAAACAAAAAAGACATTCCTACTGACTGTGCTCTAGGAGTTAAAACTGTGGGAAGCAGAAGTTCCTGACAAATAAAGTGTTATGGATTAAATGATTGTGTCCCACCAAAGTTCATTGAAATCCTAATCTCCCTTGTGGTAATACTGGGATAAAACCTTGGACGGGGCAGTGGTGGTGACTAGGTACAGGGCAGAGCCCTCAAAAACATCAGTGCTCTTACAAGAAACACACGAGAGAGCTTGCTTCTCCTCCCGCTCCTTGCCAAGTGAGGACACAGCAAGATTGTCACCTCCAAACCAGGAAAAAGGCCTTCACCAGGAGCCCAACCATGCTGGGACCTGATCTCAGACTCCCAGATGTGGAAACTGCGAGCAGTAACTGTCTACTATTTCAGTCTTTACACCCCGTCCCTGGTATTTTTGTTACAGCACTCTGAACTAAGACGTAGGGAAATTATCTAACTTAAAATGTCACTAGGATGGCCTCTGTGGCTAGGACCACCGGCCCCACAGACCGAGGGTGGCAGCTTTGAACCTGGCCCCGGCCAAACCACAACAAAAAAATAGCTGGGTATTGTGGCGGGTGCCTATAGTCCCAGCCACTCGGGAGGCTGAGGCAAGAGAATCACCTAAGCCCAAGAGCTGGAGGTTTGCTGTGAGCTGCGTGATGCCCAGGCACTACCAAGGGCAATAATGTGAGACTCTAATCCACGGGGGGAAAAAAGGTATCAACACACAAGAACGTATATATAAGGATGTTTTATCACTATCACAACATAGTACATTATGCTCAAAAACTGGGGGAAAAAAATCGAATACCCAAGAGGGACTATTATACAGACACCAAAAAAAACGATTTGAAGAGATTTTCATGAGATATTGTTAAGTGAGAAAAGCA
>NW_003852520.1:1344305-1346280 GCF_000181295.1 Otolemur garnettii
TCTGTCTCAAAAAAAAAAAAAAAAAGAAAAGCACATGCAATAATTCTACTTTTGTCAAAGAAACAAATATTTAATTCATGTGTGTATGTGTGAGTATGTCCATGTTTATATGGGCACACACAGCACAGACAAGAACAGGGAAAACATACACATTAGCATGACTTGCATAGAGGGCACAGACCGGCTGATGGGAAGTGGACACAGCCAGGAGGCTGCACGTGAACATGACTTGTGTGGACGGCACAGACGGGCGATGGGAGGTGGACACAGCCAGGAGGCTGCACGTGAACCTGACTCGTGTGGACGGCACAGACGGGCGATGGGAGGTGGACACAGCTAGGAGACTGTGGACAAGAAGCCCTTGATAAAATCAGCGTAGATGATGTAATTCTATCATAATTACATCAATTCTATGTAATTATGGAAAGATGCATTTGTGTCTATGTGTTTATATAAAAGAGATCTATAAAATGATCATCACCAAAACCACAAAGATGATTTTCTTAGTGTGTTAGGATTTCAGGGGCTCTGCATTTTCTATTTTTATTTACGTTCAAAATCTAGATAATAAACATGTACTATTTATATTTAAAAAAAAAAAACAAAAGAACTATAATTTGTTTTTTAATTGTTTTGTTCTTTTTTTTGAGACACAGTTTCACTATGTCACCCTTGGTAGAGTAAGGTGGCGTCACAGCTCACAGCAACCTCAAACTCTTTGGCTTAAGGGATTCTCTTGTCTCACCCTCCCAAGTAGCTGGGACTAAGCTGCCCGTCACAATGCCTGGCTATTTTTTGGTTGCAGTTGTCACTGTTGTTTAGTTGGCCCGAGATGGTTGCGAATCTGCCAGCTTCGGTCTATGTGGCCGGTACTGTAACCACTGTGCTACAGGTGCTGAGCCATATATTTTCATTGTTAAAAAATTAAAATAGGCTCGGCGCCTGTAGCACAGTGGTTACGGTGCCAGCCACATACACCAAAGGTGACGGGTTCGAACCTGGCCCAGGCCAGCTAAACAACTGCAACAACAAAAAAGTCCAAGTATATGGCCAGTACCTATAGTCCATCTACTTGGGAGGCTGCGGCAAGAGAATTGCTTATGCCCAAGAGTTTGAGGTCGCTGTGAGTTGTGATGCCACAGCACTCTACTGAGGATGACATAGTGAGACTCTGCTTCAAAAAAAAAAAAAAAATTAAAATAATAAGTCCAAATTATTTGCAGGCTATAGCCTGGCATGGTCAGAATGGTAACCGGGAATCAGAAGAGGTGAATTGTTCATTTTGGTCTTGCTACCAGCTGCCTGACTCTGTACAGCCCCTTCACCTTTCTGTGCCTCAGTTTCTTCACCCATCGGCAGCCACCAAGATAATCTTCACCTTGCCTTCCTTATAGAGTGATTATGAAGATTAAATGTGAGAACAGATCTGAGCTAAACACTGCAGTAACAGTAGAAGAATTATTATTACACTGTTTTTTAGACACCAAAACAATTAGAACTTACCAAAGCAGAAACTGACCAGGGACCAAAGATTCCCCCTTCTCCAAACATCGGCTCAAAGAAGGGCAGGGCGACCAGCAGCATGGCGGACGACATTGGGGCCTGGTAGTAGAGCAGCTGCATGGAGTTCACCTGCAGTTCGTGCTGCTTGGCTCCGACCCACTGAAATCACCACCCGGACAAGCCAGGCACAAAAGAAATGACATCACTTAGCCCAAGATGCAACGGTAGCCACAAAGATAGGAGTACCTCATTACATTACAGGGTTTCCAAGATCAGTGAGATTGGTGAACACCCCTTAAGCACCTGGGATGAAAGGTGCTCTATAAATCCAATTTCTGATTAATCTACTGTCTTCTCAATTCCTAAGGTGCTCTATAAATCCAATTTCTGATTAATCTATTGTCTTCTCAATTCCTTAAAACAGCAAAGAAAAATCATTCTTCCCTTCCTTCCTGACCTTAAATAGGGAAAA
>NW_003852520.1:1346603-1351095 GCF_000181295.1 Otolemur garnettii
CACAGGCGCCAAGCCCAAAAATGGAAATTTAGGTGGTCAAGAGAATACAGAGGAGTGTAGGATTTCATTTCTTTCTAAAAATGGCTTTCCCCCAAAAAAGCAAGGATGCAAGGTGGGGCCCCCATGATGGTCATCCCAGGTGGCTGCCATGGGTATGGCTTGAAAGGCACATGGTCTTGTCAGTTGCGTTAGATAGCTCAGTCAATGGTAGAAGTAATCTTCCTCTCTATGGAAGCTTCTTTTGTGGGTATTCCCTATCCCCCACCAAACATACCCACATACGCTATAATCACAAACCCTAACATACTGTACCCATCAGGAGAGATGTTATCTCAAAATCCCAAATCCTATCTGTTCTCAAAATGCTTCACACATACAACTGAAAACAGGAGATTCTAAGGGACCCTTAAAAGGACTGTTTGAATAAGACCAGCACACAGCCAGGCTTTTGAGTAACTTCCTCACATCCCTTCTCCCTGTAGGTCTGGGCATCCTGTTACACAAACTCTGTCTATAGAAATTTACCAAGGCAAAAATAGAAGAGTAGGAAATCTGAACCATACTCCTGCCAGCCATAACTAAGAGTCCTCTGTGAATGTGAAGGACAAAGAATCGACTCTTCTGCAGCCTGCTCCTGGGGCCAGGGCAGTGAGCAGAACCGATGCAGGGGTGGGGCGTGGCACTCCTTGCCTTCTGCGGGCTCACTCGGCTGCTGTGAGCCTCTGCCACGGAGCTGCCCAGCATGGAGGGGACTCTTGGTGTTGGCTGTCCCTTACAGCAGCACAGCCTGGTTCCTGCCTGCCACCCCTCAACTGCTCTCCCCTGAACGCACCTCCCACGGCCACAGCCAAAGGGCACCACGTGGGCTCCTCCTGTGGGACCTCTGTGAGAGCTATCACACCTCTCTGGGAAGAACAGCCTTTGGTCTGCGCTCCTCCCTCACCGCTCCCTTCACTTACTGTTAGGGAGATGTCTGCCTTCCTCTTTAATCTCCCTGACCAAGCTCATTTACTATCTGACATGGCGACCTGCCACCTGCAGCATTCCTGCCATCTTCACTTAGATACTCTGTGCAGGAACTGGTTTAGAATCAAACTCAGGACTTCCTTCTGCAAGTAGGCTCCTCTTGTGTCCCCAGTGATCAATGATCTAACCTCCACCAAGGACCACACATGCCTTACTTTCCACATTCACATTCAGTCAGGCCCTACTGATTCCTCCTCCAAGAGGTCTCTAGCATGTCTTCCCCCCTCCCCCACCCCTGCTGCCTGGCCCAGGCCCTTCCCCTTGAAGCAGCCTGGGCTCCTGACGGCGCTGCCCTCAGCCCTTTCTTCCCTCTCCTACCCACCCTTCACTGCCACCAGTTTTCCTTCAACACAGGCAATGATCAAACCACTACCTATCTAAACTCCCTTCCTGGAAAATAAAAACACACCTCCTTAGCAAGACACTGAAGACTCTGCCTTCTCCATCTGGTCCCACCCACTCCTCAGCCTTGTGCAGCCACAATGCACCTGCAGTCCCGCCTCGCCAGACAAACTGGGTTCTCCAAAATGCTCCAGATTTTCACACACCTCACAAGGAAAGACCTGCAGTACTTCTGAGGGGATTCCTTGTATCCTTCAATTTAATTTAACTTTCCTCCGCTGGGAGCTATGGTACAAGTCTGTAATCTTAGCACTCTGGGAGGCTAAGGTGGGAGGATTGCTGGAGGTCAGAAATTCAAGACAAGCCTGTGCAAGAGCAAAACCCTGTCTCTACTAAAAATAGAAAAAACTAGCTGGGCATAGTGGCACCTGCCTGTAGTCCCAGCTACCAGGAGGCTGAGGCAGGAAGGCTGCTCAAGTCCAAGAGTTTGAGGTTGCTGTGAGCTATGATGACACCACAACTCTACCCAGGGTGACAGAGTGAGACTCATGTTCAGAATAAAAAAAAAAAAAGAAAGAAAGAAAAATAACTTAGAAATTACACCCAGATACAATGGACAGATACAAACTTTCTTTAAAAGGAATATTTTAGAAATACACTTGTTTTGTAATGGTACTTTTACCATTTACTGATAATAGAAACTTGGTCCACTAGTCTATGAGCATTCCTTTATCAATCAGAAATCCTAATATTCAACAAAATTTCTTGCTGTATTTAGTAAGTAATTAATCCAGACCAGGCCAAAAAAAAAAAAAAAAAGTACATTTAACAAAAAAGACAAATAGGAATGATCACTTACTGTATCTGGCAACAAAATTTAAACTCACTGAAGTGTTATACCCATATACAGTTTAAAAGCGCAAAGCTGAGCTTCCTCTGATTACTCTCCAGGTAAAAGTCAGAGTCTCAGGTGGACTGGGTGGGCACTCCACCCTCCTCCTCTTCTTCATTTTTTGCAGTTTTTTGGCCAGGGCTGGGTTTGAACCTGCCACCCTCGTCATATGGGGCCAGTGCCCTACTCCTTGAGCCACAGGCGCTGCCCTCTGCTTTCTTCTTTTATTTAAATAGCTTCTCAGCCACTGAAAAATGTATCTGACTGACTGGAGCACTTTTTTACAATCATCTTTCTGCCGTGATCACTACCAGACAGCTAAAGATGCTGGGGTTGTATTACTGAGCTCCTACATTCTGAACAAGAATGCTTTGGTGGCTCAGCGCCAATAGCTCAACCGGCTGAGGCGCCAGCCACATACACCTAAGGTGGCGGGTTCGAATCCCCAGCCCGGCCCGCCAAACAACAATGACGGCTGCAACCAAAAAATGGCCAGGCGTTGTGGCGGGCGCCTGTGGTCCCAGCTACTTGGGAGGCTGAGGCAGGAGACTCACTTGAGCCCAGGAGCTGGAGGTTGCTGTGAGCGTGATGCCATGGCACTATACCCAGGGGGATAGCTTGAGGCTCCTTCTCAAAAAAAAAAAAAGAAAAAAAAACGCTTTGGTTTACAACTAGTGGATACTCGAAAAAAGTGAAATGTGTTACACATTTTGGCTGATTCCCCAAGCAGGCACACTCAGAATTTCCAGACCAAGGTTTTCAGTATAGAGGGAATACTGTTTCACTGCACCCTACACCAAGTTTTTTCTCCACTATATAAGAAACAAAAACCATTATTTGTTGGGATTTTATGGTAATGAAGTGAATCCATGGCCAAATTTTTAGTGAATGCCTGCTATAGGCAAGGCACTGTGCTTGTACAAGAACTAAAATACTCATTTGTATAAATTACTCTATTGATACAGACAAATTATGAAAAGCCAATATATAAGTTGTAACAGCAGTGTATTTTTTTTTTTTTTTTTGGTTACTCGCCCAGGCGAGGTTTGAACCTGCCACCCTTAGTTGTGTAGGGGTGCCCACGGCATATTTTTTTAGACAAAAAGAAAGAAAAAATCTATAAAACTGGATTTTCCTTTCCTGTTCAAATTTCTGGAAATGTCCTCACTCATTCACAGCCATGTTGTAATTAAAGGAGTAAATGATACATATACCCAGTAAAGTTAGTAAGTAAATTGTCTCATTACTCATTCTGTAAAGACTTCCCAGAAAATAATGTAACTTCACCCCAGACTCAGACTGTAAGCACGGGTTTCATACACTTACAAACAGCATCTGGACAGCATCACACACCCAAGTTTCTCAGTCTCCTTTCTTCTCTTCACCTTGAGTCAGACAATTTATGCAATTATGCTTTCTTCCCAACAGTCTATTGTCTCTATACTGTATTTTCTAAACCTTGGGATACAGCTTCAAAATTTACGAAATCTGCTAAAAAGGCACATAAAGAAAAAAAATTACCAACCACTTGATAAAGGGATGTAACTAAAACACCAAGAGCAGCAAACACCATTCCAAGGAAATTAAACTTCACATCGTAATAAGAATTTAGGATTACACCTAAAGTTATAGGAATCTGTAAAAAAAAAAGAAGTAAATATTGTTCAGATTAAATTCAAGAGACATAAATTTAGTATCATTTCTATTGTGTCTTACAAGGCTAATCATAAACACAGAATTGGGGGAAAAATGAACCCATTTTCTTTTTTCCATTTTAGAAAAGTAACTTTAATCCTATTTTTCCTTAATCTGAACTATAGTAACTCTATATAGATGTTCACATTTAGTTCTTTTTTACATTTTTGGTAAATGCATTTTACCACATGCATGCAGATGAGCAGCTGGACGCCACAACTAGTAACATATAAGCACAGAAAAACTTAACAACAAAAGCGTAAGGACCGCAAACAGTCTACGTTACTAAAGGCTAAAATCATTTTTTAGTGTCCTTTATTTAATGCAGCCACCTCTGCAGCATGTCGTTGCAAACATACTCCAAGCTTTATACGTGTGTTTTAGGCAAACCTTTTCGTTTATCATACATGTTTGATTCTCACGGTGGAGGAGGGCAGTTTCTCAGCTGGAGCTTTTGCAGATATTCTGATACAATGAACTGCACCACTCAATACAGTGTTCTTTTCGTATCAATCACAGCATTTTTTTTTTTTTTTT
>NW_003852520.1:1353047-1354772 GCF_000181295.1 Otolemur garnettii
AAAAAAAAAAAAAAAAAAAACTTTATTTTCCAACATACAGCTGCAGCTGGTGCAAGGGTTTCTCCGTGGATAATGCCTTAAGAAGGCATTAGTAACTCAACAGTGAGAAAGCCATCCGTGTGTTCACTGTAACAATATTCACGTGACTGCGTGAACAGGGACTATTATTGTGTTCATCTACGATGGCAAAAAGAAAGCCACAGTGTGGCAAAAAAAAAAGAAAAAAAAAATTGGACCGCAAAGCCAGGTGCATGGCTAAGAGACAAGACTTTGGGGCAGCAGTGTTGATGCTCGCTGCAGGAAGCGCCTTCACATAAAGGAGAGAGACTTAGTCCAGGAGTAAGGTTCTTTCTTTTGCTTTCCTCATTGAACTGCTAGAGCAACATTTCGCCATTTGCTCAGTATTATTACATGAAATAAACTTTTTCTTCTATTCTACTCTTTGGAGAGATCTTTTCTCAAACGCACGTGCACCAGCTCACGCCTTAACATGTACAAAATGGGATTTAAAAAAGAATTCATGGCTCAGAGCCTGTAGCTCAAGTGGCTAAGGTAACAGCCACATACACCAGAGCTGGCGGGTTTGAATTCAGCCCCGGCCTGCCAAACAACAATGACAACTACAACCAAAAAATAGCCGGATGTTGTGGTGGGCACCTGTAGTCCCAACTACTTGGGAGGCTGAGACAAGAGAATCACTTAAGCCCAGAAGTTGGAGGTTGCTGTGAGCTGAGATGCCACAGCACTCTACCCAGGGTGACAGCTTGAGGCTCTGTCTCAGAAGAAAAAAAATAAAAATAAAAAAGAACTCAAAAAACATCTTGAATGTCCAATGGTCCCAACCAATACATCAATTCTTAGGTTTAAAACAAGGCCTGGAAATACTCCAGTAGTCATAAAATGGAATAGAGACTGTGACTACAACAATTACAAATAAATGAGGTAGCTGACTGCTATGAATCCCAGCTAGTCAAGAGGCTTGAGCCCAGGAGTTGGAGGGAAGCCTGGGTGACCCAGTGAAACCCAGTGTCATTCATAAATAAATTAATAAAATGACTTTCACGCCCAAGACTTGCCTGTCCTGCCTTTGTAGATTTCATGCAATACTCAGAAAAAAAATCTGCATAATTACTTGGTGTAAGTTGCACCAAGAAAAAAATGTTTTAAATTCCCATTTTTAAAAATACTAATGTGAACCTGTGATAGGAAACATACCTTTCCATAGTTTCTTCTCTTGAACGACAACTAAGTTCCTCAATAGAGTGAGCACTGGTGAACTAAATGAAGTCAGCAGAGATTTCCTACTCAGGTGCCACCTCTTCTGGCATTGAGTCAGACATCCGGGAAGTGTGAGGAGTACATTGCCACTCTTGGGGCTCAAACTGAACTGTATTTTAATCAGCAACAACATACACATTGATTCACTAAAGACTAAAATAATGATTCTCCATTTTATCATAAGGACATTTGCACTAGACTGTTTACTGCAGCTCAATTTATAATTGCCAAAATATGGAAACAACCCGGGAATGGATTAACCAGCTATGGTATATGTACACTATGGAATACTAGTCAGCCTTAAAAAGATGGGGACTTTACATCTTTTGTATTAACCTGGGTGGAGGTGGAACACATTCTTCTTAGTAAAGCATCACAAGAATGGAGAAGCGGCTCGGCGCCTATAGCTCAACCGGCTAAGGCGCTAGCCACGTACACCTAAGGTGG
>NW_003852520.1:1355019-1358841 GCF_000181295.1 Otolemur garnettii
GGAGAAGCAAGAATTCAATGCACTCAATTCTAATATGAAGACAGCAGATGAGCTAATTCAAGGGGTGAAGTAAGGGAGTGAGGTAGTAGGGAGAGGGGAGGAGGAGGGGGATGGGGTCACAGTGTATGGCACACCTCTTGGGGGCAGGACACAAGAGGGACTTTATCTAACAAATGCAATCAGTGTAACCTAATTCTTTGTACCCTCAAAGAATCCCAAACAATAAAAAAGGGAAAAAATAAAATAATGATTCTCAAACACAGATTTGAGAGTACGAAGTTAATCAGGCCATGTCTACAGTCCAGCTCTCCCAATGTGGTCTTCCTATATACTTTCTATTGGGTGTGCTTGTCTTCCTACGATGCCACCAGATCTGTAAGGTCATGAAACTGTACCACACTGTGCTCTGTGACCCTTCTACTGTATACTTCTGTCCCTACTGTACGTGATTCCCTTGCAGTTTGCACCTACAGAGGCCTCAATTAATGATTTACAATGCTTACCCTCACCGGCCCCTCAGTTAAAAGCCCAGGAACTCCATGTTCAGTTTAGCCTACTCAATTCATTGTTTCCTTGTGACTATAGATTTGGGCGGACAATCTCAGCATGATTGATAAATCATATTCTTATCATTCTTTTACTTCTAAAATTTGAGAGTAAAGTATTAACTCTAAGATCTGAGCTAGAAGGTAAAATGTCTAAAGTGGATTCTGCCTGCCTGTTGTCATCCTAGGCTTCCTGGGTCTAGCCCCATCTTTGATATACACATATGCCGTTTCCCACTGTTCAGAGCCTGTGCTCCTCCAGGGCAATTCAGTGGGTTAAGGGGCTTTCTCTGCTCCCTTCACTGAAGTGAGGGAGCCCTAATCCTAACTATAGTCCTGTAACACCTATTCTCATTAATAGATGTCAGAACAAAGGTTCATGGGTGTGTCTAGTAGGGAAGAAGGTAAGATCAGACCCAAATTTTCTGGCTCCATAGCCTATTTCCCCCCATTTTATTATGGAATATTTCAAACTTAGGGGAAGTTAAAATAGTGAACTCACCTGCACCTATCGCCTGGTTTCAACCCTGCCATTCTAGTTTCATGTGTATTCAACCCACTCTCTGCTCCTGCATTTGATTTTTAGAAGGTGGGTTTACATTCATTCAATGTGTATGCTTAACTGAATGACTTCTGACTAGCAAATGCACCTGTATAACCTACATTCCTGTCAAGATATGAAACATTCCCTTCTCCTGACAAAGTCCCTTATGCTCCCTCCCAGAAAACTCACCCCTCCACTGAAGGGGAAACAGCTGTTCTAATTTTTTTTTCACCATAGATTAGTTTTGACTCTTCTGAAACTTCATATAAATGAATTATACAGTATGTGCTCTGAGTCTGGGTTCTGTGCCTGTCAGTGGTCTTTATGTTTTTTTTTAAGACAGAGTCTCATTATGTCGCCCTCGGTAGAGTGCTGTGGCATCACAGCTCACGGCAACCTCAAACTCTTGGGCTCAAGGGATTCTCCTGCCTCAGCCTCCCAAGTAGCTGGGACTACAGGTGCCTGCCACCACGCCCAGCTATTTTGTTGTTGCAGTTGTCGTTGTTGTTTAGCTGCCCCGGGCTGGGTTTATACCTGCCTGCCTCGGTGTATGTGGCCAGCACCATAACCACTGTGCTACGGGTGCTGAGCCAAGGTCTTTACTTTTTATATTGAGTAGTACTTTTCTGTATGAACATACCACATTTGGTTAGCCATCTTCTTATTGATGGGCATTTAGGTCATTTCTAGCTTTTGGCTATTATAAGTAATACTGTTATGAGTATTTTTGTACAAGTGGTTTTGTGGAATTTTTCATTTCTGGTGGGTAAATATGTAGGAGTGAAATTTCTGAGTTAAAGGAGAGGTGATTGTTCGTATGAAAGTCAAAACTTTCCCCAAAGTTAGAACCATTTTACATTCCCCCAGCAATGTCAGCCCCAGCTGCTCCATGTCCTTGCCAACATTTGCTGTCTTTTTTGAAATTCTAAATTCAAAATGTGGTGTGTAGTGATACCTCACTGTGGTTTTAATGTGCATATCCCCAGTAACACTGATCAGAGCAGTTTCATGGTCTTGTGGATCTTCATGGTCTTCATGAATCATCTGGTCTAGTCTTTTGCCCATTTTTAAATTTTTTGCCTTTTTACTATTTTTTTTTTTTTTTTGAGACAGAGCCTCAGGCTGTCCCCCTGGGTAGAGTACTGACATCACAGCTCACAGCAACCTCCAACTCCTGGGCTCAAGGGAGTCTCCTGCCTCAGCCTCCCAAGTAGCTGGGAACACAGGTGCCGGCCACAGTGCCCGGCTATTTTTGGGTTGCAGCTGTCATTGTTGTTTTGGTGGCCCCGGGCTGGATTCGAACCAGCCACCTTAGATGTATGTGACTGGCACCTTAGCCATTTGAGCCACAGGCGCCGAGCTGCCTTTTTACTATTGATTGTAGGAGTTATGTATTCCAAATGATTTTTTTTGTCATATATTTTTGCAAATATTTTCTCCTAGTATGTGGCTTATTTTCTTAATGGTCTTTTTTATTTTTTCCTTGAGACAGAGTCTCATTTTGTCACCCTTGGTAGAGTGCCGTGTCGTCACGGCACCTACAGCTCACAGCAAACTCTTGGGCTCAAGTGATTCTCTTGCGTCAGTCACCAGAGTACCTGGGACACAGGCACCTGCCACAACACCTAGCTATTTTTAGAGAGGGGGGGGTCTCACTTTTGCTCAGGCTGATCTCAAGCAATCCTCCTGCCTCAGCTTCCCAGAGTGCTGGGATTACAGGCATGAGCCATTGTGCCTGGCCCAAGCCAGCCAGTTTTGAGAATTCTTGGTTTTTTGTGAGAGTCACAGTCCCTCTGTAGCTCTCTCCTGTTAGAAGCCATTCGCTCTAGCCCATTTGGCATACTGGCTTGTTTGTAAACATGCTTTGCACCACTTCCCTGCCTGACTGGCAGCGACCTCCTGATCTACAGGGCCCGTCCTTCTTGCACCTCGCTGTCTTTGCGAGTTCAGTGCTTTACTTCAAACCCCAACCTAAACACTATTTCCTCAGAGTTGTGTTAGCTGGAGATAGCTTCTCCTAGCTCAGATCACTTGTATTTTTTTCTTTTTTTTTTTGAGACAGAGTCTCAAGCTGTCGCCCTGGGTAGAGTGCCATGGTATCACAGCTCACAGCAACCTCAAACTCCTGGGCTTAAGCGATTCCCTTGCCTCGGCCTCCCAAGAAGCTGGGACTACAGGTGTCTGCCACAACACCCGGCTATTTCTTGGTTGTAGTTGTCACTGTTGTTTGGCAGGCTGGGGCTGGATTCAAACCCGCCAGCTCAGGTATATGTGGCTGGCACCCTAGCTGCTACAGGCGCTGAGCCCAGATCACCTGTATTTTTGAATGGCACTTTCACATACACTGAGTATCTCTTCCACTGAAGAACTGGGTTTGTGGCCCCAGTGTATGTAACAGCAGGTTTGCTAAATGAGAGTTAAACTATAAATGTCTTCAAAACAATGCAAATACCAGCATAATATGCTAAAAAACATCCTTGTTACAGTCTTCTTAATTTTTTTTTTTTTTTGGCTGGGGGCCGGGTTTGAACCCACCACCTCTGGCATATGGTGCCAGTGCCCTACACTTTTGAGCCACAGGTGCCGCCCTACAGTCTTCTTTTTCTTTTTTGAGACGGAGCCTCAAGCTATGCCCCTGGGCAGAGTGCCATGGCCTCACAGCTCACAGCAACCTCCAACTCCTGGGCTCAAGCGAGTCTCCTGCCTCAGCCTCCCAAGTAGCTGGGACCACAG
>NW_003852520.1:1359184-1360703 GCF_000181295.1 Otolemur garnettii
TTGTTTGGCGGGTCTGGGCTGGGGATTCGAACCTGCCACCTTAGGTGTACGTGGCTGGCGCCTTAGCCGGTTGAGCTATAGGCGCCAAGCCACTACATCTTATGATAAAGGAAAAATATGTTCCTGGGTTGAAATGGAATCTACTTTCCATCCTCTTCATAATTTTGAAGTATTAGAAATCATAATTATAATTATGAAAAATTAGAAAACGTAGCTTGTTTTAATGATTATGAAAAATTAAAAAATTTAGTTTTCTCATTATGTGACAAAGAGACAATCTTAGAATTTGTAAAAATAAAACATCTTAATTTTTATATAATTTTATTAATAAACACACATAGGAAATACTGATATAATACATTAAATTTTGAAAGTGTTCTGAAATTTTACATTTTCCCCCAGGACAATGAAAAGAAAAATATGCAGTGATAACAAATGTGTAAATTTTACAAAAAAGCTCCACTTATCACAGAAATTACTGAGATTTTGTAAAAAGTAGATGAACTACGACTGAATTTCATATCCCAATGGGTCAAGTCCCTGGTCTAGAAGCATGAGAGAGGATTCTCTTAACTTCTGCAGCAATTTCCTTAGTTCTTCCTTAGAAAATACCTGTTTTAAAAGGAAAAAAAAATTAAGAACAAAGAAGAGTATGAACTTAACAGTCACCTAACTGATCTGCTTAGCTTGACAGAAGAAATTACTTTTCATACTTATCCGAGTCCTTCTGTCCTAGTAAACTGGGAGGCTGAAGGAGGAAGACTGTTTGAGTCAAGGAATTCAAGACCTGCTGGGGCAACATACAAGACCCCATCTCAAACAAATTAAAAAACCCATTTATGCACCCTAAAGCTAGTAAATTCAGCTGGTTCAGAAACTTCAAAGGCTATTTCTCAGAATCACTCTATGTATTCTAACAGCTTACAAATATCTACACATTTGGGAAAAACATACAAATACTATAACTAGAGTATAAGAATATCCAAGAACAACTAAAACTGTAAACATATCTTCACAAAATTAAACATTATTAGAGAGAGTATCAAATCATTAAAATTGAAAACTCTGATGCTCTGGAACTTACCAGGTACAGTTTGTGGCGCTCAGAGGACACCATATCTGCTAACTGCAGGCATTCCTGATACTGACCAGTACTGTGCAGAATTGTATGAAGCAGGAAACACAACATGGGCAGACAAAGCTTTCTCAGTAACACCATCTGGTGTGTCCTTTCCGGATCTTCTTCAGCATCCTACAAACAGACATCAAGAAACCATTTTAACAATTTATGCTAAAGCGCCACATCAAAGCTCTGTGAGGAGAATTGAATCTAACATGCACAGGGAGAAGCCTACGGAGTTTCTCTAAAGCTTATTATATCTGTTAAAAACAAAACAAGGCAGAGTTTCTATCATAGTATCTGGCAGAAAAAGCATGAAGATGACCAAAGTCTACTACGAGGGGTCACAGGTATGAAATCAATGCAAAATGCTGAATGTGTATTTCTTTTTTTTTTTTT
>NW_003852520.1:1361369-1371511 GCF_000181295.1 Otolemur garnettii
ACCTCCAACTCCTGGGCTCAAGCGAGTCTCCTGCCTCAGCCTCCCAAGAAGCTGGGACTACAGGTGCCCGCCACAGTGCCCGGCCATTTTTTGGTTGCAGCCATCATTGTTGTTTGGCGGGCCCGGGCTGGGGATTCGAACCCACCACCTTAGGTGTATGTGGTTGGTGCCTTAGCCGCTTGAGCCACAGGCGCCGAGCCAACTTACCATGTCTTGAATAAAAACATGCACTAGTGGAGTGAGAGTCAGAAATTAAATATCATCAGAGCAGAAATCAGAACAGAGGCAATCACCCTGTCAGCTGTTTGCAGGTGGGAGCACACACAGCTTTAAGAGTGATGTGCAGGCTGGTGACAGCGATGGCTGCCTGGGGTCAGCGTGCAGGGGAGCTCACAGGGAAAGAGAACTTCACTGCACACTTTGTTTTTAAATGAGGAGAATGAATTTATGATTTCCTTGTATTATTTTAAAAAATAGGAAAATTAAAAAAACTATACATCTGAATAATATGATTAATGAGCCTAAACTAACAGATACGAGGAAAACTTAATGTAGAAAACCACTCAGCATTCCCTCCTAAGGACACATGGCTGCTCCTAAAACAAAAACAGAACTACGAGCCCATCAGAAAGGAAAAACCAAACCAAAACCCAGAGGACAGCAAAAGTGCAGGAAAGAAGATCTCTATGCCCACTGCATTTTCTTATAACAAATCTAAAAACAATTTAAATAACAAAGAAGTATCCAACCACACTAAATGTTCTGAAATAATCTTAAAAAGAGAAAGGAAATCCACAGAACTCTTAGGGAAGAACAAAATAAAAGACAAGCTAAATTAATAACTGGTCCTTTGATGAGCCTAATGGAGTGTATAGAAATATTTTCATGTGAGAATCTATACCATTAAATTGCTAAAACATTTTTCATAGGTAGATTTAAACTGAGAGATGAAACAATAAAATGTAATCTGGCACTTTTACTAATGAATAATTGTACCAATTTAGGCTAATCTAGGTCAGGTTTCCACACCCTGAAGTAATTACTATCAACCTTTTAGTTTTGTTTTTGAGGGCACATGTGGTGAGACTAAGATGGAGTTGATCAGGCTGGGCCCACAGGACACAGCTGGTCAGTTAGGGCCTCATGACCTTCATGTCATGTCTTCTGTTCGTGTTGTTTTGTAAATTTAGCTTCAATCTTTTTTTTTTTTTTTTTTGCAGTTTTTGGCCAGGGCTGGGTTTGAACCTGCCACCTCCGGCCTATGGGGCCAGTGCCCTACCCCTCTGAGCCACAGGTGCCGCCTTAGCTTCAATCTTAAAATGCATGTCTTGAGTGGTTTAGGGCAACTGATATAGGAGATTAACTTTTGAATTAGAAACGTAATAGGTCATGGATCCTGCTGATTATTGTTTAAGATAAGGTTAACAGGGTTTGTGCCTTGAATTTTTATGTATAAAACTGTGAGTTTGGAAATGGAAAGGCAGAACAGTCTTGGAGAGGCTACTCTCGCTGCTCTCCAGAATCGCTGGCCTTCCGACAGTAAGCCTTGGTGGACCTCCCCGTCTCTGCATAGTGGCTGGACAGTGACAGGCAGCTGGACCTCTTTGTCTGGTAACACTGAGATATATATACATAAAAGCAAACATTAAAATGCACGCTTTTCATTGTCTTAGCTTTAAAGGGGAAAGCACCTTCATTTCTTTTCTGGAATAGGCGTTCAATTCGCTAAACTCCTCAAGGTCTTCCTTGTGACGCCACCTGGAGCCCAGTGAGGAGAGGACTGCGCCTTCCGGGCGCTGCTGTCTGTGCTCCAGTGTAGCCTCCCTCTGTGACAAGGGAGCAAAGTGCCCCGGCCCCTCCTCACAGCAGCAGCCACTCTCCTTTCACAGAATGGATTCAGTACCTGCTTCCTGCTACACCCTGTTGCTGCCACAGTATCAAGAGTGTGGTCGTTTCTGGTAACTGTAATTGTTCCCACACCTGCAGACCAGCTGTGGGCAATAGTCCAAAATCACGTCTCATGAGCCCAGCAATTTGCCACCAGGAAATAAACTGCCCCGTTGAAACTTAAGGTATTTTCTCATTGAATAAACTAAATATCCTCTAAATATATAATACAAAAAGATTTTTTCCACTAAGGAAAGAATCTAAAGACAATTCCTTCACATTAACAACGAGGTAGCATTTATTTACCAAATATTTACTGAGGGACTCTACGTGGGCAGCATTATTTTAAGTGCCAGGGCCAAAGAAATGAAAAACAAAACAAAACAAACAAACAAAAAACACAAGGTTGTTCCCTTCCTGGCACATTCTAATGGGGATAGATAGATAATGCAAAAAGCAAATAAGTTAGTATCAGATTCTGTTGAGTACTATGAAGAAAATGAAAGCAGAACAAGGAGACAGAAAGCAACAGGTGTGTGTGTCTAGCTGTTCCCTGGTATAAACGGGGAGCTGGTCCAGAACACCCCCCCAAATCCATGCAAACTGAAGTCTCACATCTGCTGTGGAACCCATGCGTAAGAGAAAAACGGCCTTCCACATACACAGTTCACATCCTGCAAATACTGCATTTTTGATCTGAGTTTGTTTGAAAAGAAATCCATGTGTGAGTGGACCCACACCGGTCAACTCTACCCGGTGTGTATGCCGATCAAGACGGGGCGGCTGGGGCGGGAGGGAGGTGGCGCTGGAGCAGACTGCCTGAAGGAAAGTCATCCGTAGGAGAAAAGTATTCCAGGCAGAAAATGGACAGAGGCCCAGATGGCTAGAAGGAGAGTAGCAGGATACAAGATGAGGGGGTAGGCTCGGCACCTGTAGCTCAAGTGACTAAGGTGCCAGACACATTAACCAGAGCTCGCGGGTTCAAATCCAGCCTGCGCCTGCCAACAATGACAACTACAACCAAAAAAAAAAATAGCCAGGCATTGTGGTGGGTGCCTATAGTCCCAGCTAGTTGGGAGGCTGAGGAAAGAGAATTGCCTGGCTTGGCACCTGTGGCTCAAATGTCTAAAACATCAGCCATATACACCTGAGCTGGCGGGTTCGAATCCAGCCAGGGCCCACCAAACAACAACGACGGCTGCAACCAAAAAATAGCCAGGCATTGTGGCAGGCACCTGTAGTCCCTGCTACTTGGGAGGCAGAAGCAGGAGACTCGCTTGAGCCCAGGAGGTGGAGGTTGCTGTGAGCTGTGATGCCACAACACTCTGCCTAGGGTGACAGCTTGAGGCTCTGTCTCAAAAAAAAAAGTGTAGCTCGGCACCTACAGCTCAAGTGGCCAGGGCGCCAGCCACATACACAGGAGCTGGGGGTTTGAATCCAGCCCAGGCCTGCCAAACAATGACACCTAGAACCAAAAAATAGTTGGATGTTGTGGTGGGCACCTGTAGTCCCAGCTACTTGGGAGGCTGAGGCAAGAGAATCGTGTAAGCCCAAGAGTTTGAGGTTGCTGTGAGCTGTGACACCATAACATTCTATCCAGGGTGATAGCTTGAGACTGTCTCAAAAAAACCCCCCCAAAACCAAAAAGTGTATGTGTGGTCTCGTGTGTAAAGAATGATGGATTTTCTTCAAAGTGTAATGAAGCTATCAGAACATTCTGGGCAGGACATGAGATGTGTTTCATTTTAAAAGGATAACTAGCTGACCCACCTGAGGAAGGGATTATCTACATAAAGGAGAGTGGGAAGCCAGGGAGGGGTAGGGGAGCCTGGGCTGGGTTGTGCTGGGGACGAGGCAGTGCAGTGGAGAAGGTGGTGAAGATGACCTCCCGGCTCACCTCCTCTGTCACCAGTTCCCGTCACCCGCCTGTGCTACCAGCCTCCAACACTAACTTAAAAACTTCAAGTACAGTGGTATAAAGCAGCACAAAATGCCAGCCACATCCAGGCATTGTGTGGTCCAGGGCAGCGGGCCAGACCAGCAGGTGGGGCTGAGCCCCCGTGCACGCTGCACTGCACCTGCCAGGCATGCTCGGCATGGGCCCCCATGAGGGAAGGGGCACGGTGCCCCCATTCATACATGTGGATGTGCATGCTGGCAGGGCCATGAAACGCTCCCTGCTTCGCTGAGTACTTCAGAGTATTAAGCTAAACTCAATAGAGGTGATTAACACATCACATATATCACTTAATGGTCAAGACATCGCTTTTTAAAGAAATGACTGGGACTGAATATTGGTTTTAAGTGCATGATGGAACAGACCAGGTGTCACTCATCATCTTCCGCCTCAACTCCATTTTTATGAGACTCCAGACTGTCTACTCTGTGACCTTAATTACCTAGTCACTGAAATTAATAATTAGAATAACCAAGATTTATGCATAAATAAGTCATTAAGTCTTTTCAAAACGTAGGTCACACTTAACTGGCACTCTGCTATCTTCATGAGTACTAACATGATCCGGAAAGGTATAGTCTGAGGAGCCTGCTGAAGGTTTAAAGCTAATCAGGGGAGTTACATTATGAAGTTTAGGATGAAAAGTGGAGACTTTTAAGATAAGTATTAATAACAGCAGCAAATAGGGGCTCAAACCTAGTTGTCTGTCTCTATTGCTTTTTGATTCTGCTCAGAGGGGTTTATAAAAAACAAAATAGTGGGCCAGGTGCGGTGGCTCATGCCTGTAATCCTAGCACTCTGGGAGGCAGAGGCAGGTGGATTCCTTTAACTTGCCAGTTCGAAACCAGCCTGAGCAAAAGCGAGACCCTTCTCTATTAAAAATAGAAAAACTGGGTGGTGCCTGAAGCTCAAAAGAGTAGGGCACTGGTCCCATATGCTGAAGGTGGCAGGTTCAAACCCAGCCCTGGCCAAAAACTGAGTCCAGAGGATCACTTGAGCCTGAGTTGGAGGTTGCTGTGAGCTATGACGCCATAAAACTCTATGGGCAATAGCTTGAAACTCTGTCTCAAACAAAAACAAAAAACAAAACAAAAAGTGGCTAAAATTAGAAAGTACTAAACAGATGAGGATATGAGAAATGGCAGAAGAAAGGGTACCCAGATACAAATACACGTCTCATTAAATTTTTAGGTACAGAATGTTAAAAAACTAGATTTTAGTATGAAAATCTAACTTTAGGGGCCACGTGTGGTAGCTCATGTCTCTAACCTCAACACTCCTGGAGCCCAAGACGGGAGGATCCTTTGAACTCTGGAGTTTGAGATCAGCCTGAACAAGAGTGAGACCACGTCTCTACTAAAAATAGAAAAACCAGCCAGCGTGATGGTGGGTGTATGTAGGATCTCTTGAGCCCAGGAGTCTGAGGTAGCTGTGAGTTGTGACAGAGTGAGACTGTCTTTAAAAAACAAAAACAGACTCAGCGTCTGTGGCTCAAGTGGCTAAGGCGCCAGACACATACACCTAAGGTGGCAGGTTCGAACACAGCCTGGGCCCACCAAACAACAATGACGGCTGCAAACAAAAAATAGCCAGGCGTTGTGGTGGGCGCCTGTGGTCCCAGCTACTTGGGAGGCTGAGGCAGGAGACTCGCTGGAGCCCAGGAGTTGGAGGTTGCTGTGAGCGTGATGCCATGGCACTCTACCCAGGGGGATAGCTTGAGGCTCCGTCTCAAAAAAAAAAAAAAAAAAAAAAAAGAAAATCCTCACACTTAATTTAAATGTGAAGTGATAGTTTACCCAAGAATCAAATATTCCTATTTCCTAACTAGTCTTTTCAGTTTAGCTTAATACAAGATGTCTGTGTATGACTATGAAGATTATACAAAATCTGTCGATGCTACTACTCAGAGACAGAGCATTAGAAGAAGACAGTGTTTGCTTGGTTTTAGCTACAAACAGCACTCACAGCTTACCTCTCTAACATCCACCATCCACCCTCCATCAACAAACAACAAGACGTTATACATTTTCTCTTTCACATCAGCAGTTAGGGCATCCAGATGCCCTTTCCAAATACCATAATCCATCTGCAAAACAAACAGAAGGCAGACATGTAATGGACAGAACCCAGTAAATAATGTCTTTCTCAAGCACAGACAAGAATATACAACAGGAACATCATTTTGAAGAGCTGATGTTTCAGTTTGCCAAATACAAAAATAAATATCAATAGACTCTAGTTAAACAAAACACTAGAATGTTAACTTTGTTAACGAATGCTAGTTAATGTCACCTGAAGGTATTTCATGTTTGGTTAACTGCTTACAGAACAGGGACTAAGCAGAGCAATTTCTTCTAAGCAAAACATTCACAGGAAGGCTACTTGTTATAACAGAAATATAGGCCGGGCGTGGTGGCGCACACCTGTAATCCCAGCACTCTGGGAGGTCGAGGTGGGTGCATCACTTGAGCTCAGTCAGGAGTTTGAGAACAGGCTGAGCAAAAGAGAGACCCTACCTCTAAAAATAGCCAGGTGTTGTGGCAGGTGCCTATAGTCTCCGCTACTTGGGAGGCTGAGGCAAGAGACTCACTTAAGCCCAAGAGTTTGAGGTTGCTGTGAGCTATGACGCCATGGCACTCTACCAAGGGCAACAAACTGAGACTCTGTCTCAAAAATAATAAAATAAAAATAGCTACTCAAGAAATGACCTCTTTAAACATGTAACATACATTTTTAGATGCCCAGGTGTGTCCCAGATGCACATGCAACTTACTTCATATTTCTTTTCTTTGTGCTCGTTAGCTACTTTCTCAGTAAAAGTTGGCTGAGCCATCAAAGTAGGTTTTTGTGGTGCTGAATTCATGTGCTTGAACCACTCATTAAAAGTTTCATGGGCTTCCTAAAATGTAAGAGAATAAAAACATACAAAATAGCAAATCAGGTCTGTGTCATTTCTTCACAAAGAGGCACCTGCTTCCAGCTCTCTAGAACTGCTCTAAACTTTCCCTTTGTTCTCAAACTTCTCTTTGTTACACTGAAAAATAAACAACAACAACAAAAAATAAGAAATAAGAGTTTTCAGCTCAGTGCTCAGTGTAGCTCAGTAGCTAGGGCGCCAGCCACATACACTAGGGCTGGTGGGTTTGAACCTGGCCCGGGCCAGCTAAACAACAATGACAATAACAAAAAATAATAGGGCATTGTGGTGGGTGCCTGTAGGTCCAGCTACTTCTGGGGCTGAGGCAAGACAATCACTCAAACCTAAGAGTTTGAGATTGCTGGGAGCTGTGAAGCCACGGCACTCTACTGAGGGCAACATAGTGAGACTCTGCCTCAAAAAAAAGAAAAAAAAGAAAAAGTGTTGTCACTGTTATTGTTCAAGAATGCCTTTATGATTGGTTCTTAGAAATAATTTCGCACCAGAAAAAGAAAATAATTGTGCAGCACCAAGAAATAAAACTGTTGGCTGGGTGCGGTGGCTCATACCTGCCTGTTACCCCAGCACTCTGGGAGGCCGAGGTGGGAGGAACCATTGAGCTTAGGAGTTTGAGACCAGCCTGAGCAAGAGCTAAAAACAGAAAAATTAGCAGGCGTTCTGGTGGGTGCCTGTAGTCCCAGCTACTCCAGAGGCTGAGGCAGGAGGATGGCTTAAGCCCAGGAATGTGAGGTTGCTGTGAGCTGTGATGTCACAACACTCTAGCCTTGAGCAACAGAGTAAGACTGTCTCAAAAAACAAACAAAACAAAAAGAAATAAAACTGTTTGGTATTTATTTTTCATTTTTTTTTTTTGAGACAGAGTCTCATTGCATCACCCTCAGTAGAGTACTGTAGTGTCACAGCTCACAGCAACCTCAAACTCTTGCGCTTAAGCGATTCTCTTGCCTCAGCCTCCCAAATAGCTGGCACTATAGGCACCCACCACAACACCCAGTTATTTTTTGTTGCAGTTGTCATTATTGCTTAGCTGGCCCAGGCCGGGTTTGAACCTGCCACCTTTGGTGTATGTGGCTGGCATCATAACCACTGTGCTGTAGACGCCGAGCCAACCTGACTATTTATAAAATGAATTGCGAATGAGCATAATTCACAATTGTCATAGCAAACCTAGAATCTCTTACTTTTCTCAGTTATTGCCCAAACCAGAAATATTACAATTGAGACAAACATTAAAAGTATCTTATGAAAAGGTAAGTCATAGACATCGCACACACCATCTACTGTGCGAACCCATCTTTGCTGGTCAGCACTGATTAGGTCATGCTGATGGTGTCAAGGCCATGACTTTCCCCTCCTTGTGGATCAGCGAGCACTAAACCCACAAGGCAGTTAAGATAAATCAGCCCTACTTCTGGAAAAAAAGCACATGCGCTGAGGGTCAATCTGAGACATCATCACGAAGACGGGCGCACCCCCGTTGCTCTCCCCTCACCAGGTAAGCTCTAATGCACAGGTGCTCTCTGATGGCGTTGTCATCTTCAGCAGGAAGTGGGCTTTCCATGCCTTGTTCCTCCCACTGATTATAAATCTCTGCTATAGAGTCCTGAGGAATCTTCACAAACACCTCTTTTGCAGCTTCATGCTTTTTTGATGCTGTGAAAAAAAGATACATAATTTTCAACATATGTGGACTTTTGTGATTTCTAAAGGAGTCAAAACACTGAGTTACAGCTTTTACAGTGAGCTATTTAACTGTGTCAGGTCCAAGGCACTTCTGTTAAGGGTCTTTGTGGTCTTTCTACCCAATGGAGTGTGTTACTATCTCAGTATGACAGTAACACAAAAGAACGACTACTTTTACATACAGCTATGTCCTAAAGAAAGCAGGTACATTTTGGATTGTATGTAAAATTGATCAGGACAATGAAAATTTACTGTTAAACATGTTTTCATGTTTGAATAGTGCTTTTCTTCTCCCAGTGGGAGATCTAAAAAACAAAAACCTAAACAAAATTTAAAAATATATGGATTTGGCTCAGCACCTATAGCTCAAGCAGCTAAGGCGCCAGCCACATACACCAGAGCTGGTGGGTTCAAATCCAGCCCGGCCTGCCAAACAACAACAGCTGCAACTGAAGAATAGCCAGGCGTTGTGGCAGGCGCCTGTAGTCCCAGCTACTTGGGAGGTGGAGGCAGGAGAATTGCTTGAGCCCAGGAGTTGGAGGTTGCTGTGAGCTATGATGCCACAGCATTCTACCCAAAAAAAAAAAAAATATGGATTTGGCTTAGCGCCTACAGCTCAAGCAGCTAAGGTGCCAGCCACATACACCAGAGCTGGTGGGTTCGAATCCAGCCCAGGCCTGCCAAACAACAATGACAACTATACCCGAAAAAGAGCCAGGTATTGTGGTGGGCACCTGTAGTCCCAGCTACTTGGGAGACTGAGACAAGAGAATCACTTAAGCCCAGGAGTTGGAGGTTGCTATGAGCTGTGATGCCACAGCACTCTACCCAGGGAGACAGCTTGAGGCTCTGTCTCAAAAAAAAAAGATAAGGCAGCACCTGTGGTTCAGGGAGTAGGGCACCAGCCCCATATACCGAGGGTGGCGGGTTCAAATCTGGCCCTGGCCAAACTGCAACAAAAAAATAAGATGGGCCTTGCGGCGGGCTCCTATAGTCCCAGCTACTCAGGAGGCTGAGGCAAGAGAATCGCCTAAGCCCAAGAGCTGGAGGTTGCTGTGAGCTGTGATGTCACAGCACTCTACCAAGGGCACACACACACACACAAATAATATATGAATTTGAATAGAAACTTTAAAAACATACATAAAGTACAGCATACCCAAGAACTTTCTCATGATGGCATTGCCTTGTTTCAGGGCTTCTGCCCTCTGTGCTGGGTCAAACACCAGCCAGTCAATCACATCGATCTTCAAACGATCCTCCTGCTCAGTTAAGGGGAAAGAGAGATAAGCAGCATCAGTTTTGTTTCTTCCCAAGATGTTTGGCAAATTAGTAGGATTAACTTACAACTAATCATTTTCTCTCATGTTAAACACAATTATGAAGGAATCTAATTTTCCTTATTTTCATATTTAATAGCTTTCTACTAAATTACAGAACAAACTTACTGGGCTATCTGTAATTATACATGGCATGCCTCACCAATCTGACCATGTGATTCCTCCAAGGGCTGCTCTAAAACTGTTTCCTGTCTTAGATATAACTATTTCTCTCCAAAGGTAAGAAGCTACCTGAGAGTTAGTAATTAATCAAGTATCTAAAATAACCTCATGGCCAAAAAGCCAAAGCTCAGATTTTTTTCTACTAAAGAAGTTTCCTTTAATTTTTTTTTTTTTT
>NW_003852520.1:1371981-1390316 GCF_000181295.1 Otolemur garnettii
CCTGCCTCAGCCTCCCAAGTAGCTGGGACCACAGGTGCCCACCACAACGCTTGGCTATTTTTTGGTTGCAGCCATCATTGTTGTTTGGCGGGCCGGGCTGGATTCGAACCCGCCACCTTAAGTGTATCTGGCTGGCGCCTTAGGCACTTGAGCCACAGGCGTCGAGCTGACAAACATTCTTAAGAAAGGAAACTAGCACGGATCCTTTTGTAGCTCATAAGTATGATGACTGGGTGCCCTCAAGCTGATGTGAGATGTACCCCTGCCAGACCTTGTTACCCAGCTGAAGTGGAAAAAAGAAAGAAACCAGGGAAGACTTGTTTAAGGTAGAAGCTCACTGAAGAACAACATAAAGGACTGGTAGGAGCCACCACCCCCTGCCATCCCCAGTCACCTCGGTAGTGCCAGTGTCCAGGGCTGGGGCCAGATCGTGGTGACTAAATTCACCATTATCTTTCTTTCGAATATTCTCAACTACAGTCTTTGTTATTGTTGCAACATCCAAATCTAAAGAATTTTTTTAAGAGACAAAAAACAAAGATTAATCATTTACATTCTCTAAATAGTCACAATAATTTGATAAATTTGGAATAGTAATTCTTTAAAAGTGTGTAAAATCAGAAGTGCATTAATGTGCATTAATGTACATAGTTACCATTCAATTAAAAAAAATATTATATAATAAGTACTGAAAAAAAGTGTGTAAAATATGAAAGACATTACAAAAGAAAATGCTAATAATTTAAGGATATTTTATATGAGTTACAATCTAAGTTATTTTATTCCTAAAACAGAACTTCAGCAAAAATCCTACTCCTTTTTTTCCCTCTCATGTGAAATAAGATTGAAAATTAGAGCCCAAATTCCCAAATTACAATGTGAAACTTGTCAATCCTTTTTACCTGCTTCTTTAGCCAGTTCCAAGCAGTGGTGGCGCTCTTCAAATTCTGTAATGCCTTCCAGAAACAAGGCATACTGGGCGACGGCCAGGTCTTGAGGCAAATGACAGGTATAAAACGCTATGAGATTTGTGTGCTTCTCACTTATCAAAAGCTAAAACACAGAAAAAGATCAAAGCATGTCAATAATAAAATGAAAAGTTTGCTTCAGAATTTCAAACATATTTAGGAGAGGTTCACACAGATAAGGATTTGAGCTCTCAGTCAGAATAATTTTAAGTTCTAGAAAGTATAGTCAACCCTTGAACAGCACAGGTTTGAACTATGTGAGTCCATTCATATGTGGACTTACTAAATACTACACTGGAAAAGGTTTCTGAAATTTGTAACAATTTGAAAAAACTTGGAGACCAACCACACACATAGCCTAGAAATGGCGAATAAATTAAGAAAAAGTTAGGTATGTCATAAATGCCTAAAATAAATTTAGATACTAATCTATTTTATCAATTATATCATAAAATATACACAAATCTCTTATATATATATATATATATATATTTTTTTTTTTTTTTTTTCTTCTTCTTGAGACAGAGTCTCACTTTGTCACCCTGGAGAGAGTGCCGTGGCACCATAGCTCACAGCAACTTCAAACTCTTGGGCTAAAATTATCCTCTTGCCTCAGCCTCCCAAGTAGCTGGGATTACAGGTGCCCACCACAAATTCCCAGCTAGTTATTTAGAGATGGGATCTTGCTCTTGCTGGTCTCAAACTCCTGAGCTCAAGTGATCCACCCACCTCAGTCTCCCACGGTGCTGGGATTACAGGTACAAGCCACTGTGCTGGGCCCATAAATCTCTTACAAAAAGCTAAGATGTACCAAAACATATGCAGACATACATGATACAGTGCCATCTGCAGTTTAAAGAAACGTATACAAATGATATAAAGATACAGTATTAAATAAATGAATAAAACGAACTATAGTGTAATTTGTTCTACTTTAAACATTTCACAGCCGCCTCCTATTGCTATCAGAGTGACCGCCAATGTTGCCAGGTATCTCAGCTTCACCCCTGTAATACCAGCACTCTGGGAGGCTAAGTTGGGAGGATTCCTAGAGGCTAGGAGTTTGAGATCATCCTGAGAAAGACCCTGTCTCAATGAAAAATAGAAAAATTAACCAGGTATAGTGGCACATGTGTGTAGTCCCAGCTACTTGGAAGGCTGAGGCAAGAGGATCACTCGAGCCTGGGATTTCAAGGTTGTACTGAGCTATGACAATGCTACTGCACTCTGGCTCAGTCAACAAAGCAAGAGTCTCAAAAAAAACAAAAAAAACAGTCATGTGGTATTAAATCATCTCCAAGTGAGCAGTAAAAAGGGATCCATGTCAAGTTTTGCATATTTTTTACTGCATTTAGTAGGACACCATCACACAAAGGACACACACCAAGTGCCACTAGTAATGCTGGGGGTGTCTCCAGCAGCAGAGAAAAGTCGGGACATCACAAGAAGCTGGAGTCCTTGAGACATAACCCAGATTGAGGTCTGCGACTGTAGTTACTTGGCATTTCAGATAATTCACCTTATAAACAGATGACACAGGTTTACAGTACCAATTAATACAGTACAAGATTGTAAATGTATCTTTTCCTCCTTAGGATTTTCTTAACATTTTCTTTTCTCTAGCTTACTTTACAGTAAAAATTCAGCTGACTCTTGAACAACAGAGGTTTAAACTGCCTGATCCATTTCTACACATACGGCAGATTTTTTTCAACCAAATTCATATTGAAAATATAGTATTTGCTAAATCCTCATGTATGAAAGGCCAATTTTTCATATACACACAGGTTCTGCAGGGCCGACTACAGGACTGGCCTATACACAGATTTTTGGCATCCACGAGAGTCCTGAAACCAACCCAGGAGTACAAATCTGCCATATGAGTAGAAGTGGATCAGGCAGCTCAAAACTGTTGTTCAAGAGTCAACTGAATTTTTACTGTAAAGTAAGCTAGAGAAAAGAAAATGTTAAGAAAGTCATAAGGAAGAAAAGATACATTTACAATCCTGTACTGTATTAATCGGTACTGTAAACCTGTGTCACTGAGGGACAACCGCGTATGATACATGTAAGATATGAGTGAGGGCTCCAGTGAACAGCAGCTGTTAGGAGTTATGTTTTCAGGAAGTCAAATTGGTGAGTTTTTAATTATATGGGGGACTGGTACTCTAATCCCTCATTGTTCAAGGGTCTGACAACTTTCTTACCATAGAGAATTAAAATAGTCTCATTCTGACTTGTTTTCATTAAAATGGTAAAAAGAATCAAGTTGTAGATTTTCAAAGTTTACCTGTATGTATGTCTTTAAAACTTCGATAGAAACTTCTTCCTTCATAGGAAAAAAAGACATAATTATAAATACACAACTAATTATATGAACAAGCAATAAAATTTCTAATAAAAATTCTGCCATTAAATGATTTAATAAGTCTCATATTTACCTTTGATCAGTAACTATACACCAGGCTAAGTGCTTAGCAAAGTTTACCTATTGCCTGATTTAACCATTAACTCTTGGTGGGTAATTACTATTATTATTCACATTTCACAGAAGAAGAAACTAAGAACCAAAGAATCACAGCTAGAAGCAGCTCCTAGTCCAAAGCCCAGATTTCAATTACTTTATCATTTACCTTCCATATGTGGTCTGACCAAAATGGTTTCAAGTATTTAGAAACAAACAAACAAAAAAAACAACAAAGATTTAAAAGACATAGAATTTCGTCAGTTAAGCTCAGATGGCTAATTTAAAGTTAGGTGCTGATGAGAATAAAGTTATAAATCTATTAAAAACCAGGTAGCCAACATCATTCTGTGGTTACAGACTAAAACCCCAAGGGTCACCCACAGTGAATTACCAATAGTGACCACCCAGGACTATATGAAAGACTTTTGCACACTTTTTCCCATTTCTAGAAAGCAACCATAAAAAAGCAGTGTTTTCCTGATGATAGCATTAACCTTTTGGAGAAGGGTAAATTGTTTATTTTTATTTACTTTGGTCTGTAGTCCCAGAGTGCGGAAAAACAAAATGAGGTGAGCCATAAACCGAAGGAGGTGCCCAGGTGGACTGTTTCTGCTTTTGGAAAGCCATTTGCTAAACTCATCCATCAAACCTGCGAACCATCAAAGCAAAGACTCAACAAGAGGAATAAAATCAACAGAAGAGAAATACAAGTTAGGAAGAATGCTCCTCCATCCCCACAGCGCGGTCACCTCACCATCCCACTGAGAACTCCATCCCCACAGCGCGGTCACCTCACCATCCCACTGAGAACTCCATCCCCACAGTGCGGTCACCTCACCATCCCACTGAGAACTCCATCCCCACAGCGCAGTTACATCACCATCTCACTGAGAACGGCTATCATATAACTCTCTACAGTGTTCACCCTCTTCAACAGAATCTGGGTGAAATTCAAACTTTTTTTTTGAGACAGAGTCTCACTATGTCACTCTCAGTACAGTGCTGTGGAGTCATAGCTCACAGCAACCTCAAACCCTTGGGCTTACGCGATTCTCTTGCCTCAGCTTCCTGAGTAGCTGGAATTACAGGTGCCTGCCACAACAGCAGGTTATTTTTTTTGTTGCAGTTGTCATTGTTGCTCAGCTGGCCTGGGCTGGGTTCGAACCCGCCAACCTCGCGGTGCATGTGGCTGGTGCCATAACCACTGTGCTATATGGGCACCAAGCCAAATTCAAACTTTTTTTTTTTTTTTGAGACGGAGCCTCAAGCTATCCCCCTGGGTACAGTGCCATGGCATCACGCTCACAGCAACCTCCAACTCCTGGGCTCAAGCGAGTCTCCTGCTTCAGCCTCCCAAGTAGCTGGGACTACAGGCGCCCGCCACAGCGCCTGGCCATTTTTTGGTTGCAGCCATCATTGTTGTTTGGCGGGCCCGGGCTGGGGATTCGAACCCGCCACCTTAGGTGTATGTGGCTGGCGCCTTAGCCGCTTGAGCCACAGGAGCCGAGCCCAAATTCAAACTTTTTAAAAGCAATTAATAATTGCATTTCAGGCTCGGCGCCTGTGGCTCAAGCAGCTAAGGCGCCAGCCACATACACCTGAACTGGCAGGGTTGAATCCAGCCCGGGCCCGCCAAACAACAACGACGGCTGCAACCTGCAACCAAAAAATTGCCAGGTGTTGTGGTGGGCGCCTGTGGTCCCAGCTACTTGGGAGGCAGAGGCAGGAGACTTGCTTGAGCCCAGAAGTTGGAGGTTGCTGTGAGCTGTGATGCCATGGCACTCTGCACAGGGCAACAGCTTGAAGCTCTGTCTAAAAATAATAATAATAATAATAATTCTATTTCAATAGGTACATATTTTTAAGATCAAAAGATTTAGTGAGTCATATGCACTGTTTTGATAACTTTTACCATAAGAAAATGAAGAACTCATACAAAGCAAAATTAAATTTTATCTTACCATCAATGTCTCCCAGGATAAGGAACTTTTGAACTATGTGATAATGTTCTTGATTCTCTTCCAGAACTCTCTGAAAAAGATTTTTCCATAAATCTTCTAGTGGTGGTTCTATAGCATTTACCATTGGTAAACTAAAAAAAATTAAACTTTTGAAGGAACATACAGTATAAAGTTGAAAATGGAGAGCCTTAGGAAGGTCAAAACAAAATAAGAGAAGGTGGGTGGCACCTGTGGCTCAAAGGAGTAGGGTGCCGGCCCTATATACTGGAGGTGGTGGGTTCAAACCTAGCCCTAGCTGCAAAAAAAAAAAGAGAACGATATCGCCTTTGAAATATATTCAAGGCTTACAAATCTAGAATGGAACAATACCTTTGAAAACACAGAACTAGGGGCAGTGCCTGTGGCTCAAAGGAGTAGGGCACCGGCCCCATATGCTGGAGGTGGTGGGTTCAAATCCAGTCCCAGCCCGCCCCACCCCCAAAAAGAGAAAACATAGAACTACAGCCAGATGTAGCAAGTCATGCCTGTAATCCCAGCACTCTGGGAGGCTGAGGTGGGTGAACTGCTTCAGTTCACAAGTTCAAGACCAGCCTGAGCAAGAGCAAGACCCTAACCCTGTCTCTACTAAAAAAACATTAAAAAACTGAGGCAAGAGGATTGCTTGAGCCTAACAATATGAGGTTGCTGTAAGCTGTGATGACGCCACGGTACTCTACCGAGGGCAAAAGCTTGAGACTGTCTCAAAAACAAACAAACAAACAAACAAAAAATAGAGAAGTATTATAACAATTTGATTTCTGTGTACGTTATTAAACTTTTATTCTTATTTATTTATTTTTAGAGATAAAGTCTCACTTTCTCACCCACAGCAACCTCAAACTCTTGGGCTTAAGTGATTCTCTTGCCTCAGCCTCGCAAGTTGTTGGGACTTCAGGCACCTGCCACAACGCCCGGCTATTTTTTGTTGTTGTTTAGCAGGCCCCGGATGGATCCGAAACTGCCTGCCTCGGTATATGTGGCCAGCGCCCTAATCACTGTGCCACGGGTGCTGAGCCTAAACTTTCATTCTCATATTTTATTCCTATTCATCTTGGCACTCTATGGTGGACCAAAAAGGAAGGGCCATGTGACTTAAGAAAAATAAATATATCTTTCAACAGTACTTGAAAACATTCTTGGGGTATTCTCTTCTGCAAATGGCACCAAAATAACAAAATAGTGACCAGGTACAGAGTAGAAAAAACCATTTTTAAGCAACCTACAGCTTGATTTTTTGATTCAAATAGAGATTTTTTTGGTTATCAAATCTATTTTAATTTTATTTAGATAGTCATCCAAATCTCCTTTTACTATATATATATACTGTTTTTACATCCAGACCTTTGGTCTACGTAGAATTTATTTTAATTGCATTATATGTGGTAGAATCTATCTTTTTTCCCCTTCCAGATGGAAAGCCAATTATGCCAGATCCAATTATTTAAACAAGCCACCTCTTCCTTCTGAAAAGAAAGGTCTCCTCTGACATCTGGTAAGTTCTTATACAGAGAGTGCCCCAAAAATGTATACACATTGTAAGAAAGGAAAAAACCGCATCAAAATTCTAATACTCAATATATACCGTTAACAAAGGATAAATTCAAGTCACATTTGAACACCTCTTTCCCAAATGCTCTTGCCATTTTCACTTATTCTTCTACTTGGAAATCTTCTGTCCAGAAATAATATCCAAAAGCATTAGTTTTCTATATTAATTTGGAATGAGTGATATTTTCATTAATTCCACTCATCCAGGAACATGATTCAAGTCTTGTTTTATGTCTCTCAATAAGATTTCAGTTTGTTTTTTTTGCAGTTTTTGGCCAGGGCTGGGTTTGAACCCACCACCTCTGGTATATGGGGCTAGCACCCTACTCTTTGGGCCACAGGTGCTGCCCATGATTCTATAGTTTTTAAATGAAGGTGCTGAAACCCTTAGTCTTATTCCTAGATCTCTTCAGTTCCAGTCATTCATTTACGTGGGGATTAGGGAGAGGCAGGGCTGTATCTTTTTCTGTAATATAAGTACAGAGAAACTGTGATTTTTTTTTTAGGCTTTGCCTTATGTTTAGGTACTTTAACAAATTCTCTTATTAATTCTAGTAACTTACTGAGCCTTAAATTCCTAGACTTATACTCCGTCATATGTAAATTTCCCCCCTTTTCTAGTATTTATGTCTATTCCTTGATTTGCTTGTTCTAGTTTATTAGCTAAAATTTCCAATATAATAGCCTAGTAATAAACACTTTATAGAAAAAGCACTAATTTCCTTACTATACAAACGGCTCCCATAATAATAAGGAAAAACTAAAACCCAACAGAAAAAAAAGCTGAAAGTAATTAATTTTCCATTTCAAAATGTTTTTTAATTTTTATTGTATACAGTTTTAAAGGTGTACAACACGATGTTTTCAGATAATTTAGTCACTGTAGATACATATGCACAGGTATAGAGCACATACTCTTTCACTCAGCAACCCTGTTCTCAGGAAACGTGTCCTAAAGAAATAGGACAATGAGCACACAGGTACCACAGACACACACACGTAAACCTAGGTTCATTACCACTAGAAATAACCTAAAATATCACCCAAAAAACATGATTTGAAAAAATTATACATCTTTCTACAGAACATTATGTATTTATTAAAAAGTGTATGTTAGGGGCAGCGCCTGTGGCTCAAAAGAGTAGGCCGCCATCCCCATATACCGGAGGTGGTGGGTTCAAACCCAGCCCCAGCAAAAAAAAAAAAAAAAAAAAGCATATATTAAGTTAAGCTAAAATTATCAACTAATTTGGAGAGAGAGTCATTAAGAGAAAAAAAGTCACGTTATGGAATACTGTATGTAGTACATACAGATGTGAAAAACAACAAAACCAAAATTATACGTTGGAATACCTACATTATTTAGATATTTGTAAGATTGTGGAAAAAGACAGGAAAGAATACAAATCAGTTCATTATCATTTCAGGGGAACAAGAATAATCATAAAGGGGTTGGGAGGAAGTTATTATAAAAGTCTTATTTATATACTTTTAGATTATTTTATTGTTATAAGTACATAAAATATTATGTTAGTTATTTAAAATTTGTAAAAGAATGATTTAAAAAAATTAGATTATTTTGAGATTTAGGAAAAGAAATTCTCATTAATTTTCCAGTATATACTTTAAATTTTCAAAAGGAAAGATAAATGTAGCTTACAGACACATACTCAGACGAAACCAATCCTAAGCCAAAGAAACAGAAATGATATGTCATTTACATAATTAAGCCTCTTCCTTCCAAAGAATGTTTCTTACTTGGATGAGAAAAAGAAGAGAGAAAAGAACCAAAGTCACATATTTTTTCCCTTTCAGCCACAATGTACAGAGCATAACTTTGCTTCCCATTCCAGATATATAACATGTTCATACGAACATTTACCTTTTTATCAGTAGCTTGAAGTTCTTCAAAAACTTTTTCTAAGGACCAACTTCAAAAGAAAACAGGAAAAGGATAGAATAATATTAATACTGTGAGAAAAGGCCATAAAATAAAACATCAAAAGGAGGACACGTCAAGTCACCATGGCTAAAAACAAAACACTCACTTGGATTCCAAATATTCTCGGGGAAGTTCTTCAGTTTCATCCAGAGTCATGACCGACGTCTGGACCTCCTGCTCCACCAGGCTGTCCACCATCACCCGGAAGTAGGCCCACACCGTGTCCTCCCAGGTGTCGCAGACAGGAAGCAGCTTTTTCCACATTCCAAAACAGAAACACAGAGACATAGCCAGTAATAAAGAAAGGAAAAGCAATTACATCCATCAATGTGACAGATGTATAAAGTCATTTTATGATATAAAATATTGTGGACTTAAAAAAATGAGATCAAATAACCTTCTTTCCTCTAAACTACATCTTCTAATTTGTTTGAACTACTAAGATTTTTTTTTTCCATATCACGTTCATAATAGTGACCATTTTCCATGCTGATATAAGAAGGTATTTCAACTGATTATTACAGCATCCCTCAAAACAGTTATAAAATCTGGGTGGCACTTGTGGCTCAAAGGAGTAGGGCACCGGCCCCATATACCAGAGGTGGGTTCAAACCCAGCCCCCGCCAAAAACTGCCAAAAAAAAAAATGTAGGGAGTAGTGGTGAATGGTGAGAACAGCCTTTAAAATAAGACAACTATTCTGTCCATCTGAAACTGCACACGAACTGTATGGACACCCTATAGGAGACAAGACAAGCAGTCAGTGCTCAGCGGTGCATTTCTGGATATGGTTATGTGCATTCCCTGTCATCGATAAATGTATGTTGCAATTACATTTACAATTCTTAATTATAAAGTGAAGTCTGATTTCATTAAAATGCGTATGAATGGGATACATCAAATTAAGCAGCACAGATTACTATTCTGTTTCACAATTATCTCTATCATTGCTACTCTAGCTTAATTATGTTTTGTTACATGCAATTATTAGACTATTTTCTTTATTTTAAATTAAAAAGTAGCCATTTTTATCTAAACTCTTTTTCTGCCTTTTTCTTAGCCAAGTATATTTCTCAGGCAAGAATATTTTATGTATCTAATTTTATACCATAGGAAAAAAGTGAGGATTAAGATAGATTACATACCTGTTTGAGATTCCCACTTAAAGCTGCATAAATTGCTCTCTCATATCTGTTGAAAAGCTCCTAAAATACAATATAAACAAACTTGAAATATTTTTTTCTTAGTATATCAATTTTCCTCATAATCTGAAATTTTGTAATCTTTTTTATTCACATGTTTCTAAACTTTTGTGAAAGATCTAGTGGGGTAATAAGAGGAAAGGACTTCAGTTTGATGAATAATCAGTGCTAAAATTCTCAGGAAAAAGTCAGACACTTCAATTTCAAATACAGGGTGAAAACGGATCAACTCTAATGAATATTTTGATTATTTATAATAAAATTTTATTATAGATAGAACCTATAGAGGTGTTTTGTCCTAGAAAGTTTATTAATACCTAACATTCCCTGATACTGACCTAAGAACAGCATCAAGATTGTTATCTCATTCCTATGATTAGAATTATGTTCATCAAATTACTCCATTTTATTTTTTTTTAATTTTTTTGTAGAGACAGAGTCTCACTTTATCACCCTCGGTAGAGTGGGGTCATATAGCTTACAGGGACCTCCAACTCCTGGGCTTAGGTGATTCTCTTGCCTTAGCCTCTCTAGTATCTGGGACTACATGAGCCCGCCACAACGCCCGGCTATTTTTTTGTTGCAGCACGGCCAGTGCTGGGTTTGAACCCGCCACCCTAGGTATATGGGGCCGGCGCCCTGCCCACTGAGCCACAGGTACTGCCCAAATTACTCCATTTTACTTCTAGAATTCTATCAATGGCATTTCCAGTTTCCTTGTCATCCAAACGGAGACTCAGATGTTAAGGAGCCCCTGTCTGTGCTGTTCCAACCTCAGGCCCTTACCAATCCTGCCTCCTCCCCAACCCATTCTAGTCCCCAGGCTCATCTATCATCCCAAACAGGCCCTTATTACTTAGCATCTAAGTAATTCTGACAGGCTTCTAAATTACTTTCTCAGTCATCAGTCTATTCAGTTCGGAGTATACTTGCCATGGCCATGCCACACACCCTCAAGATTATGCAATCCTCTGGACACCCAATTCTACAAACTTCAGGACCTTTTCAAGGTAGAGTCTCATATTTATTTCAGTATTTATGTATTTCTTAACTGTCCGACAGTTATAAAACTGTGCTCTTGGATGGCGCCTGTGGCTCAGTGGTGCTGGCCCCATATACTGAGGGTGGTGGGTTCAAATCCGGCCCCGGCCAAACTGCAACAAAAAAATAGCTGGGAGTTGTGGCGGCATCTGTAGTCCCAGCTACTCTGGAGGCTGAGGCAAGAGAATCACCTAAGCCCAGGAGTTGGAGGTTGCTGTGAGCTGTGATGCTACATCACTCTACCCAGGGCAATAAAGTGAGACTGTCTCTACAAAACAAACAAAAAAACTGTGCTATCATTTTTACTAACTTTTTATCTTTTTATGTACCACTGATGAAATTTTCTTTTCTTTTTTGGAGACAGACCTCACTGTGTCATTCAGGCTGGAGTGCAGTGGTGTGATCATAGCTCACTACAGCCTTGACCTCCTAGGCTCAGGAAACCCTTCTGCCTCTCAGCCTTCCAAATAGCTGTCACTATGGGTGTGCGCCACCCGGCCTGGCAAATAATTTTTTAATTTTTTTGTAGAGACAGGTTCTTGCTATGTTGCCCAGACTGGTCTGGAATTCCTGGGCTCAAGTCACCCTCTTGCCTTAGCCTCTTAAAATGCTAAGATTATAGGCATGAGTCACTGTACCTGACCTTGATGAAGTTTTTTTTTTTTTTATTAAATTATAGCTGTGTACATTAATGCAGTTATGGGGTACAGTGTGCTGGTTCTATATACTATCTGAAATATTTTCATCAAACTGATTAACACAGCCTTCATGTAATTTTCTTATTGTGTTAAGACATTTATATTCTACATTTAGAAAGATTCACATGTACCCTTGTAAGGTGAACTATAGGCGTGGTCTCACCAATCACCCTCCCTCCACTTATCCACCCCCCCCCTCCCCACACCTCCCTCTCCCCTTTCCCCATATTCTTGGGCTAAAATTAGGTTATAGCTTTCATATAGCATTCATATAGCTATAAATTAGTTTCACAGTAGGGCTGAGTATATTGGATAAATTTTCTTCCTATCTTGAGGAGAAATGCTAAGAAGAATATGTTCCAGCTCCATACATATAAACATGAAGGAGGTAAAGTCTCCACCCTTTTTTAGGGCTGCAAAATTTTCCATGGTGTACATATACCACAATTTATTGATCCTTTCGTGGGTCAATGGGTACTTGGGCTTCTTCCATGACCTAGCAATTATGAATTGGGCTGCAATAGACATTCTGATACAAGTATCTTTGTTGTAATGTGATTTTTGGTCTTCTGGATATATACCTAGTAGAGGAATTGTAAGATCAAATGACAGGTCTATTTTTAGTTCTCTGAGTGTTCTCCAAACATCTTTCCAAAAGGAACGTATTAGTTTGCATTCCCACCAGTAGTGTAGAAGTGTTCCCTTTTCTCCACATCCACGCCAACATCGCTGGTTTGGGGATTTTGTGACGTGGGCTAATCTTACTAGAGTTAGATATTATCTCAAAGTGGTTTTGATTTGCATTTCTCTGATGATTAAGGATGATGAGCATTTTTTCATATGTCTGTAGGCCACGCGCCTGTCTTCATCAGAGAAGTTTCTCTTCAAGTCCCTTGCCCACCCTGAGATGGGATCACTTGCTCTCTTCTTGCTAATATGTTTGAATTCTCTGTGGATTCTGGTTATTAAACCTCTGTTGGAGATATAACCTGCAAATATCTTCTCCCATTCTGAGGGCTGTCTGCTTGCTTTACTTGATGAAGTTTTTGAGCATTGTCCTCTAAACTCCCCTGTCCCATAAGCCCCACAGGTGTTTCCATGATTGTGCATGCTGAAATCATTTTTAGGAACGCGTATGTCATGTCAGAAGTGACTGTATTTCCCTTTTATGAGCATTCTACTCCAACCCGGTAGACTTACCTTTTCTTTACTTTCTCAACCTATGTACCCTACCAAGAATTCCTTCCTCTTATTTCCAACAACCCAAATCCTACTAATTTTAATAAGTTCAATTCAGTTGTCTCCCCTGGGAAGCCAGCTTTAAGCGTTAGCCTGAGGCTTTCCCTAGACTCACTTGGCACGGCGTTTACAAGTGTGCCTTACACCAGTGTTGAACTCTAGTGAGAAACTGGCTAACTGGGTAGGAAGGTAAGCCTGTTTCTCCACTTCACTGCGAGTTCTTTGGAAACCGGAACTTCAGTGTTATGTGCCTCTGCATGTTCTGTAGCCCCTCAGCAGGGCTCCCATTACGTCAACTGGAATAAAATCAGGATCAGTGAGTAATTATGTATCTTACATCTTCTGCCATTCTCCAACAACTTATTTTCCAAATGCGTCTATATGGATTCCCTTCTACAGGCTCTAATTCTGTTCCTATAAAATGATAAAAGAGAGAAAATTTATAGTTTAAAATAAATTAGTATTTCAATTATTTATAAAGAGATCTATCGTTCACAAAGACTGGAATTTAGAGCTAAGTGCCTGCATCTCCAACAGCCAGATTAGAATCTACAATGTACCTCCGTTCACATTGGGGTCATGGTACAACTTCCAGCCCTCCAGCGTTGCAGCTCTCCAGGCTTGACCACAGCGTTTACAGAGCCGCTGTGCCTTGGGGACAAAGATGACAGTTAGTCAAATGGCCAGCATAGTGCTGAAAGTTCCTGCGCCTTCTGGTAAACTAATATCTGACAAAACTGGACAACACATGGGACCACTGTTACGAAGGGTGATGGAGCGATCAGTGCTGGCCTTCCACTGCACCAACACGTGCGTGTCTTTCTGCAGCCTCCATCTTCATCCCTAATAACTCCTTTCTTCTTTGATTTTAGGTTTAATAATAGGTTCCCGCGGTACCCACTGACATTTAATTCTGCTAGAAATGGATGGGGTTAAAAGAGGCTGATGTTAAAGTACACGAAAGTATCACAAAAACACTGACTCTATAATGACAAGGGTGCTACTACTTATTTAGAATTTGGTAATTCCTTGTGTTCAGTATAAACAGTAAGATGTGTTAACACGTCAGTAAGGTAGATGCTTGTCTGTGGTTCTAACACCTGTAGGAAACTATCTCTTCCCCATTCTTATTTTATATGGTTCGGATAAGCCCGATCCCACTGCACAACTCCAGGGTTAGATACGTGATCTAACAAGATTCACCACCGAGACTCTTGCCAGAGATACTGAGAAGGAGAATACATCCCTTCTGCTGGGATTGCTGGCTGGCAGGAGAATGTAAGCCTGAAGCTTCTGTCGGCCATCTCTGGGATAACATGGGGTGGCTTCCTGGGACTGAAGCTACAGAAAAGCAGGCAGAGCTGCGAGCCTTGGAAAGAGACAGCACCCTGGTGACATCCTCAGAGTCTGTGGACCCTGCTCAAAGCGACACATAGCCCGCTAGACATCCTAGCTGCACCACCCAACCAACTCTCCCTTGTAAGCACACATAGACCGAAGTTAGGTTTCTGTCACCTGAACCTAGACAGCCTGATTAATACAACTAAAGAATGTAATATCTCAAGTGTCATTGAGTTATGACCTTTAAAGCTTATGACAGCTCAGTAGCAATTAACATGGAAAAATGTTTTCATGTGCTATCAGAAAAAAAAAAAGGATAAAAACTGAATATAAAACCTTGAAAACATTATGCTGAATGAAATAAGCCACATACAGGAGCACAAATATTGTATTATTCTACTAAACGCAATATGTAGTATGATTCCACCTATATGTCATAGAAAGAGTAAGTACATTAGAAGTCACCAGGGGCAGAGTGAGGGGGGATGAGAAGTTAGTTCACACTGGTAACAGAGTCTTTGTTTACGATGATGAACAAGTTTTGGAAACTGATGATGATGGTTTTCCAGTAAGATTAATGTAATTGATGCCATCAATTGATGCCTAAAATGGCAAATTTTCTTACATATATTTATTACATAATCAAAATAATGTCTTCTACCAAAACCATTAAATTGTATCACTTAAAAGGGTAAATTGTATGATATACAAATTTTCTCTCAATAAAGCTGTTAAGGCTCAGTGCCCATAGCTCAGTAGTTAGGGGACCGGACACACACACCGAGGCAGGCAGGTTTGAACCCAGCCTGGGTCTGCTAACAACAATGACAACTACAACAACAACAACAACATAAACCTGGGTGTTAGGGTGGGCACCTGTAATCCCAGCTACTGGGAGGCTAAGGCAGGAGAATTGCTTAAGTCTAAGAGTTTGAGGTTGCTGTGAGCTGTGATGCCATGGCACTCTACCGAGGGGTGATATAATAATTCTGTCTCAAAAGTAAAATAAAAGTTGTTAAAAAAAGAGAGAAAAAATCTTGAATGTATGCTATGATTATGATTATGTTAAAAAATATATATACACACACAAAAGAGAAAAGTCATATATCTATGACTATATAAAGCTAGTGAGACCTGGAGTTTCCATTTTTCAATGTTCAGTAATATGATTTTATTATCTGTTTTTAAAAATAAGACCCTCTGGCTCGGCACCCATGGCAAGTGGTTATAGCCCCAGCCACAAACACCGAAGTTGGCTGGTTCCAATCCAGCCTGGACCAGCTAACCAGCAATGACAACTGCAACGAAAAAATAGCTGGGTGTTGTGGCGGGTGCCTGTAGTCCCAGCTACTTGGGAGGCTGAGGTAAGAGAATTGCTTGAGCCCAACAGTTTGAGGGTGCTGTGAGCTGTGATGCCACAGCACCCTACCAAGGGCGACAGAGTGAGCTCTGTCTCAAAAAAAAAAAAAGTTTCTAAAATAAGACCCTCTCATGGTGTTGCAATTACTAGTATCTTACACACTAGCCAGAAATATTTACTTGGGACTTACTTTCTGAATAAATGAATATGTAGTATCAACTTCTTTGGGTTTTTTTGGTTTTTGGCGGGGGCTGGGTTTCAATCTGCTACCTCCGGTATATGGGGCCAGTGCCCTACTCCATTGAGCCACGGGCACCCCCCTCAACTTCTTTGTTTTCTAATGTCAGATTAATGTAAGGACACAATTAGGTAAGATTGTTTGCAATGTTAGATAAAGTCCAAGTTGTAGGTGAGCCCTTCGCCCAGGAAGCAGGCTGCGTACCCCTGCCCAATTCCTGTCAGTGGGCTAAATGCCCGTTAGGTGAGAGCACACCGATCCTCACTCTCTCCCCCGACTTGAATTTATGTTTTTCTCAGATGTGGGCATGTATTATCTTCTTAATAAAAAATAAAATGAGGCTTAATAACTCAAGACTGACTGCTATAAGAAATTACTTAATATACACTGATGATGGTTAATGCTGAAGAACAAACAAGCCCTTTGAACTACAACTCCTCTACCTGAAGAACGCTGCCTTCCGCCATAGCACAGGGGCAGCCCAACACCCGCAGACTGAAACGCCTATGCCCCGGACCATCTCATCTAAAAGACCAACAGAGCCATCAGTAAACTAGTGGGATACTTAACATTCTACATCCAAGATCTTAACTATCACACACATTTTGTTTTTTTAGAGACAGAGTCTCACTTTCTTGTCTAGGCTGAGATGCAGTGGTGCAATCATAGCTCACAGAAGCCTCCAACTCCTGGGCTCAAGCAATCCTCCTCCATCAGTCTCCTGAGTAGCTAGGACCACAGGTATACATGCTGGAAGAGACAAGGTCTCACTATGTTGCCCAGGCTGATCTCAAACTCCTGATCTCAAAGTGATCCTCTCATCCCAGCCTCTCAAAGTGCTGAGGTTACAGGCATCACGGACCACCATGTCTAGCCTCACACACATAGGAAAGAGGTGAGATTAAAAGGAGGAAGTCTCAGGGCTATCATAGTCTTCAAGTACCTAAATAGTGTCACTTAAAATCAGCATTAGATTTACTCTGTACTCTTAAAAATTAGAATTAGAAATAGTGAGGGTACACTTAAAGCACAAGCACAGTACAGGAAGGTAACGTTTGACTTTGCTGTCACCCTGGGTAGAGTGCTATGGCATCACAGCTCAAAGCAACCTCCAATTTCTAGGCTTAAGCGATTCTCTTGCCTCAGCCTCCCAGGGTAGCTGGGCCTACAGGCATCTGCCACAATGCCCGGCTATTTTTTGGTTGCAGCCGTCATTGCTATTTGGTGGGCCCATTGGATTCGAACCTGCCAGCTCAGGTGTACGTGGCTGGCTCCTTAGAGGCTTGAGCCACAGGCGCTGAGCCACGTTTGACTTCTTATAAGAATTTTTCTAATAATTAAAATTGTATAAGTTAGAGTACACTGCTTTCCAAAGCAATGAGCTCCTTATCACTGGAAATGTTCAAACAGGAAGTCAGATCTAGAAATACAGAAAATGGAATTACTGCATTGGGGAAGTGTCCTAGGAGAGCCACAAAATCTTTTCCAACTCAGAGTCTTTGACTTTTGAAAGTGGATATAAGCAGGGTACACGTGATTACCTCATCTGTCATTCCAGCACGGATTAGGGTAAAAAGATATTTAAGTAATCGAATTTCATCTTCTCTATCCAGATCATCAAGGGGCATCTTCTGTCTGATGGGAGCATCAGGGTCCTGTAAGAATAAAAAAACAAAAACAACCCCCACAAAAGAATCATAAATCCTTTGTACTTTGTGCCTACATACATTTTAAACATCACTGAAACAATGATAAACCTGTCCTGAGTTTATATACTGAAATAAATCCACTTACAATTCAGTTATATAACAAAGTGTCACAAGTGTCCAAATAGCCACGCAATTGTCTGCTTCCCCCTTAAAACAGACCCCTAGGCATGCCCCACACAGGGCATTCCTAGGCAGGCAACCCAGCAACACTGCAGCCTACACCAGCCCAGGAAACACCGGAAGCTGCATGAGCTTCCTCGACTGCAGCTGAATGGCCAAGGTGAGTCCAAACAGGGCTGGAGCTAGATGGACAGGAGCACAAGGGAACTGAAGAAATCTACTCTGTAACCAGGAGGTGCTCAGCTAGCACTTTGTGAGGACACAGTGAAGGGAGCCTATTAAGATCAAGTTTGGGATCAACCAACTTATGCCAAGGGTTGAAATTTTGGAATTTGCGACATGATTTTTATTTATTTATTTATTTTTTTGAGACGGAGCCTCAAGCTATCCCCCTGGGTAGAGTGCCGTGGCATCACGCTCACAGCAACCTCCAACACCTGGGCTCAAGCGAGTCTCCTGCCTC
>NW_003852520.1:1390993-1397888 GCF_000181295.1 Otolemur garnettii
GCCTGTGGTCCCAGCTACTTGGGAGGTGGAGGCAGGAGACTCGCTTGAGCCCAGGAGTTGGAGGTTGCTGTGAGCTATGATGCCACAGCACTACCCAGGGGGACAGCTTGAGGCTCTGTCTCAAAAAAAAGAGAAAAATCAGACTGTGGATGACCTTGAGCAGCAGGATATAAATGACTCCACAAGCACTGCCACTCCAATAATGGAGCATCAGGCATACACCCACTAACACCACACAAAACACACTAATGCTCAATAAAAAAATGGTGAGCAGATTTCTAATAAGTAAGTAAAACTCCCTAAAACAGTTACGCCTACCTAGTTTTCATGTGTTTTTAAACATTTAGGATAATATAACGGACTCACCTTTGCAGCAAATATAATAGCTATATGATGAACTTCAAATGGAAAACAATTTTTTTTTTTGAGACAGTCTCACTCTGTCACCCTGGTTAGAGTGCTGTGGTGTCACAGCTCACAGCAACCTCTAAGTCTTGGGCTCAAGAGATCCTCTTGCCTCAGTTTTTCTATTTTTAGTATAGATGGGGTCAAAATCCTGAGCTGGTCTCAAAATCCCGAGCTCAGGCAATCCTCCCACCTTGGCCTCCCAGAGTGCTGTGATTACTGTACCCATCAGGAAAATAATTTTAACATGACTTAAGAAAGAAAATAATTCTTACTTCATCTGTTAGTGAGTATGTACTAATATGAATATCATTTCAGGAAATAAAATTCACAATAGATCAATTGGCTACTTTCACAAATATTTTACAAACACATCATTCAATTTTGAAACATGGTCTCTCTCTCCGGCAAAAGGAAATCACTATTTGTTAGCCGTTAAGACCAAATAATTTTCAGCTATTGCTTGCTCCAGGGCAATTTAGCTACAATCAATTTCACATTCTTCTAGAAGTTTCCAAACAATTTTCATCAAAAACCACTGTTACCAAATGGAATCCTAAAATTTTTTCAATTATTACTTCTTTCACTAGTCACTACAAACATTTCACATGCCCCAACCTGTCAAAAAGATTTCTGAAATAATTCGGCTCCAGTTCTTTCCAAATTCACTATTATTCCTACTATTCATATCCTAGAACAATATCTCTTATCTCTAGCAAATTCACAAAGTTTTATATCCTTCCCACACTTTCTATATAAAAGAGCTTTCATAGGTCACTATTTTATATAGTTAAACTTTGATGTAAGACCAAAGTTAATTTGTGTTTTTTTTTTTTTTTTTGAGACAAGTCTCACTCTGTTGCGAGTTAAAGTGCCATGACCTCAGTCTAGCTCAAATCAACCTCAAACTCTTGAGTTCAAGTGATTCTCCTGCCTCAGCCTCCTGAAATTAATTGATGTTTTTACTTTTTTTTTTTTTTATTTTAGAGACAGAGCCTTACTTTGTCCACCTCGGTAGAGTGCTGTAAAGTCACAGTTCACAGCAACCTCCAGCTCTTGGGCTTAGGCGATTCTCTTGCCTCAGCCTCCCGAGTAGCCGGGACTACAGGCGCCTGCTACAACGCCCGACTATTTTTTTGTTGTTGTTGCAGTTTGGCCCGGCCGGGTTTGAACCCACCACCCTTGGTATATGGGGCCGGTGCCCTACTCACTGAGCCACAGGAGCTGCCCCAATTAATTGTTTTTTAATGCTGGTAAATTACGTACCTTCCATACCTTATTTTATTATTTACAATTCAAAGGTCCTGGATATGCTTTGAACACATTCCATCAGACTCCAATGCAAGTTAGTTATTTCAGAGGTAAATGTTAGTGTGCACAAACCTTCAGGAAAGTAAAACAAGGATCGAAGAGAAGAAAGATTCTCAGCCTTAAAAAAAAAAAATCACTTAGTGTTGAAGACAACTTTTCTTTTCAAAAAACACTTACCAATTCAGTGACAAGAGGACGGACACTTCCTATGTAAGAAGCTAGCTGCCGCTGTTTTAAGGTATGCAGAGTATTTTCCCTGAAAGGAAAAATAAATACCAAGTTTTTTAAAAGTCGCAATTTTAATAGGCCTATTAAAAAAATCAAGTCAAATTAAGAAAGAGAGACTGTAAATCCAGAAAAAACATGTAAAAATCCTTAATAGTTCATTTTAGTTCAGATGAGTAATGATAAATACTTTTTCATGTCCTTTTCTGAGGTATCTGTTCAAATCTTTGTCTCCTCCCCTTTTCTGAGACAGTCTCACTCTGTTGCCTTGGGGTTGAGAGCCGTGGCATCATCACAGCTCACAATAACATCAAACTCCTGGACTCAAGTGATCCTTCTGCCTCAGCCTCCCAAGTAGCTGGGACTACAGGCACCCACCACGATGCCCAGCTCATTTTTCTATTTTTAGTAGAGATTAGGGTCTCACCTTGCTCAGGCTGGTCTTGAACTCTTGAGCTCAAAGGACCCTCCCACCTCAGCCTTCCAGAGTGCTACGATTACAGGCTAAGCCACTACACCCAGCTAAATCTTTGCCCTTTTTACTGGGCTATCTTTTTATTACTAAGTTCTAGTTTTTTGTTTTTTTTTTTTTTTGACAAGATTCTCCAGCCATCCCCCTGGGTAGAGTGCTGTGGCATCACAGCTCACAGCAACCTCCAACTCCTGGGCTCAAGCGAGTCTCCTGCCTCAGCCTCAACGCCCGCCATAACACCTGGCCATTTTTTTTTGTTTGTTTGCAGCTGTCATTGTTGTCTGGCGGCCTGGGCCAGACTCGAACCCGCCACCCTGGGTGTACAGGGCTGGCGCCTTAGCCACTTGAGCCACAGGCGCCGAGCCTGACTTCTAGTTCTTTATGAACTACATGCCCTGTGTTTCTTCCAGTCTGTTGCTTATGATTAAGAAAAAGCAGCAAGGTAATTTTTTTAAAACATAAACTATTCCTTTATTCTCAAGGTTTCATCATATTCAAATAAAGTCCAAAACCCTTACCTGCCTATGAAAATTTTTCTGACCTCGCTCTCACTCCAATCTCATTTTCTTTCTTTCTTTCTTTTTTTTTTTTTTTTGAGACAGAGTCTCACTATGTTATCCTGGGTAGAGTACACTGGCATCACAGCTCACAGCAACCTCCAACTCCTGGGCTTAAGCGATTCTCTTGCCTCAGCTTCCCAAGTAGCTGGGACTACAGGTGCCTCCAAAATGCCTGGATATTTTTTCTTGTTGTTGTTGCAGTTGTCACTGTTGTTTAGCAGGCCTGGGCGGGCTCAAATCCGCCAGCCTCAGTGTATGCGGCTGGCGCCCTGCTGACTGAACTACGGCACTGAGCCTCCAATCTCATCTTCTGTCACTCTTTTCCTTGAAGTGCTCCCAGTGGCCTTCTGCTCAGGACACTTACCGTCCAGATTTCTGCACGACTCTCTTCCTTTATGTCTTAAAAGCTTCTTACTACCTGCTACTTTCTCAGACAGGCCTTCTCTGACCACCTCTTCTATTTAAAGCAGAATCCTTGTGTCCTCTCCCCCCACCAACTCTGCTTCATTTTTTCCCCCAAAGTTCTTAATATCCAACAGGATATAGAGTTGTTCCTTAGTATCTGTGGGAGATTGGTTCCAGGATACCATCTGGATATCAAAATCCTAGGACGTCTAAGTCCTTATATAAAATGTTGTAATATTCGCATATAACTTATTCACATTTTCCTGTATGTAAATGTTACGCAAATAGTTGTTATACTGTATTTTTATTTATATTTTTTATTGTTGTACTGTTATTTATTTTTTTGAGACAGAGTCTCACCTGGGTAGAGTGCCTCGGTGTCATAGCTCACAGCAGCTTCATCTCTTGGGCTTAAGGTTCTCTTGCCTCAACCTTCCAAGTAGCTGGGACTATAGGCACCTGCCACAATGCCGGGTTATTTTTGTTGTTGTTGCAGTTGTCATTGCTATTTTAGCTGGCCCAGGCCGGATTTGAACTCACCAGCCTCACTGTATATGACAGGTGCCTACCCACTAAGCTATGGGTACCACCTATACTGTTGTTTTTTATTAGGTTTTTAAAAATTAGTTTTGAACCGTGGTTGGTTGAATCCATGGATGCAGGACCAACCAACACAGAGGGCTGGCTATGTATTTGTCCATCTGCTCTCTACCTCTTTAAAACTATAAGTTACATAAAGGCAGAGCTTTTATCTGTTTTGATCAAAGAGTGAACCAAGTAAAAACTAAATAAATAGGCTCAGCGCCTATAGCTCAACTGGCTAAGGCGCCAGCCACGTACACATAAGGTGGTGGGTTCGAATCCCCAGCCCGGACCCGCCAAACAACAATGACGGCTGCAACCAAAAAATAGCCGGGCGTTGTGGCGGGCGCCTGTGGTCCCAGCTACTTGGGAGGCGGAGGCAGGAGACTCGCTTGAGCCCAGGAGTTGGAGGTTGCTGTGAGCTGTAATGCCACGGCACTCTACCCAGGGGGATAGCTTGAGGCTCTGTCTCAAAAAAAAAAAAAAAAAACTAAATAAATATTTACTAAAAGATGAATGAACAAAATCAACATTAAGTGACTTCAAGAATGAAGTATAGTGACTTACCAATACACTGATTTTGCATAAAACTCAATATTATCAGAAAATTCTCCAATCTCATCTTTGGCAATACTCTCTAACCAATCTACCACCAGCTAGAAAAAAAAAAAAAATTAGTATTAACTACAAAACCTGTTAGTGTTTTATTTGCAGCAGTACTCATACCCTTAGTACAAATAGTTTCTAATATCAAAAATATCAAGTAACAATTTTCCAAGCACTATTTTTATTTTTAAGATATTAAAAAGTAAGTATTATGGCAAAAGAATAAAATTTTCTGTAGGAATAACAGAGTTCTAAATAGGCTATGCCTAGAAATGCTAGGGCTGTCACTTAACACAGTAACTGCCCTGTGAGCCGTATTTCACTGGCTCTTGTTTTGAGCCCAGGGGCTTGTGAAACATATAACTCACACATCTCCTGATCTACCTTAATCTAATAAACACCATGCTCCCCCCAAGTTTTTTGCAGTGTGATAGTCAATGTGTTAAAAATAAAAAAAAACAAGGTTCCTAATTCATTTGAATTACAAATAAAAAGATCAAGTAGAAAGAGAATTAAGAAAAACGTTTTAAATTAAAAACACTTCAGTACTTTGTATGTCATGACCTTTCTCCACAGTTCATTAAAAAATATTTTTAAAAATCTAGCCATACCTGACTTTGCCGCACAAGTGAATCTCTCTGAAATAACGCTTCCACAACTGTTTTTTCACTGGCATTAAGAGCCTATTATAAAAATTATTTAAAGGGTGGAAAGAAAAGAAGATGCTCTAAGAATATTACTTCAACAAAAAGATAAAAGCCAATAAAAGTAAGTACATGAAATCACCCATACGTAAACATTTTACATCATAGTAAATTATATATTCATCTTTGAAAAACGTTCATTGTATAAACAAATTTCAAACTGCCAGATCAATTTGCAGCTGCTTTTACCTCATATTTTAATCCTTTACATTTGGAATTTTAAAAGTCTACTTCCCCAGAGATGATGTTTCAGGGAAAAACAGACACCAATAAAATGGAACAAAACACTGTGATAAAGGACTCGGTGTAGCCAGGACACATATATCTAAAACTTCAAAATCCTTTCATCCTACACAGAAGTTGATAATAAAACCCAAAAGCAATCTAAGACTTAAGACTTACTTTAAAAGGCAATTTAACATAAATAATAGCAAGTAACACTAAGCAGTATATTGAAAAGCTAGTAAGTTGTGACAACTTCATGTATGGGTTAAACTATTAACAAATCCACTTTATTCATGAGTTAAAGAAGAAAAGTTACATGAACTTTTTGGTAGATGCCAAAATGTCATCTGATAGATACAGAGGAATACTTCACTGATGTCAACAGATTATCTAACTGAAACCTGGAGCAAATAATACACAGTCATGAGGCGTCTACAGGGGATTGGTCCGAGAATCCCGTGGGGACACCAACATCTGCAGATGCTCAAGTATCTCATGTAAAATGTCATAGTACATTTTAAATCATTTCTAGATTACTTATAATACCCAATACAATATAAATTCTATGTAAATAGTTACACTATATTGTTTGGAGAATAATGACAAAAGAAAGTTTGGGCTCGGTGCCTGTAGTATTGAAGCCTAATTTAAAACCAAACCCTAAGCTCTTTTAAAGAACAATAAACCATATTTTACATGCAAAAAAAACACACAAAAAAACCAACAAGAATTACTTTTCAACTCAGAAACTAAAAAGTAATTAAACCCCAAAAGGCATCTGGTCTTGTTAGTTTTATAGCCATATTTTTTCACCAAGCCTTCAAAGAACAGGTAATCCCTATGTTCTTCAGAGTACAAAAAATAACAGAAGATCTCTAGAGAGCTAGCACAATTCTAGACACCAAAACCAGATGAAGATCCCATAAAAGGGAAATGTATCTGGGCAATTACTGACTAAGATACCAGCTAATAAATAGTAGCATATTTAGCAACACAGCACAGCTCAGAGTCTACCTTATTTGAGGATAACTTAATACTAAGAAAACAATTATAAGCCATTACATCAATAAATTATAGCAGAAACCTACAGAAGCTAAATAAATTTTAACTATTTTTTTAAATTAAATCATAGCTGTGTACATTAATGCAATCATGGGGTACAGTGTGCTGGTTTTATAAACAATTTGAAATACTTTCATCAAATTGGTTAACATAGCCTTCATGGCATCCTCTTAGTTACTGTGTTAAGACATTTATATTCTTTTTTTTTTTTTTTTTGAGACGGAGCCTCAAGCTGTCCCCCTGGGTAGAGTGCCATGGCATCACACTCACAGCAACCTCCACCTCCTGGGCTCAAGCGAGTCTCCTGCCTCAGCCTCCCAAGTAGCTGGGACCACAGG
>NW_003852520.1:1398989-1402243 GCF_000181295.1 Otolemur garnettii
AAAAAAAAAAATCACTTTTTCTCCAAATTAATGTACGAATTCAGTTATTACTTCAATAGATGCCAAATATTGAAACTTCTGAGTTAGGCTCAGTAGTATAGCAATGGCTTTCACATGAATGAATCAATCAATAAAACAGAAAATATCCACTTATAAATATGATTTGGTATATTTTACAGGTAGCATTATAAATCAGTAAAGAAAAGATGGTCTGGGTGGCACCTGTGGCTCAGTGAGTAGGGCGCCAGCCCCATATACTGGGGGTGGCAGGTTCAAACCCAGCCCCGGCCAAACTGCAACAAAAAAATATCCGGGCGTTGTGGCAGGCACCTGTAGTCCCAGCTACTCGGGAGGCTGAGGCAAGAGAATCACATAAGCCCAGGAGTTAGAGGTTACTGTGAGCTGTGGTGCCATAGCACTCTACTGAGGGCAACAAAGTAAGACTCTGTCTCTACAAAAAAAAAAAAAAAAGTTGGTCTATTTGACAAATGGTGTTGGAATAAATGTATATTCATTTGAAAAATGTTAAATCTCTCGCTTACTTTATAGACAAACTCACACAAGATGAATTCAAGATGAATTAATTCAAATCTTAAAATGTGACTAAAATTTAAGAGAAAATATTGGAGAATATTTTTAAAATAGACAGGAAAGGCCTTCCTTAGCAAGACACAAGATAGTAAGTGCTACAGGAAATACAACAGATGCGACCAGATAAAAACAGAAAGGACCCATCAACAAAGCTGAAAGACAAGTGACAGAAAGGAGAATATTGAGCATGTGTAAGAGAACAAAAAAAAAAATTACTAAGAAAGTAAGCAAAAGGTATGAATATAGAACTTACAAAAAATACAAACAGGTAAGAATAAAAAATTACTCCATTGCACTAGTGATCAAGGACACACGTATTAAAATAAGAGTAAACATTTTCACACAATTAGTGAGAGTGTAAACTGGTACCGTCTATCTGGAAGGCAATACGACAATCTCCACAAACTCTGGCCCAACAACTTCACTTCCAGAAATATGGTAAAAGCCTATTATAAACTGACATTAAAAAAAAAAAACAACCAAAAAAAAAAAAAAAACCACCCTGGCTCAGAGCCCGTAGCACAGTGGTTACGGTACCAGCTACCTACACCGAAGTTGGTGGGTTTGAACCCGGCCTAGGCCAGCTAAACAACAATGACAAGTGCAGCAACAACAACAAACAAGGTGGGTGTTGTGGCAGGCGCCTACAGTCCCAGCTACATGGAGGCTGAGGCAAGAGAATCACTTAAGCCCGAGAGTTTGAGGTTGCTGTAAGTTGTGACCCCACAGCACTCTACCGCAGGCGACATAATAAAACTGTCTCGAAAACAAAACAAAACAAAACAAAAAAGCCCCTAAGAAATATTAATGAAATTAAAAGGAAATGTTCAGTATAGTACATAAGTGAAATCATCATACTATATATTAAAAGACAAACTGTATGTGTGTGTGTGTATCTACCAAGAGACACAGAAACCGCCTGGTAAAATACATACCAAATGGTTATACTGAATAGTCAGTGGGATACAAAATGTTACTTTCAAGTCTCTAATATAAATCAGTATATGATTATTTTTTGAGACTATCATTTATTGGTAAAAATTTTTAGGCTCAGCGCCTGGAGCTCAAGCAGCTAAGGTGCCAGCCACATACACCAGTAAAAAACATTTTCTTTAATTGTTAAGCATTTATAAAGGAAAAAGTTAACAAAAAACTTACAGTAATTGCAAACATATTTTCATCTTCTAATGCAGACTGTATTCTGTCTCTGGGAATAATAACACAAAATGAAAAAAGGCTTAGCATGAAATGTGTAGAACTACCAGGGAACATTTCAGAAGGAAAAGCTTTTTAAGTTCTTTCAAACTTCCATATTACACAAAACCTATCTTTTAGTTCTTTTCTTTATATATCCTGAGTATTGCACTATTTTTAGTACTTTCTTTAAATCTTAATACATATCCAAACTTTAACTGTAAGATTTATGACCCGATATCCCCTCCTCCAACATAATGCATTTTAACACCTTAGTTGTTAGAAATGATATGCACCAAAATAGCAAAAGCTATTTGTGGGCACATTTCTAATTAGCTTGCCTATTGGTTTGTACGAGTTCTGTACACCTTTACCTATACAGAGAAGCCAGCAGCCTCCATGTGACCATCTCCTGCTGAAGAAGCCAGAGCATACTAGCTGTTTTCGAAAACTTTTGCAGTCCCGGTGTTGCTCTGCTCACTATTTTATTCAGTATGTTCACCTGGATTAAAAATACAGAGGTGTAACAATTCTGAGTCACTGACAACTTTGTATTCTTCAAGTACACAGTATTAAAGCAGTATTATATTTAATATGTGCTCATGCATATATGCTATAAATTCTTCCTCTCTATACTGTCTTTTAAAATTGAATATATTCTAACATTCCCAATAGAAATGGTCCTCATTTGGGGAAAGTGTGTTCATGTGTATGTATGTATTTATGTAAAACTCTAGTATACTCTAGATTTCAGATTCAACAGTAGCAGCATGGGTACTTTTCTGTGAATCTACCAAGAGGACAAGATAAATCAAACCTACACCTCACAAAGTCATATAACAAGAGCCAACACAGTAGAAAATTTAAAGAGGCTGGGCGCAGTGGCTCACACCTATAATCCTGGCACTCTGGGAGGCTGAGGCGGGTGGACATCTTGGACTTACAAGTTCGAGACCTGCCTGAATAAAAGCGAGACCCCCCCCCTCTATTAAAAATAGAAAAACTGAGGCAGGAAGATCACTTGAGCACAAAAGTTGGAGGTTGCTTGAGCTATGACACCATGGTACTCTACGCAGGGCAACAGATTAAGACTCTCAAAATAAAAAAAAAGAAAAAGTCTGATAAGAGATACCTTAAAATTATACTTGAAAAATTTATACCATGACACAAATAAAGAAAAATATTTTTCTGAGATTGGCACCAAACTAAACCAAACTTTACCAGAGTCCCTCATTGTCCTCCCTAGAACAATGGTGATAAATCTTTCTAGGACTGAGGCACATGTGAAAACCTAATGAAAGGTATGAATGTTCTCCCCCCAAACACAGAACTGTTTTATCAGGAGGTTTACAGACCAATGGTCACTAACAGCACTTCCTTATTTTATTCAGGGGAAATAAGAAGTAAGATTGTTCTCATTCACAACATGAAGAAATAGCACAAGTTTCCCCTACATTACAAAGTATTCA
>NW_003852520.1:1402546-1407239 GCF_000181295.1 Otolemur garnettii
AAAAAAAAAAAAAAAAAGAAAGAAAGAAAGAATTCACAAAGTAATGTTAACAGTATCTTAAGATCAACATTTAATAGAAGTGTTAGCTCTACTTCTCATTCATTTATTAAATTCTGAATTGGAGTCCTGCCTCTGGTGATCCACTAAGTGATGGTGGCTTTTGTTAGTTAATGAAGCTACTACTTTTATAATGGAACAATTTAAAAACCAGGTACTGAAAATATTAAATGCTACAAAAGATGTCTATTCCTGTATCTCAATTATCCTTGAATGATAGTTTCTTGAAGTCATTTCTCCTTCTAAAACAGGCTTATTTTTTTCACTTTGTTTTTTGGAGTTTTAGGTTCACAGCAAAATGGAAAAGGAAGCAGAGTGCCTACACTATCCCCACAAACCACACCTCCTCCACTATCAATCTCTCACACCAGAGCGGTCCATCCATCACAACTGTGACCTCACACGGACACACCATTATCATCCAAGGTCTGTGCCTCATATTAGGGTTCTGATGCACATTCCATGGGTTTGGACAAATGTACGACCTGTGCCCACCCTCACAGGATCACACAGAGCAGTCCCACTGCCCCCCACATCCTGTGTTCTGCCTGCTCACCCTCCCTCCCCACTAACTCTTGGCAACCACTGATCTTCTGTCTCCACAGCTGGCCTTTTCCAGAATGTGATAAGGTGGAATCTCAGGTACTGCCCATTTTTTGCAGTCAGCGTCCTGAGGGTGAACTCAGCTTCTTTCACTGAGCAATGTGCACTCAAGGCCCCTCTGTGTCTCTTCAAGGCTTCATCGCCCGTTTCTTTTCAGCACTGAGTAATGTTTCACTGCCTGGATGTACCAGTCTGTTTATTCGTTCACCTATGGATGGACATCTTGGTTGATTCCAAGCCTTTATGAAGTTTCACTATTTTAATAGATATGTAGTAGTGTCTTGTTGTTCCTTTTTTTTTACAGAGTCTCACTCTGTCCCCCTCCTCAGTAGAGTGCTGGAGCATCACAGCTCACAGCAACCTCCAGCTCTTGGGCTTAGGTGATTCTCTTGCCTCAGCCTCCCAAGTAGCTGGGACTACAGGTGCCCACTACAATGCCTGGCTATTTTTTTGCTGCAGTTTGGCCAGGGCTAGATTTGAACCCACTGCCCTCAGTAAATGAGGCCCGCACCCTACCCACTGAGCCACAGGAGCGGCCCAGTGTCTCACTGTTCTGATTTGTAATTCCCTAATGACAGGGATGCAAGGCCCCTTTTCATGTGCTTATTTGCCATCTGTGTAGCCTCTTTGGTGAGGTGTCGAGTTTCATCTCTTGACCACTTTTTAATTTACTTTCTTACTGCTATGAGTTTTATATGTTTTGGATTTTCCTTTTTTAAAAAGCAGCAGAATCCTTCCAATCTCCCAAAGAAATCTTGTAGGGACTCTCAGTATGTAACCTGCAGGGATGCTCTGCCTGGCTGGCTTCCCCTCCACTCCCCACTCTTCCTCTAAAACTTGGGCGGAGGTAGTATGGAAATTAGCTGGTTAATGCTGTTCAGAAAAACTAACAGTACTGAAGTTTGACCAATGATGGAGCGAAATTAGCTCACCTGACTAGCACAAATGTTTTCATATTCTTCCACAAGATCAAAAACTGTAGTTGAAGAATGCTTCAAAAAAGACTGCAGGAAATCAGAAAACATACTCATGGACGCTAGAACACATTAAAGAGAAAAGGAACAGGAAGAGTCAAGCAGTATACTTCCAGGTAATTGTTTGAAAATTTAAAAATGTAGCTGTAAGTCTTTTATATGCACTGCTCTATTTTTTAAAAAAATTTAACTGGTAAAGTACACGTAACATAACATTTATCATCTTCATCATTTAAAGTACAGTTTGTTCAACAGCAGTGGGTATATTCACATTGCTTTGCTACCATCATCTCTTTTCATGTTGTAAAACTGAAATTCTAAACATTCATTCCCCATCCCCTGCTTACCCTAACCCCTGGTACCCATCACTCTACTTTCTGTCTCTATAGGTTCAGATACTCTAAATATCTCACGTGAGCAGAATCAAACAGTATCTATCCTTAGTAACAGGCTTATTTTACTTAGTAGGATGTCCTCAAGGTGCGTCTGTGTCACAGCACGTCGGAACGTCCTCCCTTTGGGCTACCAGGCCACTGTGTGCACACACCCCGCTTTGTTTCTCCACCCCTATCTGCAGACACTGGGCCTGCTTCCACCTCGTGTCTACTACGAGTAACGCTATGAACACGGAGTACGAGCATGTCTCTGAGACGCTGGCTTTCCGTTCTATTGGGTATGTGCCCAGAGGTGGAACTGTTGATCATATGGCAATTCCATTTTTAGTTTTTTGAGGGACTGCCATACTGTTTTCCACAGCAACTGCCCCATCTTATTTCCATTTTTTAGCTATGTTGCTCAGGTTGATCTCACATTCCTGGCTCCGAGTGGTCCTCCCCTGCTGCAGCATCCCAAGTGCTGGAATTACAGGTATGAGCCACCATGTCTGGCTGACTGCATTGTTTTATATTCCCACCAATAGTGCACAAGGGTTTCAATTTCTCTAAATCATTGTCAACACTTATTTTCTGCCTTTTTAAAAATAGTAGCCATCCTAATGGGCATAAGTGGTTTCACTATAGTTTGATTTATTTATATTTCCCTAATGATGAGTGATGTTAACTATATTTTCTTGTGCTTACTGACCATGTGTATATCTTCTCTGAAGTGACTATTCAATTCCTTTGTCCATTTTTAACTAACAATTATTATTTTTTTGAGACAGAGTCTCATTTTGTTCCCTTGATAGAATGCTGGGGCATCACAGCCCACAGCAACCTTGAACTCTTGGGCGCAAGTGATTCTCTTGCCTCCGTCTCCCACGTAGCTGGGACTACAGGCACCTGCCACAACACCCAGCTATTATTTTTCTTTTTTTTTGGGTAGAAACAGAGTTTCACTTTATTTATTTTATATGTAAGGTTTCTTTTTTCTTTTTCAGTTTTTGGCCAGGGCTGGGTTTGAACCTACCACCTTCGGCATATGGGGCCGGCGCCCTACTCCTTTGAGCCACAGGCGCTGCCCTAGGGTTTCACTTTAATGGCCCTCAGTAGAGTGCTGTGGCGTCACACAGCTCACAGCAACCTCTAGTTCCTGGGCTTAGGCGATTCTCCTGCCTCAGCCTCTAGAGTAGCTGGGACTATAGGCACCCACCAGTACACCCAGCTATTTTTTGGTTGTTGCAGTTTGGCTGGGGCTGACACCTGGCTATTTTTAGAGATGGTTTTCCCTCTGGTTCAGGCTGGTCTTGAATTTCTGAGCTCAAGCAATCCTCCTGCCTAGCCTACCTGAGTACTGGAATTATAGGTGTGAGCCACTGTGCCTGGCATCCTTTGCCCATTTTTATTTTTATTTTCTTTTTAAAGACAGAGTCTCACTTTGTCACCCTTGGTAGAGTCTGTGACGTCACAGCTCACAGCAACTTCCGGCTCTTAGGCTTAGGCGATTCACTTGCCTCAGCCTCCTGAGTAGCTGGGACCACAGGCACCTGCCACAACACCTGGCTATTTTTTGTTGCAGTTTGGCTGGGGCTGGGTTTGAACCTGCCACTCTTGGTATATAGGGCTGGCCCCCTACTCACTGAGCCACAGGTGCTACTTGCTTTGCCCATTTTTAACTGGGTTTTTTTTTGTTCTTGAGTTCTTTATATATTTTGGATATTAGCCCCCAATCAGATAAAGGGTTTGCAAATATTTTCTCCCATTTTGTGGGTTGCCTTTTCACTCTGTTGATTATTTCCATTGATGCCCAGAAGTTAAAAATTTTGATGTAGCCCAATTTAGGTATTTTTCTTTTATTATCTATAAGTCTTTTAAGTCTCTAAGATCTCAAAGATTTACTAATTATTAGTCTTTTCTTGTGTCATCAACAATTTTTTAAGAAATGGAGTAATGTTTTAAAACATTTGCATTGTACTTTAAGCACACCCTAACAAAGCAGCTGACACAGCTGTAGTGAATACTAAGTAGCGGTGTGTGCTGAGGCTCACATCTGTGATCCTGCCATTATGGGAGGCCTGGGCCCCCCGCGCAGTGGCTCACACCTGGAATTCTACCACTCTGAGAGGCCCAGGAAGGTAGATAGCTTGAGCTCAGGAGTTCAAGACCAGACTGAGCATAGCCAGACCCTGTCTCTACTAATAACAGAAAAACTGAGGCAAGAGGATCACTTCAGCCCAATAGCTTGAGACTGCTGTGAGCTATGATGCCACTGTCATTCTATTCAAGGTGCCAGAGTAAGACTCTGTCTCAAAAAATAAATAAATACTAAATGATACACTCCACGGAGAAAAAAATAAATACACTTTACTAAACACCAATTTAAGGTCTTTTAAAATGGAATTCTTATATTTTATAGATTAAGTAGAAAGCATTTTTGCATCACTCAATATTTGGGCTCTGGAAATTAAATTGATTAGTTTTAAATCCTGGCCCTATCACCTCCTAGCCAGGTGATCTTAAGGAAGTTACTTTACTTAACCTTTCTGACCAGCAGTTTCTTTCCTTCTAAAATGAAAATTATTGCAACTATGTAATGAACCATAAAGATTACAAATTGATGGCTCAGCGCCTATAGCTCAACCGGCTAAGGCGCCAGCCATGTACACCTAAGGTGGCGGGTTC
>NW_003852520.1:1407579-1409055 GCF_000181295.1 Otolemur garnettii
GGAAAGCCCATCATCCAGCTTATGTTAGCTTATGACGATGATAAAATGATGAAGAATCTATGTAATAATAATGTACAGGTACACAGACACTAAAAGCAAATGGATTTTTTCAAAAGGGAATGATAATAACCACCTTGAAGCTAGCAAGGTCATAATACTACCTGAGAAACAGTACTGTCTTACGGTCTAGGCTAAACAAAACACACCAACACTGTGAGATTAAAAACTGATCTCGTATCTATGAAAAATAGAAAGATCAGGTGGGTGCTGTAATGCACCTCTAGTCACACCTATTTCAGAGGCTAAGGTGAGGAGGATCACTTGATCCCAGGAGTCTGAGGTGGCAGGGAGCTGTGATGATGCCACTATACTCTAGCCTGGGTGATAGGAAGATCCTGTCTCATAAAACAAAAACAACTAAAACTATGCTGGGCACGGTGGCTCACATCTGCAACACCAGCACTTTGGGAGGCTGAGGCATGAGGACTGCTTGAGATCAGGAGTTTAAGAACAGCAACAGAAACATAGCAAAACCCCATCTCTACAACATTTTTAAAAAAATTATCTGCCTGGCTCGATGCCCACAGCACAGTGGTTATAGCGCCAGCCACATACCACTGGTAGGTTTGAGGTCTGTTGGTTAGATGTTTTACTAGTACTGTACTTATATTAAGGTTGTGGTGCCGGTCACATACCACTGGCAGGTTTGAATCCAGCCCAGGCCAGCTAAACAACAATGACAACTGCAACAAAAAATAGCCAGGCATTTTGGTGGATGCCTATAGTCCCAGCTACTTGGGAAGCTGAGGCAAGAGAATGGCTTAAGCCTGAGAGCATGAGGCTGCTGTGAGCTATGATGCCACTGTACTCTACCAAGGGAGACAAAGTGAGACTCTGTCTCAAAAAAAAAAAAAAAATTAGAAAAAAAAAAATCACCTGCCTGTAGAGGTGCAAATTTGTAGTTCCAGCTACTAGAGAAGCTAAGGTACTGCTTGAGCCCAGGAGTTCAAGACTGCAGTAAGCTATGATCATGCCAAGGCACTCCAACCTGGTTGACTAAGAGAATTTGTCTCAAAAAAAAAAAAAACAAAAAAAAACAAATAAATCAATACTAAACCTAAAGAAAAAGAGATATGCTTTAAGTAGCACAAATAAGAAAATAATAAAAACATGAAGTTTACCACATAATCTAAAAAGCTGTTATTTACACTAAAAAAAATCGATATGCTGCTGAGAAATAAAGTGAGGTCCTTAACCTTCTAGAGAAAATGTATCAAATAGTGTAGGTGGCTCAAGTGGCTAAGGCACCAGCCACATACACCTGAGGTGGCAGGTTCAAATCCAGCCTAGGCCTGCCAAACAACAATGATGGCTGCAACAAAAAAAAAAAAAAAAAAAAAGCCAGCTGTGGTGGGCGCCTGTAGTCCCAGCTACTTGGGAGGCTGAGGCAAGAGAATCACTTAAGCCCAGGAGTTG
>NW_003852520.1:1409092-1422996 GCF_000181295.1 Otolemur garnettii
GAGGCAAGAGAATCACTTAAGCCCAGGAGTTGAAGGTTGCTGTGAGCTGTGATGCCATGGCACTCTATCAAGGGTGACAGCTTCAGGCTCTGTCTCAAAAAAAAAAAAAAAAAGTGTAGGCATGCCCATAACTAATCAGCTTGATGAAAATAGGCCATGGATAGAAGGAAGACCCTGTGAAGACACCAAGTACGGCCATCTGCAAGCGCGGAGAGAGGTTCAGGAAGAGCCAACTCCACCTACACCTGTGTGGTGAGAAAACAAATTTCTGTTGAGTAAGCCACCTGCCCCTCTCACACATGCTAAACGGGGAGGGAGGAAAAGACATTATAATGACATTCAGGAACAGGAAACAGTTTCTTTGATCTTAATAAAATGAAAAGCTACTTTGTCACAAAGCTTGAAGCCACTTTACCAGCTTCTCCGGGATCATCCTCATGTAACATGACAGCACTGAGAGTTACATCTTCTGTTACGTTGTGGGGCTCTGCATTTGTGAAGAGCCCAGAGCGCTGTGGCCATAACGCAGCTGCCCAGTTACTGTCATCCAGGTTAGTCACCTTAAAAAGAAAGAAAAGGAAGGAAGGGGGGAGGAAGGGTAGACGAAAAGAAAAAGAAAAAAAGAGAGAGAGAAAGAAAGTGATGGTGTTATTGCCATTGAGTAAATAATATTGAAGGAGGTTTAAAAAATTGTTTCCATGTCTGTGTTTTTCATTTTTAAAAGACAGCCAGAGAGGTTATTTTGTTAAGAAAATTATGTTTTGGCTCGGTACCCATAGCACAGTGGTTATGGCACCAGCCACATACCCTGAGGATGGTGGGTTCGAACCCAGCTAAATGACAATGACAACTGTAACAAAAAATAGCTGGGCATTGTGGCAGGCACCTGTAGTCCCAGATACTTGGGAGGCTGAGGCAAGAGAATCGCTTAAGCCCGAGTTTGAGGTTTCTGTGAGTTGTGATGTCATAGTACTCTACCCAGGGGGACATAGTGAGACTCTGTCTCAAAAATAAATAAATAATAGGAAATTATATTTTGTTAATTATGTTCTTCTTTGTACTAGTCTATGCTTTCAGAAGAAGCCAGTAACATTTTGTAAAATGTTCACATGTAATAAAATTCAAGCTAATAAAGTCCTATCTAAGTTCACCTTAATTTCTCAGCTTTCAGAAATTGTACCAGACAAATGACCTAGTTGCTCTTAAACAAGGATTAGGGAGGAACTAATAGACTAAAAGATGTAAGAGATGTATCACACAAATGCAAAGCGCTGACCTTGTTTGAATCCTGGTTTAAATAAACAAAATTTAATATGACTAAGGAAATCTGAAGACTTAATGAAATATATAGGAGTACGTATAATATGGTTATTTGAAACAAAAGACGTGTGTGTGTGTGTGTGTTTTATTAGTACTGTACTTATATTAAGGAGAGCATATTACTATGTATCACAAATATGGAATCAAGTATTTATGGATGAAATGGGATATCATGGAATTCCAAAGGAATGCTAGAAAAGTTCATGTGGGTATAGATCAAACTACATGTTGGCAGGTGCTGAAGTTGGGCAATGGGACCATGGAGCCCCATTCTGCTATTCTACTTTTTAACATGTTTGAAAATACCCGTAACAAAAACTTTTTAGGGCAGGCACAGTGGCTCATGCCTGTAATCCTGGCAGTCTGGGAAGAGTGCTCAGAAGTTCAAGACCAGCCTGAGGTACAGCAAGACCACCTCTTTAAAAAACAGCCAGGCATGGGTGGCGCCTATGGCTCAGTGGGTAGGGTCCCAGCCCTATATACTGAGGGTGGCGGGTTCAAACCCGGCCCTGACCAAACTGTAACAAAAAATAGTTGGGCATTGTGGCAGGCATCTGTAGTCCCAGCTACTATGGAGGCTGAGGCAAGAGAATTGCCTAAGCCCAGGAGTTAGAGGTTGCTGTCAGCTGTGTGACACCACAGCATTCTACTGAGGATGATAAAGTGAGACTGTCTCTTCCAAAAACAAACAAACAAAAAAAAAACAGCCAGGCGTTGTGGTGGGTGCCTGTAGTCCTAGCTACTTAGGAGGCTGAGGCAAGAGAATTGCTTGAGCCCAAGAGCTTGAGGTTGCTGTAAACTATGGCACCACAGCACTCTACCACCAAGGGTGACAAAGTGAGATCTGTCTCAAACAAACAAACAAAAAAAAGATTTAAAAAAAAATCTTGATTTAAAATCTAGGCAAGAGCAACAATAATAATTTTATCTTTATTTTTTTTTGAGACAGAGCCTCAAGCTGTTCCCCCTGGGTAGAGTGCTGTGGCATCTCAGCTCACAGCAACCTCCCACTCCTGGGCTCAAGCGAGTCTCCTGCCTCAGCCTCCCAAGTAGCTGGGACCACAGGCGCCCGCCACAATGCCTGGCTATTTTTTGGTTGCAGCCATCATTGTTGTTTGGCGGGTCCAGGCTGGGGATTCGAACCCGCCACCTTAGGTGTAGGTGGCTGGCGCCCTAGCCACTTGAGCCACACGCACCGAGCCAATAATTTTATCTTTAAATGAGTCTCCCCAGCTGCGTACAGTGGCTCAAGCATGTAATCCTAGGACTCGAGGAAGCTGAGATAGGAGGATCACTTGAGGCCAGAAGTTCAAGACCAGCCTGAGCAAGAGCAAGAGCAAGATCCTGTCTCTACAAAAAAATAGAAAAATTAGCTAGTGTGGTGGCGCACACCTGTAGTTCCAGCTATTTGGGAGGCTGGGGCAACAGGATCACTTGAGCCCAGGAATTTGAGGTTACAGTGAGCTATGATCATGCCACTGCACTCTAGCCCAGGTCATACTCAAAGACTATCCCTCAAAAAAAGAACAACAAAAAACAACAAACAAACAAACCCAAAAATAGTCTCCCCAAGGAAAAAGAGCTACTGATAGACACTGAGACCCTGAGTATTCATGCAGAGTAACTATGGGGTAGGACACTTTCACTTGCAGCTTTTACACATTAATAGTTCACGTCCAAGTACTTAGCTTTATTAGTATAAGAATAAAACTGAGTATCTTAAATCGTGACATTTTACTCTCAGAAAAATACTTTGGTCCACAATCAAATCTTGATAGGCAGACCTATGGTAAAACTACTAACATAGCAAAAACCTTTACTTCCTTTAGGGCAACCCATATCCAAGAACACCTATCATGGCTGATATTAAAATTAGCAATAGGCTGGGAGCAGTGGCTCATGCCTGTAATCCCAGCACTCTGGGAGTCTCAGGTGGGTGGACTGCTCGAGCTTAGGAGTTTAAGACCAGCCCGAGCAAGAGCAAGGCCCAATTCACTTATATTTTTAGTAGAATAAGAAAACACTGCAGAAATAACAAGTTTCATAAGCAAAGTAAAATTGTTGAATGACTGGATCACTGTTTAGATATTAACACTGCAGGGGCGGGGCACAGTGGCTCATGCCTGTAATCGCAACACTCTGGGAGGCCGAGGCAGGTAGATCACCTGAGCTCAGGAGTTTGAGATCAGCCTGGGCAAGAGTGAGATCAGTCTTGAAAAATACCCAGGCACTAGGGCAGGCGCCTATAGTCCCACCCACCTGGGAGGCTGAGGCAAGAGGATCACCTGAGCCCAAGAATTTGAGGTTGCTGTGAGCTATAACGCCACACCTCTCTACCAAGGGCAACAATGTAAGACTGTCTCAAAAAAATAATTAAATTAAATTAAATTAAATTGGGTGGTGACTTTGGCTCAGTGACTAGGGCGCTGGCCCCATATACTGAGGGCGGTGGGTTTAAAGCCAGCCCCAGTCAAACTGCAAGAAAACAATAGCTGGGTTGTTGTGGTGGGTGCCTGTAGTCTTAGCTACTCAGGAGGCTGAGGCAAGAGAATCACCTAAGTCCAAGAGCTGGAGGTTGCTGTGAGTTGTGACGTCACAGCACTCTACTGAGAGTGACAAAGTGAGACTCTGTCTCTAAAAAAAGAAAATAAAATAAACAAATAAAATAAAAATAAAATAGATATTAACAATGCGAAAATCCACAAGACTAGAATAAATTCTTTTTTTTTTTTTCCTTGAGACAGAGTCTCAGCTCTGTCATCTGGGCTAGAGTGCCACACCTCAGCCTATCTCACCACAACTTCAAATTCCTGGGCTGAAGTGATCCTTCTGCCTCAGCCTCCTGAGTAGCTGGGACTATAGGTGCCTACCACCATGTTCATCTAATTTTATATTTAGTAGACACAGTCTAGCTTTGCTCAGGCTGGTCTCTAACTCCTCACTTCAAGCAATCCTACTGCCTGGGCCTCCCACAGTGATAGGATTACAGGTGTGAGCCACCTCACTAGGGCCCACAATAATAAATTTTAACAACTGATTTCACCTTCTGTGACAGAGAGAGGTTTAACACAAAAACCATCCTTCAAAATCAGCCTAATTTAGACAATTTTGCATGAACATAAAAATCTCTTTGCTTTTTGAATAAGCACAGAGCCAAAGACAGGGGCACCATTTTTGTCTTGTTTTGGGTACTAAAGATGTCATAGTACTCCAGTACTCCAACAAGCTCTTCTGTTTCCTTCTCAGACATGATTCTTTTTCTGGGGAGCACTTCTCACATTCTGCATGACAGTTCAGACAACATTTCTTCCAGTATTTTCAATACTGTACTCATCTACTTGTCCAACTTTCTCTTATCTCTTTAACCCACTGTACTCTTCTTCCTAACAGTCTTCATCTATCACTCGTGAATTCCTAACTCTACTATGCTTCAAAACAGAGCTTAGTTTTTATAGCCATCAGCAACTGACCACAGACTATATTTCTTCTGGTCAGCAAACTGCCAGATTAAAACACTCTATCTGCATCTAAATGTTGCTGGTGTCATAGTTTCCATGTGTGACATGAGATGCCTAATGTGTTAAGGTTTTTAAATGTTTAATTAATCATTTCAATCCACATAAATTAGTTATGATATGACTTCAATTTTCATTAGAAGGCTTTTACGTCAAAAATATTATGCTCTTATAAAAAAATAAGAATTTTCAGTCTTATTTTTCTACATACCATGGACAGATTTCCCAAGAATCCTGAAGACTGTGTAAGCCGGGGCGACCTCCCTCCTGTTCCAAGAATGCAGGAAATATCTGGCTGCCTTAGTAGGCTTCGGTTTGGTGGGGTAACTACAAACAAGAGGTTAGTGAAAGAACTCAAGGTGCATGAACACTGACTATCAAAATAAAGTAGGCAAATAACAAAGAAGAAATTATTGTATTTAATTAAATTCTAACCAAATAAATACCTTACCTGTTAACATGATACAAAGATTTAATTTATTTTTCTAAATTTGAGCTCTTGGTACTACTTATCCTATCACACTATAAATACAGATGCTTCCATTACAACATAATGAGCAGTTCAAGACCCTAACGAGTTAATGGGTTGTTCACACTCTGATTTCATAAAGCACACCAAGGTAATACGGCATAGCAGGCATCAACTCTGGAGTAAATAATCATTGAATCCTAGTTCCAGTATTTACATACTTATTGCTTACATTAACTAGCTTCTGTAATTATGCTTCTAGTTTTGATAGTTAATATTACCTACATCACAGTTACTGTAAAGTACAGTGCCTTACTCATGACAAGGGTTTTACAAATAATAACTGCACTCATTATGACTTACATCTAACGATTGATATTATAACCAAATACATTTATTACGTGTAAAATGGTAGCTGCTATTATAATAATTTTTTTTTTTAAGACAGAGTCTCATTATGTCACCCTTGGTAGAGTGCCATGGCATCACAGCTCACAGCAACCTCAAACTCTTAGGCTTAAGCAAATCTCTTGCCTCAGCCTCCCAAATAGCTGGGACTATGGGCGTCTGCCATAATGCCCAGCTATTTTTTGACTGCAGTTGTCATTGTTGTTTAGCAAGCCCAGGCCAGGCTCAAACCCACCAGGCCTTGGTTTATGTGGCCAGCACCTTACTCACTGAGGTATGGACGTCGAGTCTGCTATTATAATTATTATTAAAAGCTTTAAAAGCGGGCAGTGCCTGTGGCTCAGTGAGTAGGGTGCCAGACCCATATACCGAGGGTGGCAGGTTCAAACCCATCCCTGGCTGACCTGCAACCAAAAAATAGCTGGGAGTTGAGGCAGGTACCTGTAGTCCTAGCTACTCAGGAGGCTGAGGCAAGAGAATTGTTTAAGCCCAGGAGTTGGAGGTTGCTGTGACCTGTGATGCCATAGCACTTTACCAAGGGCAACAAAGTGAGACTCTGTCTCTACCAAAAAAAAAAAAAAAAAAAAAAAAAGCTTTAAAAGCAAAAAATCTTACAAGGCTGTCGAAATGAGCTGGGAGTTCGAGGGATAACCTGGTTTTTTGGTGTGATATTACCAAAATTATCCTCTTGGGATGCCCGAACTGTAGGAAGAGTTAAGGCAAGTTTTCCAAGCAAAACAGAGATCATTAAAGTTGAAATCAACCATATTTTTACTATATAAATTATATAAACATGTTTCAAGTACAAGATACTTTATGGCTATCATTTGTCTGTGCAGAGAGTAACTAATTCCACCGGCCATTTCATTTCCCAGATGTCAGTCTTAGATCACATTGAAATAGTTTTTAGTCAGATTTCCAATTAAAAAAGGAAAACATCGTCTCAGCAGATACTAACCATAACAGAATATCAGTAAAATGTAATATCCTTAATTTCAGGGAAACATAATTTTTGTTTTTGAGACAGAGTCTCACTTTGTCACCCTAGATAGAATGCCATGGTGTCACAGCTCAAGGCAACCTCAAACTCTTGGGCTTAAGCGATTCTCTTGCCTCAGCCTCCCAAGTAGCTGGGACTACAGGTACCCACCACGATGCCTGGCTATTTTTAGAACCGAGGTCTCCCTCACTCTGGCTCAGGCCTCCCAGAGCGCTAGGATTACAGGTGTGAGACACCATGCACAGTGAGGGAAACATAATTTTAATCTCATTAAATTTCAGCATTGTGTTTACAAAATAACATTTGTGGAGTGAAGAAAACCTGATTCCTATAGGATTCTATAACTAATATTTAATACCGTTCATAAAAAGAAATTTTCTGATGCCGATCCCAAATAAGTTTCAATTTTTACTTTGATGCTTAAAATGCAAAGGATACTTAACACTCTTTTTTGAGCACTCTGTTTCCGAGCAGTCCGAGTCACCTCTGCCTCCCGGATCACAGGAGATGAAATCTCTCCAAAGCCACTTCTAAAAACAGTATAATCATGCTCATGTGAATGAGAATGTGACGTTTACAGAGAATTGTATCATCATGATTAGCACAAAGGACCCTGAGTTATAGTACAGGTCATTCCAGCAGCCAAGGCTCATATTTTTTTTTTTGCTGAGAATGCCCTCTTAGTTCCAAATCCTGCTTACTCCTCAAAGTGCCACTCAAATCTTACCCACACAAAGACTTCTTTGACATTCTAGCGATATGTTATTTTCTCCTAAGGAATTATTATTTCAACACTTGGAATCTATGTTGTTTTAGGTAATTGCTTCAAAAAGGTAAATCTTTCTCCTGTTGGACTGAAGAATTACCTAATTGCCAGACTCTCTCTTAAAAGATTGTCTGCAGTCTCCAAAACACAGGAAAACCTCCATAGCGTACCAGCTACTTACACTGACCACCTCCTTAAATTGACCTAATTTACATAGACTGGACATGTAACACATGAAAAAAAAAAAAGAACAAATGAGATGGGAGGGTAAGTAAAAGAATTCTAGTATGTAAATTGGAAATAACCAAGTTATTTCTCCCCAGTGTCTCCCCTGTCCTACTCCTCCCTGTCATTCTCACTTGAAGGTCTAGAAACTAAATTGTGTGGATTAGAAGACCTGTGTTTTAAGACAAGAATCTAATACACTTTTCCTCCACTTAAAACCTTCAAATAGCTCTCTGTCGCCTATAGAATCAAGTTCAAATTTCCTAGCAAGATACTTACAACACGATCCCAGTTTAGGGGATCAGCCTTGTGTGTGTGTATGTGATCTTCCAGCTACATAAAGCATATGCTTTTTTAAATATCCTCACACCTTTCAGCATGTTGTTGGCTTTATAAGAGGCGTACATTTGCACCTACTTTCTCTTCAAACAGCCTCATGGAGGCTAGTGTTGGCAAATTGGTTCTTCCGTTTATTAGCTTCTTAACTTTGGGCAAGTTCCTTAATCTCTTATAGCCTCAGTATGGTCTATGAAAAGAGCATGACAGTACCTATCCTCATAGGATCGTAAACAAGCTAATAAGGCATATTCAAAGCCTTTAGTACAATGGTCGTCACACAGTTGGCACTCAATGTTTCTGAGTAGTAATGATGCACTATTATTATTCAAAGACCAGATGGAAAGTTACCTTCTTTGAGAGATCTTCCTGCTAGTTATCGTAACAGGGAGACTTAATTGCTCCAAGACACATATCAACTTACATTGCCTCCTCCGTTATATCACTAATCCCCCAAGATTACCTTGAATAACTAATGAGTGTCGCAGGAAGCTAGCACAGTGCCCTGCTCCCAGGAGTGGGCACCGGGGTGGCACCTGGAGTCAGAGTCTGGGCTGAGGTCCCAGCCTCGTCACCAGCTGGCTTGTGACCTCAGCCTGGGCTCTTCGAATCTCGAATGCCGGGCCACCACCTACCCCGCCCATCCCAGGAGCGAACAATGATGCTTCCCGAGAGCGCCTAACAGAACGCAGTTCACCGAGAACACGGGGAGTTGTCGTTCTCGCCACCAACCCGCGCGGCTTTTCCTCCATCAGTCGTCGCATCGCCCAGGCGGGGAGGGGGAAGGTGTCGCGGAGGCAGCCCCGGGACCTCCGCAGCTCCTTCGCGGAGTGTGGTTTCACCCTGTTTCATTCCGCCAAAAGGCGAGAGGAACAAGACCGCACACACAGCTGTCACCACCAACACTGACCTGTCCATGGCTACAACCTTGTCCACCCAGGACCAAAGTCGCCTCCAGCTTAGCCACCGCCTTTCAGCCTTTCCGCTCTCCGGAAACAAACCCTTCGACCCGGAAGTTCCCTCGTGCTAACCCAGCCCCAGAGAAAAGGGGCGGGGGGAAGACCTAGCTGTCCCATCAGCGCATGCGCGACTTCTTCCGCCCACAGCCGCAGTTCCCGCGGGCGCAGGCGCGAAAGTTTGCCAGTGAACACGAGGGTCGGGCGGGTCCGGCGGGACGGGGCGTGTCGGGGGCGGGGCTCGGCGCACGCAGCCGGGACTCGGGGCAGCGGCTCAGCGCGCGAACGCTGCGGGCGCGGTGCAGGCACTGGGCTCGCAAATTGATCCGCCGGAAAACGTGCAGTGGTTTCCCGATATTCTCAGTCAGAAAGCGCCTGCTGTGGGGGTTCAGATGCTCGGGCTCTGCCCCGCACCCTGGGGGTTTCCATCAGTGCATTCATCTCCTTGGGGCGTGTCCCCCTACGGTTTTGACACTGTTTTCCATAATTGCTGTTTGTCCTTTCCGTATTAAAGAGAAAAGGATCACCTGTCAACAGTCATGAGCCAGCATAAAAGATGATGGTATCGCCCTCTATTTCGAAGTCTCGTCCAGGCCAAAGGTGGTCTATTCTGGCCTTGAAGGAATCAGTCAAATTTTGTGTTGGTTCTTGCTTCTCCCAATTTGAAAGCGGTGACTGTTTATTAACTGACCCGATTTCAAAAATAATGGTAGACACCTTGTAGTTCAGCCGTCTAGTACGACTGTTGATCTGGTCTTTTCTCCACCTTCTACCAACTTGGTGGTCTGGCTCTTGAGTCACCTTGTGGGGAAGTAATTTGAAGGTCAAGGAAGTTGTTTGACTCTTTAAGGCGTTTTCTAACAGTATGGATCTCGTGAAACAAATCCCTCAGTCAGATGATAGAGACCATATTTGCCAAGAGGTTGATCTAGCAGCCAAGGAATTATCTGTCAAAGCAATTCGCTTCGTATTGATTTTACCATAACCACACTCGTAGATCAGTTCATTGATACTGATTTTGGTTTTGGGTTTCCCCCTGCAATATATATGCTTCAACAATTCTCTGCGTGTAACCGAAGCCATGTTGAGTTTAACAAAATTACCATTGAAGATCTGAAGAAGCAAAGGAGCGGCAACACCGTTCAGATTTTGTGCTGCATCACTGATATCTCTGATCCTGAGGACAAATGACAGTTGGGTTCCACAGGGACACAGGTGATGCCACCTTTTCTTATCAGCTTGGCCATTTGAATCTCAGTTCTGGACGCCTGCGTTCCGTGTGGTAATGCTTAGTTTTTTCTTTTTTTTTTGAGACAGTCTCACTATGTCACCCTCAGTAGAGTGCCAGGTGATTACAGCTCACAGCAACCTCAAACTCTTGGGCTTAAGTGATTCTCTTACCTTAGCCTCCCTAGTAGCTGGGACTACAGGCATCCGCCATAACACCTGGCTGTTTATTGCTTAGTTTTTTCATATCGGCAGGTTCTCCTCACCTTTCAAACCATCCTTTGGGTAAATTTCTTTCTCAGGCACTTGCTCTTCAGCTCTACAAAATTCCTTCACGTTTTCTTATAGGTTTCTACAACGATCTTCTTTTTCTTCTCTTCAATATCATGGTTCTGCTGGAAAAGAGAAAATCAATCACAGTTGTGCCTTAAGGCATTTACATTCTGCTCTAAGTCTGGGAAACGTGGTTCCCAGGAAGGCCTCTTCATACCTATCCACTCAAAGACAAAATCACATTTTGAAAAACCATGGATCTGGGCTTGATCTAGACTCAAACTCCCCGTGTCTGTGGATTCCTCGTTTGTAGAATGCCCATAATGCCATGACCAAGAGCTATGAGGATTAAAAGCAAGATGTCAGGCTCGGCACCTGTGGCTCAAGCGGCTAAGGCGCCAGCCACATACACCTAAGGTGGCGGGTTCGAATCCCCAGCCCGGACCTGCCAAACAACAATGATGGCTGCAACCAAAAAATGGCCAGGCATTGTGGCGGGTGCCTGTGGTCCCAGCTGCTTGGGAGGCTGAGGCAGGAGACTCGCTTGAGCCCAGGAGTTGGAGGTTGCTGTGAGCGTGATGCCATGGCACCCTACCCAGGGGGACAGCTTGAGGCTCTGTCAAAAAAAAAAAAAAAAAAAGCAAGATGTCAAATGTACATTGTATGATGTGGATCATCATAATTTTCTCCTTCTTAGGGGCTGGTGTGGTGGCTCACATCTGTAATCCCAGCACTCTGGGAGGCCAAGGCGGGTGGATTGCCTGAGCTCACCAGTTCAAGACCAGTCTGAGCAAAAAGGGAGACATCCTGTCTCTACTAAAAATAGAAAAACTGAGGCAATAGGATCGCTTGAGCCTAAGAGTTGGAGGTTGGTGTGAGCTATGATCTTGAAGAGTTGCACTCGGCGTTCTCATTCTCCTCACCTCCGAATTTTCCTGTCTCAAAGTGCACTTGTTCTTAGTGAAAGTAAAATGTGATCGCAATGATTTTTGTCAAGGCTGAGGCAAATTCATTCAAAGTGTGAGCCAGGTTCTCACCGTGTGTGCCTCAGCAACTGAGTTCCCGTGTGTTCTCTTCATATAATGTCCTTGATGTGTACTTGAAGTGACTGACCATGAAGCACACACACAAAAGTAGATTATTTGGGGCAAAGAATTAGCCCTACGTGAGGACCTTCTTAGTCCTAACTCACTATTTTTTTCTGTATTAAGGTGGTCTGCCAACTGAACTTCTTTCTTCATACCGCTGCCAAACGATCTGAAAAGCAAACCTGTCACTCCCCTTTCAGTTTCTTCCTGGTCTCAACTGTAATTTCAAACTACTATCCTCAGTCTTCAGAACCCGATTTCCCTGTCTGCCAACCTCTTGTCATTATCTCCAGTGCAATTCTCAATTCCAGGCCAGATGAGGTGGCTCTCGCCTATAATCCCAGCACTCTAGGAGGCCAGGATCGGTGGATTGCCTGAGCTCAGGAGTTTGAGACCAGCCTGAGCAAGAGTGAGACCCCATCTCTACTAAAAAATTAGAAAAACTAAAAAAAAAAAAAAAAAGAAAAACTGAGGGAAGAGGATCACTTGAGCCAAAGAGTTTGAGGTTGCTGTGAGCAATGATGATGACACAGCACTCTACCTGGGGTGACAGCTTGAGACTCAGTCTTAAAAAAAAATGACAAAAAATACCTAAATTCCATACTCTGGTCACATTAACTGTGTTCTCCAACATTCTGTGGCCATTTAGCATGCTTTTCCACTTCCGCCAAGGAGAAGGAGAAGGGGGAGTAACCCTGTGCCCATGTCCTGGGCTACCAGACAGTCATTAAAAGGATATTTAGAGAGAGTTTTACTAATTTGAAAATGTTTATGCTTTGCTTTAAATGGGGGGAATAGATTGGCATATTATAGTGTATAAAAAACAATCAAAAATACTATAAAAAATACTGAACAAGGATTACACCAAAGTTGAGGGTCATTGTCTGGTAAGACTTTGGCTACTTATTGCTACTGTCTGGGTCACTATGCCTTCTTTAATTTAAAGCCATTTACTTTCATAGTGGGATCTGATTAGAATTCAAAGAAATGTTTTCGGATTTCTTTCTTTTTTTTTTTAAACCTTTTCTCAAAATTCTTCAAAGATACTTTAATAAATTCATTAAGAATTCCATATTGGCTCCGCGCCTGTGGCTCAAGTGACTAAGGCGCCAGCCACATACACCTAAGATGGCAGGTTCGATCCCCAGCCCGGGCCCGCCAAACAACAATGATGGCTGCAACCAAAAAAAAAAAAAAAATAGCCAGGAGTTGTGGTGGGCGTCTGTGGTCCCAGCTACTTGGGAGGCTGAGGCAGGAGACTCGCTTGAGCCCAGGAGTTGGAGGTTGCTGTGAGCTATGCCATGGCACTGTACCCAGGGGGATAGCTTGAGGCTCCGTCTCAAAAAAAAAAAAAAAAAAAGAATTCCATATCCAGGGTGGCGCCTGTGGCTCAAAGGAATAGGGCGCCGGCCCCATATGCTGGAGGTGGTAGGTTCAAACCCAGCCCCAGCCAAAACTGCAAAAAACAAACAAACAAACAAAAAAAGAATTTCATATCCAGGTGTGAGGGCTCATGCATGTAATCCTAGCACTCTGGGAGGCTGAGGGGGGAGGATCCCTTGAGCTCAGGAGTTTGAGACCAGCTTAAGTGAGAGTGAGACCCCCCCATCTCCACTAAAAATAGAAAAATAGCCAGGGTTTGTGGTGGTTGCCTGTAGTCCCAGCTACTCAAGAGGCTGAGGCAGGAGGACCACTTGAACCCAGGAGTTTGAGGCTGCTATTAGCTACGATGATGCCACAGCATATTACCCAACCACAGTGTAAGACTCTGTCTCCAAAAAAAAAGGAAAAATAATTCCAGTGAGTCAGATGGGAATCTAGTGAGTTAAGTTATAGCAGGTTCTCAAATATTTTTTCCCTGGATAAAAGATAGTACAAAAATTTTGGGATACATTTGTAGGATACATAAAAGCTTATATAAAAGAACATGAAGTACTAAGATGATTATTTTTTGAGACAAAGTCTCACTATGTCGCCCTCAGGAGAGTGCTGTGGTGTCACACCTAACAGCAACCTCAAACTCTTAGGATTAAGTGATTCTCTTGCCTCAGCCTCCTGAGTAACTGGGATTACAGGCACTCACCACAATGCCTGGTTATTTTGTTGTTGTTGTTGTCATTGTTGTTTAGCAGGCCTAAGCCAGGTTAGAACCTGCCAGCTCTGGTGTATGTGGCTGGCGCTCTACCCACTGAAATATGGGTGCTGAGCCAAGTACTGAGATTATTAACACATTGTTCAGATAAAAGAAGGTTTAAAAAAAAATTTTAATATTTCTTTGAATGCAGAACATTGCCAATATGCTATTATAACTTAGTGAAATG
>NW_003852520.1:1423186-1431261 GCF_000181295.1 Otolemur garnettii
TTAAGCCAAGGAGTTGGAGGTTGCTGTGAGCTGTAATGCCATGGCACTCTACCCAGGGGGACAGCTTGAGGCTCTGTCTCAAAAAAAAAAAAAGAATTGGAATTGCCAAAAGATTAAGAAATTTACTCCAGGCCATGGACTTGAGCTAATTTGAAGCACAAATCAAATGTATAGCAAATAACAATGAATCATGAATTGTATACAAATACCAGTTTTTAGCTGAACTGTGAACCACAACTGGCTCAAAATTATTGCCTGGAGGTTAAAGACACAGTGCTGGAGATGAGGTTTGAGACGGGCATGAGCCAGAGCGAGACCCCCGCCTCTAAAAAAATAGTCGGGTGTTGTGGTGGGCATCTGTGGTCCCAGCTACATGGGAGGTTGAGGCAAGAGATCGCTTAAGTCCAAGAGTTGAGGTTGCTGTGTGCTAGGACGCCATGGCACTCTACCAAGGGCGACAAAGTGAGACTCTGTCTTTAAAACAAAAAGAAGAAGAAAAGCTAGTGCCAGGGCTGGATGAGCCCTGACATGATTCTTGGACAGGGTACATAGTGGTCATTGCAGGAAGCTGTGCTTGAGCACATTATCTTTTCAGATATGACTGTTTCAGAGGGGTGGTGTTTGGTTTGAAGATAAACACTTTATTCCAAGATCAAATGGGGTCTTAGTTTAAATGTGGAGCCTGGAGCCTGGTTGACACTTGTTTAATCATCTGTTTTCCCAGGTAAGCAGTGTAGTGGGTAGAGTCATTGTCAGTTCACTTTTGAGTTTCTCCATCTCTCTATGCCTCATTTTCCTCTTCTATAAAATTGAGAGTGGCCATGTGCAGTGGCTCACACCTGTAATCCCAGTAGTTTGGGAGGTGGAGGCAGGAGGATTGCCAGAGGCCAAAAGTTTGAGAGCAACCTCGGCAACTCAGCAAGACTCTATCTCTAAAAAACATTCTAGCTGACAGTGATGGTGTGTGCCTATTATCCCAGCTACTTGGGAGCTGGAGGCAGGAGGATGGCTTGAGGTCAGGAGTTGGAGGCCGCAATGAGCTATCATCATGCTACTGCACCCCAGCCTGGGTGACAAAGTGAGACCCTATCTCAAAAAAGAAAAAAATGAGACAATAAGAGTATTGTGAAGTTTACAGTGGGAATTAAATATTTCTATAACAGTTAAGAAGTGGTATAGGACACAAAGACTCCTTGGGTTGAATCCTGAGGTCTCCACTTACTCAGTGGAACCTTGGACAGATTGCCCCGTCTATGCCTTTGTAAACAAAAATAATTGTACAACATTATAGATTTATTGTGAGGATTAAATGAGTTAACATATGTAAGTCACTTAGGTGAGTTTTGACTCCATAAACATTGGTTAATATTACAATTGGTTAGGCTCGGCGCCTGTGGCTCAATCAGCTAAGGCGCCAGCCACGTACATCTAAGGTTGCGGGTTCGAATCCAGCCCAGGCCTGCCAAACAACAATGACGGCTGCAACCAAAAAATAGCGGGCATTGTGGGGGGGGCGCCTGTGGTCCCAGCTACTTGGGAGGCTGAGGCAGGAGACTCGCTTGAGCCTAGGAGTTGGAGGTTGCTGTGAGCTGTGAAGCCACGGCACTCTACCCAGGGTGACAGCTTGAGGCTCTGTCTCAAAAAAAAAAAAATTACAATTGGTTAATATTACAATGAACAACATAGAGTAATCAATAAGTATTTGCTATTTTATTCATCTTCAAGAAGGCAGCAACCACATCTATTTATTCTTCTATCTACTGACACTTAGTAGGTGCCCAACAGATTTTTCTTCCACGAGTGGGTTATTTTCAATCAACACAGTTAAATTTAATTCCTCAAACAAGACTCCAGCAAGTGTAATCTACATTTGTGTCGTCAGACCACATTCTCTCACACTGAGATGTTTAATCTTGTGGAGTTAAAAACAAGGATGCTCAAATAATTTAAGTCTTAAACAGTTTCTCCTCAATTCTTTTGAACTGTGTTCAGTTTGAAGAAGAAACTTTCTAATTTCAAATTACTCTTATTTATTTGTTTTTTGAGATAAGAGTCTCACTCTGTCACCCTGGGTAGAAGTGCCATGGCCTAGCCTAGCTCACAGCAACCTCAAACTCCTGGGCTCCAGTGATCCTCTTACCTCAGTTTCCCAAGTAGCTGGGACTACAGGCACCTACCACAACACCCAGCAAATTTTTCTTTTTCCTTTTTTTTTTCTCTTTTGAGGCAGAGTCTTACTATGTTGCCTTCAGTAGAGTGCTGTGGGGTCACAGCTCACAGCAACCTCAAACTCCTGGGCCCAAATGATTCTCCTGCCTCAGCCTCTCAAGTAGCTGGGACTACAGGTACCCACAACAATGCCTGGCCATTTTTTGGTTGTAGTTGTCATTGTTGTTTGGAGGGCCTGGGCTGAGTTCGAACCTGCCAGCTCTGGTGTATGTGGCTGGTGCCCTAGCCACTGAGCTACTGGAGTGGAGCCATCCAGCTAATTTTTCTAAATTTAGAAATTACTCTTTTATTACTGAATAGTGATTTTTAAAAATCAGGTATGTCGTATATTCAGAGCATGTTTTATTTTTTATTTCATTTTATTTCAGATTTATATGAGGATACAAACCATTAGGTTATAATGTTTGTTTGTAGGTAAGGTCCCTGCTGTAAGTCATGTGCCCCCCCACCCAGGAGGTGTGCCATATACCCTTACGTTGTGCTTACCAGGTGGGAGCACACCCATTCCCTTTCTCCCTTTCCTCTCCCCTCCCTTTTCTTCCCTCTCCTCCTCCCCTCTCTTCTCTCCCCCAAATTGAATTGAATTGAGATTTTTCTCCTGTGTGGGCATGTATGAGATCATCTACGGCTTCATAGCAGTATGGAGTACACTGGATACTTGCTTTTCCATTCTTCTGGTGTTTTACTAAAGAGAACTGAATAGTGATTATAACATTGACATAGCATCATAAATACAGTATTTTTCTTAGAATTCTAACAGTAAGGATCAATTCAATACAAGTTTCATTGTGGCTTGTGCTTCTAGTATCTTTACTATAGCTGGTGACATTTTTTAGACAGTGGTAAACTTGCTGACAAAAGTTTGCAAGACAAATCAATTGCACTGACTCTTCTTTACATGAATAATGGAAACTATATTGGGGCAGTTGAAAAACTAAACTCGTTATCCATTCTTGATATAGGACATTTGCCAGCTAAGCCACAAAACTAGTATTGCAACTTATGCAATTTGCTTTCCTGGTTTCACTTACTTCTCTGCTTGGCATAGAAATCCAGTCCGTCCCACACACACTCTCGCTTCTGAAGAGCAATTATTAGAGGGCCCTTAGAAGAGCTTTGTTTTGCTGTTTTCTCTAAGTAGCACAATTTATACTCTGTTTATATCTGATTATACATGAAGGTAGCAGGCATGAACCTTACCCACAAATTTTATTGGGCTGAAGAAGTCACATTAAATTTTTTCTTATATTGTTGTCTTGGTTCTGACGGAGGCCTCACCCTGCCTGGCTGGGTGGGTTGAGGGCAGCAGATTCAACGCCACATGTCAGAGGGTTATTTGAACAGGAACTGCTGGGGGGAGAGTGGCTTCGTGCTACCTCCAACGCAGGCAGAAGGCCTTGAGCTCTCAGCAGACTCTCCCCAGCACGGTCACTGTCCAGCTTCAGCGTCTGTCTGAGGGCAGGACACAGTGTTGTCCACACCTGGAGTGAAGCCCAAGAGGGGTGGGGGGTGGAGAAGAGGTCTGGAAAGCATACAGGGAAAACAAACACCTTATTATGAATGAATGATAACTTTTCGAGTAATGATGCAACAAATAACTGAAAATTTGAATGGGTAATTAGGTACCACATATGTACAATTCTCTTTATCTATAATCAAATCCTCTATCTTCTAATTAGAGGATCTGTGAACCTGTATCCTGAAGAAGATGCCTCATGCCTTTGTGATGCTATGAATCTATTCTTTAAAAACAACAAAATTTTCAAGGTGTTATTAATATTTTAATAATTGAAAATGTAGCATATTTAGCTCCTAAATTAAGAGTAGGAATCGACTTAAAATACTTCAGGTCAATTCTGGGTAAAAGATGGACATCCAAGATCTCTTTCGCCGGCTCGGAACCGGGGCCAAATTTGACGTGAGACGCTTCTCGGCAGATGCAGCCAGATTCCAGAAAGGAAAAAAGGAAGTACGACTTTGATTCTTCAGAGGTGCTGCAGGGACTGGACGTTACTGGAAACAAGAAGTCTTTCTCAGGTGAGTGTGGAGTGTCACAAACACACCAGGAGCTCCAAAATGAAGAGAAAAAAAGAAGAGAGTCTGACTGAGAGAAAGAGGGAGCAGAAGAGGACAGAGGGAGAAGGTAACATCAGAAATTAGTTCTGAAGGAGAAGGTACCACTATACAGTAGATGTCATCTGTGGATGCAAAGATTGAAGAGAAAAAAATGGAGGGAGAAAATACACTAACTTCAGAAAAATTGGAGCATCTCAGAAAGGAAAAGATAAACTTCTTCCGGAATAAGCACAAAATTCACATTCAAGGAACTGATCTTCCAGACCCAATTACTAAATTTCAGCAACTTGATTAGGAATATAAAATTAATTCTCAGCTGCTTCAAAATATTGTAGATTCAGGCTTCCAAACGCCTCCGCCAATCCAAATGCAGCTATTCCAGTTATGTTGCATGGTCGGGAACTTCTGGCTTCTACTCCTACTGGATCTGGGAAAACTTTGGCTTTCAGTATTCCTATTTTAATGCAGCTAAAACAACCTGCAAATAAAGGCTTCAGAGCCCTGATTAGATCACCGACATGAGAACTTGCCAGCCAGTTTCACCGAGAGTTAATAAAAATCTCTGAGGGAGCAGGATTCATGATACACATGATCTACAAAGTGGCAGTTGCAGCCAAGAAATCTGGACCTAAATCATCTAAAAAGTTTGATATTCTTGTGACTACTCCAAATCAACTGATTTATTTACTAAAGCAAGATCCACCAGGAATAGACCTAATGAGTGTTGAATGGCTGGTAGTAGATGAGTCAGACAAACTATTTGCAGATGGCAAAACTGGGTTCAGAGACCAGCTGGCTTCCGTTTTTCTGGCCTGCACATCTCCCAAGGTCAGAAGAGCTATGTTCAGTGCAACTTTTGCCTATGATGTTGAACAGTGGTGCAAACTCAACCTGGACAATGTCATTACTGTATCCATTGGAGCAAGGAATTCTGCAGTAGAAACTGTAGAACAAGAGCTTCTCTTTGTTGGGTCTGAGACTGGAAAACTTCTGGCCGTGAGAGAACTTGTTAAAAAGGGTTTCAATCCACCTGTTCTTGTTTTTGGCCAGTCCATGGAAAGAGCCAAAGGACTTTTTCATGAACTCATATATGAAGGTATTAATGTGGATGTTATTCATGCAGAGAGAACACAGCAACAGAGAGATAACACAGTCCACAGCTTCAGAGCAGGAAAAATCTGGGTTCTTATTTGTACAGCTTTGCTAGCAAGAGGGATTGATTTTAAAGATGTGAACTTGGTGATCAACTATGACTTCCCAACCAGCTCAGTGGAATATATCTACAGGACAGGTCGAACTGGAAGAGCAGGGCATAAGGGAAAAGCTATTACGTTTTCCACCGAAGATGATAAACCATTATTAAGAAGTATCGCCAGTGTTACAACAGGCAGGCTGTCCTGCCCCAGAATACATAAAGGGATTCCAAAAACTACTAAGCAAAGAAAGAAAAAGATGATTAAGAAGCCAGTGGAAAGGGAGAGCATTAGTGCGACTCCAAAATATTTCTTGGAAAAAGCTAAGGATAAACTAAAAAGGTCAGTAGTCAGAATACCAAGAAGAAAGTAGCTCTTGAAGATAGAAATTAAAAACAGACTGTTTAAAAGATCACCCCAGAAATGTAATTTTGTGATCCCAGCGTGAAAGTTACAGTCATGGATTATTTCAAGTCTTACAGTCTACTGATGCCAAACATTTGAATCAACTATAAGCACAGGGACTGGTGAAGAATGATTCTAAACTGTCAGTGCATCATGCCAAATTTCAATCTATAGGTGACGTTTAAATTATTATACAGTGGAAGTAACATTCATTGATAGTTCTGTGATTTGGATCCAGAGAGATACTTCTTTTTTTTTTTTTTTTTTTTTTGAGACAGAGCCTCAAGCTGTCACCCTGGGTAGAGTGCTGTGGTATCACAGCTCACAGCAACTTCCAACTCTTGGGCTCAAGCGAGTCTCCTGCCTCTGCCTCCCAAGTAGCTGGGACCACAGGCACCCACCACAACGCCCAGCTACTTTTTGGTTGTAGCCGTCATTGTTTGGTGGGCCTGGGCTGGATTCAAACCCGCCACCTTAGGTGTACGTGGCTGGCGCCTTAGCTGCTTGAGCCACAGGCGCAGGGCCCAGAGAGATACTTCTTATAGAAGAACAAAAGCTTATGTTAAAAATAACAACCTCCAAGTGGTGAACTTCTAAGGATTTTTCCCTTCAAGTATGAAGGAAGGTGAGTTGTCTGCTGTGGAGTGGCATCCGGGACAGAATTTCAAAATAAAGCCTTGGCATGGACTCTCCATCTGTCAAACACTTGTGATTTTTAGTGGATGGACAAAAACAGCCAGGAGGAAACCTGCTGTTCTCTTTATTTTAATATTTCCTAATTTATTGGCCTTTTCAGGTGGAGTCTATCAAATATGCTTATATAAATAAAAAATACTTCAAGTATACATTGAGCTACAAACATATTGACAGCTTCTATAAATGAAAGTGCCTTTCAAAGCATAAAACAATGGAATGTAAGTCTTGGTAATGCAATATTACAGGGAAGAAAAAGCAGTGTGTGTCGTGGACAAGCCCAGGAGCTGGTCTGGACACTTAACATGTGCTGCAGGAGGGACTGGGTGACTCTGAGCTTCAGAGTCCACCCTGCTTCCTATCAGTAATTTTAAATGATAGAGTGTTTAAACTTTGGGAAACTCTTAGCACCCTATAGGAGTCTTTCTGTTTTTTTGTCCTTCATAAGATCAATTCAAGTTCTTTAACTATGTTAAAAGGTTGAATTTCAGGTAGTAAAAGAAAGTTAAATTCCTTAGGATTTTTGGACAATTTTCTGCTTTGTGTATAAGGCTATGGTAACTTCATTAAAAAAAATTTTTTTTGAGAGTGTATCTCACTCTATTGCCCTGGGTTGAGTGCAATGGTATCACAGCTCAGAGCAACCTCAAACTCTTTTTTTAGAGACAGAGTCTCACTTTATTGCCCTATGTTGAGCACCATGGCATGACAGCTCACAGCAACCTCCAACTCCTGGACTTAGGCGATTCTCTTGCCTCAGCCTCCCAAGTAGCTGGGACTACAAGTGCCCATCACCACACCCCACTAGTTTTTCCACTAGTTTTTCTGTTTTCAGTAGAGATGAGTTCTTGCTCTTGCTTAGGCTGGTCTTGAATTCCTTAGCTCAAGCAATCCACTTGCTTTGGCCTCCCAGAGTGTGAGGATTACAGGCGTGAACCAACCCGCCCATCCTAAAAAAATTTAAAAATAATTAGTTTTACTCAAAAATAACAAAACAGCGTTAAGGAGAAGGAAATAATCCAAGCGTCATCTATATTGCTGCTAGCGTGACAGTTTGTATTACTGAACACTACACCCCACATATTTACCTTCATATTTTACATCTGACATTCGTATGATGTTAAAATTACTAGTCCAGAAACTGTTATTTGTTACTAACGATGGCTCTCTCTGGCCTCTTGGGCTCCTGTTTTCTTTCCTAGCCCTGTACTCCTGCTTTTCTTCTCCCGCCTACTGAGACCCCTTTCACTGGCTCCCCTTCCGCTCCTGCGTCACCTGATGGATGCGTGTGAACAGCCTGACGTCACACCGCCCTCTGCATCTGCGTCACCTGATGGATGCGTGTGAACAGCCTGACGTCACACCGCCCTCTGCATCTGCGTCACCTGATGGATAATGGGTGTGAACAGCCTGACGTCACACCGCCCTCTGCGTCTGCGTCACCTGATGGATAATGCGTGTGAACAGCCTGACGTCACA
>NW_003852520.1:1431313-1433396 GCF_000181295.1 Otolemur garnettii
CCCTCTGCGTCCGTGTCACCTGATGGATAATGCGTGTGAACAGCCTGACGTCACATCGCCCTCTGCGTCCGCGTCACCTGATGGATAATGCGTGTGAACAGCCTGACGTCACACTGCCCTCTGTGTCTGCGTCACCTGATGGATAATGCGTGTGAACAGCCTGACGTCACGTTGCCCTCTGTGTCTCGCTTTATTGACATCCAGTACCTTATAGAGACCCCTCTAAGTCGACCTGTAATTATCAAACTCATTTTTAAATGACTGCATAATGTTCTATGTTATGTATGAATCATAATTCAATTATTCTATTGCTTTTTCTTCTATGGTGTGTATATACATCCTTTGATTTCTTTGGTGTAGATAGTAAGAGTGGAAGTGCTGGGGTGAATCTGAACAGATACTGGCTCATAGTTCCATTGGCAGGAAAGAAGGCCTTTCTTGCCCTCTGACCCCGTCCAGGACTCCAGAACGCTGTCTTTGCAGCTTTGCCCGTGTGTTGGGCTCTTTGGTACTGGGATCTGTATTTCTGTGGCTACTAGTTAGAGCGTCTTTTTATGTTTCTGGGTCACTGGGAATTGCTCTTTTCTGAGCTCCCTAGTCTTATCTTTGATCTATTTTTCTTTTGAATTGTTTCTTCTCAACTTCTATGCACTCTTTATATTTCATGAACATTAACTCTTTATCCTTTATCTGTGTTACACACACACACACACACACACACACACATATATATATTTTTGAGATAAGAGTCTCACTTTGTGGCCCTCAGTAAAGTGCTGCAGGCATCACAGCTCACAGCAATCTCAAACTCCTGGGCTCAAGTGATCCTCCTGCATTAGCCTCCCAAGTAGCTGGGATTACAGGTGCCTGTCAAAATGCCCAGCTATTTTTAGAGAGGGTCTCACTCTTGCTCAGGCTGGTCTGAACTGCTGAGCTCAAGCAATCTACCTGCCTTGGCCTCCTGTGTTATATTTTTCCAAATCTGACTTTGCAATATATTTTGCTAATTAAGTCTTAGATTTAAATATACCAACAGTCCCCAAATCACATTGGTTTGACTTAATGATTTTTTGACTTTACAATGAGTTTATTGGGATAGTAAATGCATTTTTAACTTATGACAGGCTTATCGTAATTTTATTTTAATGTAAATAGATACAATATTTTTATTTTAAAATATTTTAATCTTAAAGATACCTTTGGAGTTTTCTGAGTTGGCTAAGGTCTATCCTATCTCTAGACTTCTAATCTCTAAGATTCCTTCTCAAATTTTTATTGTTTGGAAAGTTTAAATATTTCTGGAAAGTGTATTTTGCATGATATACTGGTTGATCTTTTATTTTCTTTGGATGAATAGCTAGTTGTGCCAGCTTTTTACTAAGTAATATTCTTTCTTATTGAAGTGTATTTTTGTCGTATATTAACTTCTTATGTACTGGGCTCTATTTCTAGACTCAATTCTACTGAACTGATTAATAATTGTGAAGGAAAAGTGGGGAGAAAAAGTAGTCATTTCTTCTTTCACTTGAACTTTAAGGTCATTTAGTTCCATTTCAATTTCAAAACCTCACTCAGTTGAAATTCAAAGTGAAATCATGGTACATTAACATGTTAATTTGAGGAAATTGATATTTTTATGATTGTCTTCCCAGTCAATATAATTTTTGTATGATCTTCATTTATGACCTTCAAAAGATTTACTTTCCTTTCTCTCCCTCTATCACTCCCTCACCTCAGGCTGGAGTGGGGGGCCAATCACAGTTTACCCTAATCCTGAATTCCTTGCCTCAAGCGATCTCTCCATTTTTAGACTCTTGAAGTGTTAGGATTACAGGCTTGAGCCATCAGGCCAGCCAACAGCTGCCTGTTAGGTATATGTGTTATGATAGCACAGGGTGGACAGGATGTGCAGGGTGGACAGGATGTACACTGACATGCAGGATGCACAGGATGTACATGGATGCGCAGAGCGGACAGGATGCGCAGGGTGGACAGGATGTACACTGACATGCAGGGTGGACAGGATGTACACTGACATGCAGGGTGGACAGGATGTACACTGACAGGATGGACAGGATGTACA
>NW_003852520.1:1435792-1441513 GCF_000181295.1 Otolemur garnettii
GGACAGGATGTACACTGACGCGCAGGGTGGACAGGATGTACACTGACAGACAGGGTGGACAGGATGTACACTGACAGACAAGGTGGACAGGATGTACACTGACAGACAGGGGGGACAGGATGTGCACTGACGCGCAGGATGGACAGGATGTACACTGACAGACAGGGGGGACAGGATGTACACTGACAGACAGGGTGGACAGGATGTACACTGACAGACAGGGTGGACAGGATGTACACTGACGTGCAGGGGGGACAGGATGTATACTAACACAAGTGGAAGCGGATTCTGTGGGATGAAAATGGTGAACTGCCTCTTTTGGTCAGTACATGAGTTCAGGAGCATTAACTAGTAGACTGTACTTTCTAACAGACCAGTGAAAATTTCTCTTGATCCTCGGCTTCCTTAGGAGATTCTTCCCTGAAGCATCCCTGTAGATGAGCTTAATTTGGGGGCTTTCCTGAAGGCTCAAGATCTGCTGAATCAGTTGCATGTTTTGCACTGTCCTACAGGAGACTCATGCTGGCCTTTATTACAGGAAAATGAGTGCAATTTTTGGAAGACTATTAATGGCTTCCAAAGATATGCCCACATCCCAATCCCCAATCTTGTGACTGTTACCTTAATTTGAAAATAGAATTTTTGCAGATGCGATTAAGGACCCTGAGATCACCCTATCCTCCAGGATGTGGGTTAAGCCCTAAATGCCAAAACTGTCCTTGTAAGAGAGAGAAGTTGGAGATTAGACACACAGAGGAGACAAAGATGGTGGCAGAGATCAGTGCTGTGGTGTGACGCCAAGGAATGGGCTCTCTCCTAGGGCCTCCAGCTGAGCACAGCCCTGACTTCACTTTGATTTTGGACTTGAATCCAGTTAATAAGAAATAGGAATTTATCTCCTTAATATTTTGAAATAAAGCACCAAAATGACATTTATGAAAAATGAGGTAAACATTTACATTATGGAGAAGGTATGTGGAGAAACATTGCAAAGGGTCGTGTATATCTGAAAGATGACGTGTAGCCAGGAGTGGTGGTGGCAGCTGGAGTCCCAGCTACTTGGGAGGCTGAGGCCAGAGAACTGCCTAAGCCCAGGAGTTTAAGGTTGCTGTGAGCTGCGATGCCCCAGCATTCTACTGAGGGTGACAAAGTGAGACTCTGTCTCAAAAAAAAAAAAAAAAAAAAGATGATTTGTGGCCTTGGTGCACCTGGATTTGGATAGAAGTTTGCCAACACTTACTTTGAAACAGTCATAGCTACTGCATAGATATACACAGACCTATTAATTAGAAAATGGTATTTCCACAATTATCCTGTTTCCTTAGCCTAGTAGCCAATTCCCTACCAAGATGGACACAGAGATGGTAATAAACCATGACATCTTAGAGACTGAATCACCGCAGGCCTACAGCAGAGGGGAGCAGGACCTCGCTCCTCACCATCCAGACGCACATTCTCACTGCTGCACAGCTGTGTGCCTTGTTGTCTGTCCAGATCTCTCTAATAGCAATTCTTTGTACTCAGCCCTTCTCTTTCCCATCCCAAGCCTGCTCAGACCAGGCTTTCCTGTCTTTTCTCCACTCTCTTTGGGTACAGTGCTGTGGCCTCAGCCTAGCTCACAGCAACCTCACATTCTTGGGCTCAAGAAACCCTCCCGAGTAGCTAGGACTACAGGTGCCCACCACACCAGGCTAAGTTTTCTATTTTTAGTAGACAAGAGTCTTACTTTTGCTCAGGTTGGTCTTAACTCCTAATGATTATAGGCATGGCTCTCTACACTTAATTCTTTTTCTTTCTTTTAGAGACAGAGTCTCACTTTGTCACCCTCGGTAGCGTGCCATGGCATCACAGCTCATAGCAACCTCCAGCTCTTGGGCTTAGGTGATTCTCTTGCCTCAGCTTCCCAAGTAGCTAGGACTACAGGCGCCCACCACAACATCTGGCTATTTTTTTTTGTTGTTGTTGCAGTTTGGCCAGGGCCGGGTTTGAACCTGCCACCCTCAGTATATGAGGCCGCCCTCCTTTTTTTTCCCGAGACAGCCTCACTTTGTAAGAATCTAATTAATCCTGACCTGTTAATAGTGAACTAAATCTAATAGTCTACCTATTTTAATGCAAAATACAATTCTTACTATCAGTCACTTGCATCAGGATAGGTAACAGAACATAGGCTAAGATTAGATCTAAGTTATCAGATGTTAGCAATGCCTGGTCTTCACCACACCGGCCATTTAAAACACCTGGCCAGCAGGGACCAGGCTTATCACATTCACTCCTTCCTACTCCTCTGTCCCAAGCCTGGCACACTGAAGTTCAACAGTAATAAAAGTTTCCTGTTCTGACATTAGTGCTCACAAGGGACACAAACTACCACTCTGTAAATAGAAATCTGACCAGGCAATAGTGGCAGATTATGAAAAAATTAAAGGCCTTTGATCGCTGTGTATTTAAAACTGGTGTAATCGGCTCGGCGCCTATAGCTCAACAGGCTAAGGCGCCAGCCACGTACACCTAAGGTGGCGGGTTCGAATCCCCAGCCCGGACCCGCCAAACAACAATGACGGCTGCAACCAAAAAATAGCCGGGCGTTGTGGCGGGCGCCTGTAGTCCCAGCTACTTGGGAGGTGGAGGCAGAAGACTCGCTTGAGCCCAGGAGTTGGAGGTTGCTGTGAGCTGTAATGCCACAGCACTCTACCCAGGGGGACAGCTTGAGGCTCTGTCTCAAAAAAAAAAAAAAAAAAAAAACTGGTGTAATCATTTGACTTAGGTGAATATTTTATCCCTGTAAAATTCCTGTAAGATCTGTGCAGTTTTCAGGAAAAAACAGGCCCTTTGACCCAAATGCTGAATGTGAATAATTATGTCACTCAGTAAGGAAAATCATGTTAAACTAGGTTCATAATAAAACAAAATGGTAAAAGTTCTCTCCATACCTTCTGAAGAAGAAAGAATAATTACTGCCTATGATACAAATTGCTCCGGGAACGTTTAGCAGCCTGTTACAAACAGGGCTTTGTTCACTAATCTGGTAGATATCTCTAATTTTTGATAAAACCTTTAATTGCTAAAATCAGCAACCCACAGACCACTAATGAATGTTTTAAGGAAACGCTAACTATGTGTAACATCTGAAATACTCAAAACTGCATTTAGAATACAGACCTATTTGGCAATAAGCATTTTATTTCTACTTTTCAAACATAAACAAAAGTCAAGTCTGCAGCTTTAGCTGCTCAGTGAACAGGTTCAGCACTCAGTTCTGGGATATATTCCAACAGACTCATGCATTTTTCTCTCAGAAAATACACACATAAACTAAATTCTACTCTCCATCTACTACTATTCTCTCTTGCATTCATGAAATACCACATGTACTGAGAATAATGTAACAAATTACGGAACACATTTATTTTTCAAAAAAATTGAGTTCTGTAAATCACAATGTTAAGACTCAGTGATAGCTGAGGCAGCCTGCAAATACTTTAAGATTTCTAAGTTAAAGCAGTAGGAGTACTAATTGTAAGACGGTAGAACTCCTTTATACATTTCCAACATTTAAAAGGAGACAGAATAATAGATGGGAGATTTTGGTTCCAAGTTTGCTGCCCCACATCTAAAGATGAAATAATTTAAAAAAGCAACTTAATTCCATAAACAAAACTAAAACTTTCTATTCATAATGTCCACATATGGTAAAGATTGTTACACTTAAACCTGAATCAGCAGGAAAGTCAAACAGGATTTTATACTCTTTAGAAAAATATAAGTGAAACATCACTGATTTTTCCCTAAAATTCAAGTTTCTCCATATATCCTTGAGGACATGAAAAGGAACTCATGCTTTTTCTGACTGAATTATTTCAGCATTTTTCTATCGAAGTAACAGGAAAGTGCATCTATATAGGATATGTATCACTAACTGCAGTTATTTTATATGGCAGAAAATGGTACTTTTGCAAATGACAGCCCTATCTCTATTAGCATTACAATCTGCTTCACTAACTCCTATTAAAGTAGGTGCTCATCATCTTCATTTTACAGACAAGGTACCTTACAGAGCTCACATGCTAGGAAGTGTCAAGAGCTGGGATTAGAAACCCAGGAAATTTGGATCCAGAGCCACTATTCTTATTCTCTACACTCAACCATCCATCTTGTAACACCCACCTCTAACTAATGTGTTGTTTCCCACCAGACCAGTATAGGTCTCAACCAGGTGATTCTGATTCTGCCTCCAAGTCTGATCCCCCAACCCCAAGCAGTCCAACCCAACTAGAACATCTAACAATGTCTGGGACGTGTTTTTTTTTTTTTTTTTTAAAGAGAGAGTCTCACAATCCTTTGCCCAGGCTGGAGTGCCGTGGTTCAATCATAGCTCACTGTAGGCTTAAGCAATTCCCTCATGTTGGCCTGACTAGTAGTTAGGTCGAGAGGCATGTGCTACTCTGGCTAACTTTTAAGATTTTTGTAGAGATGGGGTCTCACTATACTATACTGCCCTGGTTCCTGGCCTCAGCTTTCCAAAGTGCTGGAATCAGAGGTATGAGTCATCATATCCAGCTTGGAGACATTTTTGACTGTCACAACTTAGAGGTGTTGTTACTGGTATCAGGTGAGCAGAGACCAGGATGCTACTAAAACTCCTGTAACGCATAGCCTCATGCTACACTGCCCAGCTTAAAACATCAGCAGCGCCTAGGACAGAGCAGACTCCAGGAGGTGGAGTCTCACAGCTGATCTCCGTTGCTGTTGCACCCTTAGGCCCAGAAACAACTCTTGACACTTTAAGTACTTATATTTGTTGAGTGAATACTTAGCTGCTTCTTTTTTCAACTTTACACAATTTATTATGTAAAAGAGAGAGTAAATAAAGAAGCTACATGAATTGAAAACATGTTCCAGAGAGAGAAGGGGTCAACATTGGTGAGTGGAGAAAGACAATATTTAGCTGTTCTTAAGAGCCTAGAACTAAGCCTAGTACGTTGCTGGTAGGCAGCATTTATTAAAAATAATTAAATTGGTCTGGGCATGCTGGCTCACGCATGTAATCCCACCACTCTTTTTTTTTTTGTAGAGACAAAGTCTTACTTTATTGCCCTTGGTAGAGTGCCGTGGCATCACAGCAACCTCTAACTCCTGGGCTTAGGTGATTCTCTTGCCTCAGACTCCCAAGTAACTGAGACTACAGGCACCCGCCACAACGCCCGGCTGTTTTTTTTTATTGCAGTTTGGCCGGGGCTGGGTTTGACCCCACCATCCTCAGTATATGGGGCCAGCACCCTACTCATTGAGCCACAGGCGCCGCCCAATCCTACCATTCTCGAGAGGCTTAGATGGATGGACTACTAGAGCTTAGGAATTCCAGACCAGCTTGAGTGAGACCCCATCTCTACTAAAAGCAGAAAAATGAGCCAGGCATAGTGGCTGGCACTTGTAGTCCCAGCTACTCAGGAGGCTGAAGCAGGAGGATCACTTGTACCCAGGCTGAAGCAGGAGTGAGGTTGTGGTGAGCTAGGATTAGGCCATGGCACTTGCTTGGGTGACACAGTGAGAGTGTATCAAAGAAAAAAAATAGAGAAAAAATTAAATTAGTGGTGGTGCCATCAATAGATGTTAATAGGACATAGTAATTAAAAGTGATTTTAGGCTCGGCGCCTATAGCTCAACCGGCTAAGGCGCCAGCCACGTACACCTAAGGTGACGGGTTCGAATCCCCAGCCC
>NW_003852520.1:1441648-1446639 GCF_000181295.1 Otolemur garnettii
AAAAAAAAAAAAAAGTGATTTTAATGCTCCATGGGAGTCCTCCCTTTTTTGGGCTTAACTTTCTTCCAAATGACTATAATAAAATCCAACTCTGCCAAAACATTTAAGTGGGGCTTCTAAAGAACATTTTTTTCTTTAGACCTTTTAATACATGAAATTCTGTGAGTTAAGTATAAAAGGAATAGGAATTATTTTTCCTTGTTAAAATGGACGCCTATAAGTGTCTCATTCAAATAGCATGTATTCAGGGCATTAACAGATTCCCCTAAATTACACAGCGTCGCAAATTTAATTGATCTAATGACTTGCAAATATCTTCAAAGAATTCTAAGAGGTTCTTTACAAATTTCACAGAAGGACTGAATCATAGCACACAAAAGACAAAGACCTGTTCCCTTAAGAAAAGTAGTAGTTGAGTTTGTTATTCAAAGAGTTTATAACCACAATATTCTAAGTATAACTTCATCCTATATAAAAAAAATCCAAAGTGTAACATCTGTCAAAGCATTTTCAATCCTTTCTTTCTCTTTTACCTCAAAGAACTACTGAAAATTACCCAAAGGCATCTATTCGTAAGTAATATTGCTTGATTTACAAAATTCTTTCTCTAGGAAAAGTTGAAAAGGTCCTTATGTAGATATTCAACCACCACTAGGAAAAACTTGACATATTCCACTCATCATTCCTGTAATTAAGGAATGCATCTGGCTTGCCTAAATGTTAAAATTATGAAACCACACCACACTGTGTAAAATGTGCCTATTACATTTAAAAAGAAAGTAAACCCATATTTATTTACTAGCACTGTTAAAACATTACATAAACACATCCAAAGTGGCAAGTAATTGTAATGCAAGCCCTTGCATGGCAATCCAAATTTATTGAACTACTGATGCTAAGTTATACAAAATTGCACCACTTTAATTAAGGCTTTTAGTTTACATTTGGCCACCTCAAAGTAGTTGTAACATTAGGTTGGTCAATTTAAATACTGTGGCTCCCTGTTGGATAGACACACAATCTTTACATCCAAACGTTAATGCATACAAAACAACAAGGCATTGTTAAATAAAACAGCAATAGTTACTGCAAATTAGGCCTTGTGACCAATTACACATGATTAAAATTACTTCCCACATTCACATCCACAGTACTCGTCCACCATTTAACATCTCAACCAAAACGTTACACGTGTGAAACAATCACTAACAGGCAAAAATACTAAACCTGTATATTTGGTATTGCAAATACACTTATGCATGAGCAAGCAAGGGATTCACAGTGAGAATCTACAGCTGCAGAAGCCTGGAAATGATTTACAAAAATTGTGAAATCATTAAAAAATTGTTTGAAAATATACACTTCTTGTTGTAGACCCCCACTGTACACACAACTATAAACATTGTTCCCTATGTAAACAAAAAAGGAAACATAATAAAGAGATTTGAAAAGTCTGGACATTTCCTTCCCAACAGATATTAAAGGCAACGTCTTTAATCTAAGACATTATACTGAAAGGACTATCATATTTTAAAGACAAGATCACTGTCTCCACAGGTTTTTTTAAAAATTAAAAAAACTATACAGCTGTGTTAATCAAAGCGCTTATTTTGTACAATACAATGATAATGACCTTGAATTTCTTAAAAAAAATTACAATAAGCTACAAGTATCAAAGAAGCGAAGTTATCTGGAGTAGTCTATATAGGAGCTCTTTGGACTTTCTTTTATTATGCTAAAATAGTGGTGCTTTCAGGATTTACATTATTGTACTCTCCAATACAAAGCATGGGACATGTTAAAGTATACAGTACACCATTTTCATACATGTACAACATTGGTGGATGAAGAATGTCTCTTAGCAGTAATACTGGATGTAGCCTCTGGTTTTACCAGCTGCATACTCTAGGACTATTATATAAGTAAAAATCTCTTGTGATACTGGAAAGTGATTAGAATGTGCAAACTGATATAGTAGCTTTCATCCGCCTCTTAAAAGGTACCACCACAGGAAAGTCCATTTAAGATGTTGCTAGGTTTAACAAAGTTGGAATGCTGGCACTGTTGAATTGGGCAACAGTTCTTCAGACCTGTCAAAAGGAAAAAGACACGTTAATTGAAAACACAGGTTGAAAATAGTACACAAAAGATCCAAAGGAAAAAGTAAGACAATAGTCTTCAAGTGCTAGAAACTAACAATAGTCTTCAAGTGCTAGAAACTAAGGTAGGGTCTTGTTGCAGTTGTTACATTAACAACAATGTACCACAATTCACAGCAGACAAAATAACATGGGACCTTTGTGCAAATATTTGTAAAGATTAAATTTCTAAAGATTAAGGAGGAAAAAAAACTTTTAGAGGTCAGAGGGCAGCACCTATGGCTCAGTGAGTAGGGCACCAGTCCCATATACTGAGGGTAGCAGATTTGAACCCAGCCCTGTCCAAACTGCAACAACAACAACAAAAAATTGCTGGGTGTTGTGGCGGGCACCTGTAGTCCCAGCTACTCGGGAGGCTGGGGTAAGAGAATCACCTAAGTCCTGGAGGTAGCTGTGAGCTGTGACGCCAGGGCTCTCTACTGAGGGCGACCAACTAACTCTGTCTCTAAAAAAAAAGTCAGAAAAAGAGGGCAACATATTAAAAATCACATATAAGGTAAAAAAAATTGTAACATAAAAGAGATGAAATCAAAACTGTCTATTAATATTCATTTGCTTTGGATAATTTTCAGCATACATGACTGAGCTAAAAAGTTTCCTTTTTTACTGTTTTTCTGGGGATCAGACTTGTTATAAGCTCTATACTCATGCCCCAATTATACAGGGTGTTAGCAGAGATATGGCTGCTGAAATAATTTTCACAAATGCCTAGAACTTCAGGTCCTCATTTTGAGTCTGAATGAGGTTCATAATCTAGTAGCAAATTGGGAAGGACAGATGGAGGCTGTGAGCTCAGGCACATGTATGCTGCTAAGAATGGGCACATGGTCAGGAATGAGAGGACGTAAGTAGAGGTTAGGGACAAAAGCTCTAAAAAGATATAGAATCAAAGTGTTAGTACGTGGTCGTTTAACATATGAGGAAGCAGAGTCAAAAATGTCAAAAGTTCTCAAGGCTAAGGGTACAATAAATGCATGGTATATTTTATTTTTTTGATAGTCTTATTTTGTCACCCTTGGTAGAGTGCCATGGTGTCATAGTTCACAGTAACCTCAAACTCTTGTGCCCAAGTGATCCTCTCGCCTCAGCCTCCCAAGTAGCTGGGACTACAGGTGCTCACCACAATACTTGGCTATTTTTATTCTTAATTTTTTCCTACAGAATTAAAAAGGCTAAATTTAATGACAATAACAATGTTTAACTTAAGGACCAAGAACAAAAACCTCATAAAGAACGAATTAAGATAAATACATTCAGAAAAAAGATGATTACTGTAATGAAATATTAAGCAATAATAATAGTAATAATGCAAAGTAACATTCACATTGTCAGATAGGAGTATGTCTATTATAGAATACTTTGATCAGTTAACTTATTTTGTTTTTTCCAAAGTCTCAAAAAAAAAAATAGAGAACTAATACTTATAAATAAAAGATGATTTCAAAAAAACAGATCATGCCAACTCTTATAGACAATAGAATAATACTTCAAAATCATTCTACTTAATCTGGATACACCTGATATTAAAATTGGAGAAAATATATTATTATAAAGGAGAAATTACAAACATATTTCACTTATAAATGGGAATGAAATACGATAAACAACATATTAACACGTTGAATTAAAAATTAATGTTTAAGTAATGTACTTTGGTCAAAATTAAATACAATTAATATGAGACTTAGTCACTATTTTCTTTTTTTTCCTTGCCCCCACCCCCTCCCTCCTTCTCTGTCTGGTCTCCCCTTCCCCCATGCCCCACCATGTCATTAATTGTCTTCACATCAAAGTTGAATACATAGGATTCTTATTTCTCCATTCCTGTGATGCTTCACTAAGAACAGTGTGTTCCACCTTCATCCACGTTAGTACAAATGCTGTAAAATCTTCATTATTTTTGATGGCTGAATAATATTCCATGGTATACATATACCACAGCTTATTAATCCATTCCTGGGTTGAAGGACATTTAGGCTGTTTCCACATTTTAGTGATTGTAAATTGGGCTGCAATAAACAGCCTAGTACAAGCGCCAGTGCCCAGCAATGGGACTGCAGGATCAAATGGGAGGTCTAGGTTGAGTTCTTTAAAGTTTCTCCATACTTCCTTCCAAAAAGGTTGTATTAATTTGCAGTCCCACCAGCAATGCAAAAACGTTCCTTTCTCTCCACATCTGTGCCAGCATCTGCAGTTTTGAGATTTTGTGATATAGGCCATTCTCGCTGAGGTTAGATGATATCTCAGGGTGGTTTTAATTTCATTTCTCTAATAATTACAGATGAGCATTTTTTCATATGCTTAGTAGCCATTCATCTATCGTCTTTAGAGAAGATTCTATTCATGTCTTATTTTCCAGTGTTTTTCCTATTCTTTGAGAATTTTTATCGTTTCATGCCTTAAGTTTAATTCCTTTATCCATCTTGAAACAATTTTTCTGAGTGGAGAAAGGTGCAGGTCCAATTTCAGTCTTTTACATGTGAATATCCAGTTTTCCCTGCACCATTTATTATTAAATAGGGACTCTTTCCCCCAGTGGATGCTCTTGTTTGGTTTATTGAAGATTAGGTGGCTGTTAAGTTGTTGGTTTCATTTCCAGGTTTTCTATTAAATTTCAAATAGCTATGTCTCTATTTTTGTGCCAGTACCATGCTGTCTTGACTACTATAGCCTTGGAGTATAACCTGAAGTCTGGTATAGGGATACCCCTGGCTTTATTTTTGCTACTAAGACCTGCCTTAGCTATACAGGTTTTTTTCTGTTTCCATACAAAACGCAGAATCAGTTTTTCCAAGTCTTTTTTTTTTTTTTTTTGAAACAGAGCTTCAAGTT
>NW_003852520.1:1446949-1469067 GCF_000181295.1 Otolemur garnettii
GTTGGTATTTTTTTTTTTTTTTTGAGACAGAGCCTCAAGCTGCCCCCCCTGGGTAGAGTGCCATTGCACCAAAGCTCAGAGCAACCTCCAACTCGTAGGCTCACGTGAGTCTCCTGCCTCAGTCTCCCAATTAGCTGGGACCACAGGTGTCCGCAACAATGCCCGGCTACTATTTTTGGTTGCAGGTGTCATTGTGTCTGACAGGCCCAGGCCGGATTTGAACCCGCCACCTTAGGTGTATGTGGCTGGTGCCTTAGCCACTTGAGCCGCAGGCACTGAGCCACAATGTTGGTATTTTAATAGGGACGACGTTGAATTGGTAAATTACTCTAGGAAATGTAGACATTTTAACAATGTTGATTCTCCCCAGCCTTGAGCATTGGTATGTTCTTCCATTTGTTGATGTCCTCTATTTCTTTTCTTAGGGTTTCATAATTTTTGTTATAGAGGTCCTTCACCTGTTTTGTTAGATATATTCTAAATATTTCATTTCCTTTGGGGCTACTGTGAAAGGAATTGGGTCCTTAATTAACCTCTCATCTTGGCTATTGTTGGTGTATACAAAGGCAACTGACTTGTGGACACTGATTTTATATCCTGAGATGTTACTGTATTTTTTGATGACGTGTAAGAGTCTTGTGGTTGAGTCTTTGGGGTTCTCCAGGTATAAGATCCTATCATCAGCAAAAAGGGAGAGTTTAACCTCCTCTGCTCCCATTTGGATGCCCTTTATTTTCTTGTCTTGTCTAATTGTTATTGGCTAAAACTTCCAGCACAATGTTGAATGGTAATGGTGACAGAGGACAACCTTGTTTGGTTCCAGTTCTAAGAGGAAAAGCTTTTAGTTTTACTCCGTTTAGTAAAATACTAGCTATGAGTTTGTTATAGATAGCTTTGATCAGTTTAAGAAATGTACCACCTATGCCTATACTCCTCCGTGTTCTAATTAAAAAAGGATGCTGGATTTTATTGTATACTTTTTCTGCATCTATTCAGAGGATCATGTAGTCTTTGGTTTTACTTTTCCTGATATGGTGAATAACGTTTATGGACTTTATGGTTTATTAATATAAACCAAGGTTGGTTCATATTAAACCAGTCTTGCATTCCTGGGATGAAACCAACTTGATCCTGATATATGACTTTTTTGATGATAAACTGTAATCTACCACGTTTCCTTGAAAATAAGACACTATCTTATATTTATTTTCTATTAAGAAGACACTCGAGGGCTTATTTTCAGGGGATGTCTTATTTTTATTACATATAATACAAATATTATAATACAACAATCTACATTTATTCAAATACAGTTAAATTGTCTTGTTCTGGAACCTGACAGGGGCAGCCGACCTTGTTGGTGGGGCTGGAGCTAGTGATGCATGAACTCCTTTCCCCTAATCATTCCCAGGTGTGCAATAATAGGATGCCTGCGACTGCAATTACCACACACATACCCACACAAGTGCGAATGGCTCGGAGAAAGAACTGTGGCAGATAAAAGGTATTCCAATCTTCCTTACTGCTCTGCACCCGAAATGGGTGGCATGCCTAGGCAGCATATCTGCCTAGCCATGCCCATAACTAGGTCTTATTACTAGGTTAGGGCTTATATTTATGACAAATGCATATAAACCCTGCTAGGGTTTATTTTTTGGGTAGGTCTTATTTTTGGGGAAACATGGTATTAGCTAAGATTTTATTGAGAATTTTTGGATCTATATTCATTAGTGAAATTGGTCTGAAATTCTCCTTTTTAGTTGGGTCTTTTCCTGGTTTTGGTATCAGAGTGATGTTTGCTTCATAGAACGTGTTGGGGAAGATTCTTTCCTCCTCAATCTTTTGGAATAATTTCTGCAATATAGAAGTAAGCTCTTCCTCAATGGTTTGATAGAATTCTGGGGTGAAGCCATCTGGACCAGGGCATTTTTTTGTTAGTTTTTTTTATTGTTTCTTTGATCTCAGTGCTTGAAATTGGTCTGTTCAGGAGATCTATTTCATCTGGGCTAAGTCTAAGCAGAGGGTGTGATTCCAAATATTGATCCATTTCCTTCACATTGTCAAATTTCTGGGCATAAAGTTTCTGGTAGTATTCAGAGATGATCTCTTGTATCTCTGTGGCATCAGTTGTTTATTTTCCCTTTATCATTTTGGATTGAGGTTACTAGAGATTTTACTTTTTTACTTCTAGTTAGTCTGGCCAAGGGCTTATCTATTTATTTTTTCAAAAACCCAACTCCTTGTTTCATTAATTTTCTATATGATTCTTGTGTCTTTGATTTCATTGATCTCTGATTTAATTTTGGATATTTCTTTTATTCTGCTGGGTTTAGGCTTTGATTGTTGTTCTTTTTCTAATTCCATCAGATGGCTTGTGAGTTTGTTGATGCAACTCTTTTTCTGTTTTTCGAATGCAGGCTTCTAACGCAATTAATTTTCCTCTCAGGATTGCTTTTGCTGTATCCCATAGGTTTTGGTAGCTTGTGTCTTCATTATTGTTATACTCAAGGAAGTTAATGATTTCTTTTTTAATTTCTTCCTGCGCCCAACTATCATTCAACATAAGGTAACTTCCATGCCTTTGTGTGAGGTTTATTGCTGGAGTTGAGTTCCACTTTTAGTGCCTTGTGGTCTGAAAAGATGCAAGGTAGAATTTCAATTCTTTTGATTCTGTTGAGGTTTGTTTTGTGTCCTAGAATATGATCAATTTTGGAGAATGTTCCATGGGACGATGAGAAGAATTCTTTATCTTTGAGAAGAAGTGTTCTATATATGTTTACTAAGCACAGTTGTTCTAGGGTCTTATTTCAATCTCTAATATCTTTGTTTAATTTCTGTTTGGAGGATCTGTCCAGCTCTGAAGAGAGGGGTGTTAAAATCCCGTTATTGTGGTGTTATAGGATGTCATATTGCTCAGACTAAGCAAGGTCTGTTTCAAGAATTTGGGGGCATTTAAATTGAGTGCATAAATATTTTGAATTGAAATGTCTTCTTGTTGTATTTTTCCCTTGACCAATATGAAGTGACCATCATTGTTTTTTGTAACATTAATTGCTTTAAATCCACATGTATCTGAAAATAAGATTGCAACCCCTCTTTTCTTCTGACTTCCATTTGCCTGAAAGATTGATTTCCAACCCTTAACTCTGAGTTTTAATTTGTCTTTCGACATGAGGTGTGTTTCCTGCAAACAGCAAATAGATGGCTTGTGTTTTTATATCCAATCTGCCAATGTATGCCTCTTCAGCGGGGAATTCAAGCCACTGACATTTATTGAGATAATTGACAAGTGTGGTTGTGTTCTATTCATCTTATTTTGTGAAAACCCATTGCTTAGTTTTATCTTTTGCATCATTGTGGAAACTAGGTTCTGTCCATTAATTTCTGGGTGTTTACTTTGCTGAAGGTCCATTGTGATGGTCAGTGGTCCATTGTGGGACAGGTTGAAATATTTCCTGTAAAGCTGGTCTTATAGCAAATTTCCTCAGTGTTTGCATAGCAACAAAAGATTTGACTTCTCTGTCAATTTTAATGCTTAGCATAGTGGGATACAGAATTCTGGGCTGGAAATTGTTCTGTTTAAGTAGGTTAAAGATAGACGACCATTGTCTTCTAGCTTGAAAAGTTTCATTAGAGAAGTCCGTGGTCACCCTGATAGGTTTGCCCCTGTAGGTCAGTTGGCACTTACTCCTGGCAGCCTGCAAAATCTTTTGTCTTGACATTAGATAAATTCATCACAATATGCCTCGGAGAAGGTCTATTTGAGTTGAGGTGACCAGGGGACCGATATCCCTCTTAAATGATTATGACAGAGAGTGATATTTGGGAAATTTTCATTTATAATATTCTCTAGTATGGCTTCCATTCCTCTGGGGCATTCTTCTTCCCCTTCTGGGATACCTATAACTCATATGTTTGAATGCTTCATAAAAGTACCACAATTCTATCAGTGCTTTCTATATCCTTTTCAGCCACTTTAACTATCTGAGTTTATCTCAAAAGCTTTATCTTCTACCTCTGAGATTCTTACTTCAGCATGGTCTAATCCAGGGGTCCTCAAACTTTTAAAACAGGGGGCCAGTTTACTGCACCTCAGACTGTTGGAGGGCCAGACTGCGGGCCCCAGAATGATTCAGCTGCTAAGCAGGACAGGCAGCAGTGGCAAAAACACCCGGCAGGCCGGATAAATGTCCTGGGAAGACTGCATGTGGCCCAAGGGCCATAGTTTGAGGACCCCTGGTCTAATGTGTTGTTAATACTGTCTATTGTATCTTTGAGTTCCCTAATTGACTACTTCATTTTCTTCAGCTCTGCTCTATCTTTTCTGTATTCTTCATATGGTTCATCTCTTATTTGATTCTGTTTTTGAATTTTCTTTTGGTTATTATCCACTTTCTCAGCAATTTCTTTCATTGTTTTTTGATTATTTTCCACTTTCTCAGCAATGTCCTTCATTATTTTCATCACATGTATTTTAAATTCCCCTTCTGTCATTTCTAACATTTCTTTATAGGAGAAATCCTGTGCTGTAGCTACCTCACGATCCCTACAAGGGGTTACTCTGGACTGGCAGTTCATGTTGCCAGGATTTTTTTGCTGATTCTTCTTCACGAGTGTTTTCTTATATCTGTTTCTTTACCCTAATTTCCCTTTCATTTCTTCTTGTTCTACATTATTATGCCGCTGGCCTAAAGTTTTAATGAGTCCTTTTGGTGCAAGACTAGAAGGATGAGAAGACTGAAGAGTAAGAAGGGAAAAAGATTTAAGAAAAATAAATAAAAAGAGAGAGAAAGAAGAGGGGGTGAATAAAAGGAAGTATTGACAAAAAGAAGAAAGGCACCAAAAGAAAGAAACAGGAGTAATATAGGTGTATATAGGGTACTATGACCCACCCTTAAAGACCCCCAACCTCTGCAGGTTCCAGGTTGGGTTATTCCCTTGAAGTCAACAGCTCTTGGCCAGCTGGCTCAGACACAGTACCCTACCTCCACCAGGTAGAGAGGAAAGACAAAAATACTATAAATCAAACCATAACAAGCAAGCAAAAACCCTAACAGGATAAAATTGGGGCAAAAAAACAAATAATAGGGGCAGACACACTGGCAAAAATGAAAGTAATTATTAAAGAAGGCAAAAATGGAAGATTGTATTTAAATAAAAAAAAAAGAAAAAGAAAAAAGTAAAAAAAATGTTGAAATTAAAAACAAAAACAAAACCCAAAACCAAAAAAACAAATAATATATATATCTTGGCAAATACTGTCTGGGCAACAGGTGATCTGGGGAATGAGAAGTTAATCTCAATGTTGAAACAGCTGTACAAGATGGAGACTAGAGGCCTCAGATGATTTCACAGACCCTGCAGGCTTAAAAGCCCAAATGTCTCCTCAGGCCACTTAAAAGACACTCCAGACCAGGTGTCCTCAAACTTTTTAAACAGGGGGCCAGTTCACTGTCCCTCAAGATTGTTGGAGAGCCGACTGCAGGCCCTGGGACAAGTTGGCTGTTAAGCAGGACAGGCAGTGGTGGCAAAAACACCCGGCAGGCCGGATAAATGTCCTTGGTGGGCCACATGTGGCACGTGGGCTATATATAGTTTGAGGATGCCTGCTCCAGACCATGAACCTTGGCCCAACAGAAGCTTTCCAAGGAAAGCACTTATCCCTGGGATCTCTCCTGGTGTGGCTGCCTTCTTATCCAGTGTGCCAAATCCAGTTTTCCTCAATGCCCCTGAGGGCCAAGGCTGTTAATCTGCCAAACACTTGGATCTCCGCACTTCCCCAGCATCTCAGCCCTCGCCTTTGGACAGTTCAGTCACTAGATTACTCGCCCAAGGTCTCCTGGCTGATCCTTATGCTGCAAGACGCAGGGGCAGCTCCCCCATAACTGCTGTGAGGGCAGCCCACAGCTGAACGGCATTAGCTCCTTACCAGCTCAGCAACTCAGTCTGGAGCCCCAGACAGTGCCCAAAGTCATCCACACACTGGCCCAAGGTCTCCCAAGGCAGTTCAATGGAATGCCCAAATCCAGAAAAACCAAAACAGCCCCCAGGCAAGGCTCTTGCTATAGGTAAAACTGCAGGCAGCCTCTGACTGAACAAATGGGCACCTACTACTTGCCGGTTCTCCACCGCTTCTGACCTCCTCATGCGGTCCAGAAGTCTCTCGCTGACTTCCTGGATCACCAGAGGACAGCCTCTGGGCAAAACCCACTGGCCAGAGATGCCTGGAGTCTTCACTCCCCACTCTCACTGCATCCGGTTACACAGAAGTTGCTACTCGGCCACCATCCTGATTAGATCTCCCCCTATAAAGTTTTGTTCTCAGGCCAATGTCACACTCAGGCTTCAAGTGTTCTACTCTATTTTTAGAGACAGGGTCTTGCTCTTGCTCAGGCTGGTCTCAAACCCCAGAGCACAGGTGATTTACCCGCCTCAGCCTCCCTGAGTGCTGGGATTACAGGTGTAAGCCACCACAACCGGCCCAAATGCATGGTTTAATAACTGAATTGAAAACTATTATCACTGGCAAACACAGCAGCTGAGTGTTTATGAGGTGCCAGGCACTGATCTAACTGCTCGATAAGAACTGACCTCATTTAATGACTATTTTCATAACCTATGTAAAAATGTATGTTCAGTTCTCCTTTGCTATCTCATCTCTGGGTTGTATTTGTGGTGCTCTCTGCTGGAATTCTTTATCCACAACATAGGCTAATTTCTACTTGTCCCTCAGATCTCAGCTTAGATGTCTCTTACTCTTGACACGTTCCCTAAATCCTCAGTCCATGTTTGACAGGTCTGTTGCCCCAATTACCTGTTCCTACAGCATCCATGATGGCACAGTGGTTAAGCATGGTCTCTCCATTCAAATTCTGGCTCTCCTTTACTAACTGCAGGGCTTGAACAACTCAAAATCTTTCTGTTAACAGTTATCTCATTTATAATATGGGAATAATATTTCTTGTCTCGTAGGCTTGTGTGGGAATCCAATTAATATACAGACAGTATTAAGATTTCCTGGCACATGGTAAATATGTAAGAGGTTTTCATTATTGGCACTATGCTGGATTTATCCTGTCATACCATTAATCACTTTTTGCAGTTTAGTGGGTGTCTCTTTCTTTCAGTACATTTTAATTAACTTCAGGTAATTAAAGGCAAGGAGAAAAGGTTCTTGTCCACTACTGTACTGCCAGCACCAACCAACGTACCATTAGGGTATAAGTTATATAATGAATGAACTTACTTAGAATATTCACTTGTGTAAAATAACTTATGATGACAGGTAAATGAAACTATTATTTTAATAGGGTATCATACTAAGCCATATAGATATACTGAAAAGAAGGTAACCATTTTTTTTTTTTTAGAATTAACCAAAAAAATTCTATACTTGCTTTCACAACAGAGTGTCCCTAATAAAGTTGTTATAGGAAAGAGTCATTAACATACCTGGCTCAGAGCTACAATGCATTTAGTATATTAAAGCAGCTGACATGATGACTTTTTGCGAGGCTTCCCAGGCACTGGAGTTTTTCTGTTAATTTGCCGCACTAGGTCATAAAAGATCTGCAAAAATATTCATTTAAAAAAAAATTTATGGTGAAAAAAATTTAAAAAGCAAAGAATGAAAAAGTAAAATGAAAAACTAGTGATTTTCATGTATATAAATGTGAATTCCCAGAAAGCAACTCTTCTGTCCAGCTAATGAATGAGTAAAACCAGGTGTTTTACTGCCACTTGCCCAGTGCTTTTTTGCTTATTTGGGGGGATGATTCTTCTTAAATATGCAGTTGAAAGAACTGCAGAATCTTATCTTAGTTCAATTAGAATATTTACCATCACACAAAGAAAAACATCCTTTACTCTTCTCCACATCTTTTTATGTTTTTATTCTATAAAATGACTTTAAGCCCCTTTAAGAACCATGCATGCCCTTTTAAATTTTAGTCCCTTTTATTAAGCATTTTATTATACTCTGGATACCTGAGGACTTTAAGATTTTTTCTTGCCAATAAGATCAACATATCACTTTGAGTACATATCAACGTGGGGTTACTTCAATAAACATTTTTTCCAATAATTGTGAATGTTGTATTCCAAATAGAGAGCTATGTTAAGCACATATGACCATACCTCATTAACATTTATTTTTGATTTTGCAGAAGACTCTAAGAATGCACAGTTGTTCCACTGTCTTGCTAGATTTTGACCTTGTTCCTTTCCTACAACTCTTTCATCTTCCAAGTCACACTTATTACCGACCAGAATCATTGGAACCTAAAAATATATTTGTGAGGGTAAAAAATAAGTAAATATGCTATATAAATTCCAATCAAAACAATTTTAAAAGGCAAGCCTAAGGATTACTTTTTACATAAGATGCCAAATAAAAATACTAAATTAATTATGTGTAATAGAATATAGTTAAAACATGAAAGTCTTAACAACATTAATTTGTACAACAAACAGTATTGGCTTTCATATCAGGTACACTGCCAGTTGTCTCCACTGCCTTCTCTTCTCAGGGAGATGTCAAACGATAATTCCAGAGGGAAGAAAACAGAAAAAGATACCAAGCTATGACCTACTTGTGAAAGAGTGGAAAAAAACCTTAAAATTGTATTACAATGGACTTATAACTAATTATAGTAAGTAAAACATATAACCTTTCAAGAAGGAAGTATGACAGGGTGGTAGTGTGAAAAGCCAATATACTTCAACATTTTTCTTTTTTGAGACAGAGCCTCAAGCTGTCCCCCCAGGTAGAGTGCTGTGGCATCACAGCTCACAGCAACCTCCAACTCCTGGGCTCAAGTGAGTCTTCTGCCTCCCAAGTAGCTGGGACCACAGGCGCCTGCCACAATGCCCGGCTATTTTTTGGTTGCAGCTGTCTTTGTTATTTGGCGGGCCCAAGGTGGATTCGAACTTGCCACCTTAGCTGTATGTGGCTGGCACCTTAGCCACATGAGCCACAGGTGCCAAGCCTACACTTCAACATTTAAAAATGTTTCTCTAAAGTGTTAATCAACCTCAAGTTTTCTCATTTCTTGACATTCATTTATCAGATAAGCATTCTTAACTGCACAACGCAAATAAGAGAAATTTGGGAAGTATACACAATGGAATATTAAGCTTCTCTTATATTAAAAAGCCAAAAAATTAAATTAAATTTAATAAGATCAAGAACACTTATTAATGGCATAATGTAGGTGAATTATGCAAAGTTCATAATTTTAAGTAAAAGAATACTATGGGAGGGGGCGGCACCTGTGGCTCAGTGGGTATGGCACTGGCCCCATATACTGAGGGTGGCGGATTCAAACCTGGCCCTGGCCTAACTGCAACAACAACAAAAAATAGCTGGGCATTGTGGTGGGTGCCTGTGGTCCCAGATACTCGAGAGAGTGAGGCAAGAGAGTCACCTAAGCCGAGGAGCTGGAGGTTGCTGTGAGCTGTGTGATGCCATGGCACTCTACCAAGGGTGACAAAGTAAGACTGTCTCTACCAAAAAAAAAAAAAAAGAGAGAGAGAGAGAGAGAAAATACTATAGGGAAAAACAAAACTTATTTTATAAAAACCGGTATTAACCACTGCATAATTGGCTTTTTAAAGCATTTTTGGAAAAAACCCAAACTGGAAAAGAATTGTGGCTTGATATAGAGTTTATTAGGCATTTCATAAATACTCCTTTAATGCAGTTGATAGAAGAAAACTATGGCAGTTACTAGAGACAACACAATATAACAGATTTACTAACTAAAAAAATGCTCACTCCGGGCTGGGCACGGTGGCTCATGCCTATAATCCTAACACTCTGTGGGAGGCTGAGGCAGTGGATAGCTTGAGCTCAAGGGCTCGAAATCAGCTTAAGCAAGAGCAAGACCCCGTCTCTAAAAATAGCTAGGCATTGTGGCAGGCCCCTGTAGTCCTAGCTACTTGGGAGGCTGAGGCAAGAGGATCATTTGAACCCAAGAGTTTGAGGTTGCTGTGAGCTGTGATATTACCACACTCTACACAGGGCAACAAAGTGAAACTGTCTCAAAAAAAAAAAAAAAAAAAGAAAAAAGAAAAAAAAGAACTCACTTTGGGTGTTGGACCCAGAAATCTGTTTTAACCAGGTGATTTTGTTGCAAGATTAATTTTGAGAACCAATATTACATATAGTATGATAAGAAATGATTTTTTTTCTTTTTTTTATTGAATGATAATTATGTACATTAATGCAATTCTGGGGTACAGTGTGGTGTTTTCACATACAATTCGAAACACTTCCATCAAACTGGTTAACATAGCCTTCATGTCATTTTCTTAGTTAGAAATGATCTTTTTGGTATTTCACATAGGATTAAAATCCACTATGGTATACTCTAAAGGGATACCTCAATGAAACTTAGAATCTAATGTTTTTCATGCTTTATTTTTAAAATTATTATGCCGTCACAGCTGCTTGAGATAGGTACATTTAAATGTCTGATTCTTATTAAAAATGTTCTTAAATCTACCAGAAATGTGGCCCAGAACATCACTCATTCTATTAGTACCACAGGCCCCCACATCCCTCCTTCTTCTCCACCAAATGCATGGTTTAAAAACAGGAATGGTGCAACATTTAATTTTCCTAAGATAATGGAAAAGGAGGGAATTTCTCACCTTCCACATGATTTATATTTGAACACATGTAGAAGTGTTAAAGATACATTTTTGACTAAAGGAAAAAGCTTTTGCTCCCCCCCCGCATCTGCCCAAATACATGAACTTTAAAACTTGAGTTTAAATTTAAACTTTAAAACTGATTTAATAAGTGTTTTGAAATAAAATATATGTTAAAGAGCAAGCTCACATCATCAGTGTCTTTAACTCGAAGAATCTGTTCTCTCAGATCTTGTAAGTCATTAAATGTGGACTGTGCTGTGATTGAATAAACTAATGCAAAGCCTTGTCCATTCTTCATGTACAAATCCCTCATTGCTGTAAATTGTTCCTATAAAAGGAATATTAAAAACAAGAAATGTTTTAGAATTAATTTAACCATTTTCAGAGTTTATAATGTTTATAGCTCACTGAAGAATACTATAGTATTACAGAACACTTCTTAAAAATACGGTCCATAGTCCATGGCAAGATATTATTTGAAAAAATTGGTATTTTAAGAAATAGATTTAAAAATAATACAAAGTAGATTTATTTACAATAAATATGTATACTCCAATGGAACAGAAAAATTGTTCCCAAAAGCTACTTGAAGGTAGTTTTTAAATCTATCATAATGTGTAAAGCACCCCAGCTGTCTCCTCAGGAGCCTGTCAGCTCACAGGCACAGCTCGGGGAGCAGCAGCACCTTACACACATCATGTCATTTTCTCTTCCTCCTCTGGACCATGAGCATTTGAGGGTAAGAACATAATGTCTGGCATATATCAGGTACTCAAATATTAGCTGAAGGAATACTACATACCCAGAATAAATCTCCTTTTCACCTTTAACAAATCTAGTCAGTTTATTAATACTCTGAAGGGGAAAATAATAAAAAAAACTTTACAGCTGCTAAGGAAAGAATGTATGCTCAAGTATTCTCCACACTATTTATATTGTTTCAAAAGTATCAGTGAGGTTGATACTTTTTCCAACAAATTTTCTAATTAATTTTTCATTAACTGACCCACTGCAATAGTAAAGGACAATATAAAAAAGGTAGAATTCAAGAGAATAAGAAAAATTCCTTTAAGATTTAATGCAAACTTCAATAAGCTTCCCTACTATTTGTTTATAGAGCACTAGCATTTACTGAGTTGCTATTATATAAATCACATATGCTTTGGTACTTTGCTTTACATACCGTTCCTGCAGTATCCAAGATTTCAAGCATACACTGTTGTGCATCTACTTCAACTTGCTGTAAGAAAAATTAAAATACGCTATCGTTTTTTATGTGCTTAAGATATCTTAATACATGCAAACATTAATATATTATAACAGGTATAGATTATAAAAATTTTACAAGCTATTATCAAGCCATACTTTAACAAAACAGGAGGAAAAACATCTAAGCAAGCAAAGTGTACATACTATGTGTACTATGCTCAAAAATCCCTGTTTTTTTTCTTTTTTGAGACAGAGCCTCAAGCGAGTCTCCTGCCTCCGCCTCCCAAGTAGCTGGGACCACAGGCGCCCGCCACAACGCCTGGCTATTTTTTGGTTGCAGCCGTCATTGTTGTTGGGCGGGTCCGGGCTGGGGATTCGAACCCGCCACTTTAGGTGTACGTGGCTGGCGCCTTAGCCGGTTGAGCTATAGGCGCCGAGCCAATCCCTGTGTTCTTGAGTCAATATAAGGACACCTATAAGATCCAGTCTCAATACGAATCACACAGCACTTATATCTGGAGAAGAAATAATTTCAACATTGCTGAAATAAATAAAACTAGTAATAGTTCTAATAATACCAGAAGTAATCTTGTTTATCTCAACTTTTCCATAATACTTTAGATAGATCATTTCTCTAGATAAGTGTATATTCCAGCACCATACTGGAACAAGATTTCTGGCAGCAAGGAAGCAGTGCCACAGCCATTAAATAAATTTTACACGTATCTCTGTTACCCTTTTTCACCTAATATTTCCTAGGGAAACAAGTTATTTAGAATTGAGTAAAAGATTACTATTGCCTCACAGCTGGGGTACAGGAAAGTATTTCCAGTTTTCTTGACAGAGGGTGGACAGGAGGGAGGAGTGGAAACAGTATCTGTATAACTAGGGTGACCAGATTTTAACATCAGTAAGGCGGGACAACATGGCCCGAGGGTGGGGCGGGGCAGGGCAGGGCCTGACAACAATGCAAACTTTGATAAGCAGTTCTCGATAATCACTTCTCAACGATTATTTGTTATCATTACAGTTTAACATAAAATTAACAAAAATAATATAAAACTCATATTCTGGCGAAATAGCCACATGGCAGCCGAAAACCGTATATTCCCTTTCTGTTCACCTGCCCGTTAGTGCATTCTTTCCAAAAATCGGGACTTTTTAAAAACGCCAAGGGATGTGGGACAAAAAGTGGGACATCTGGTCACCCTCTGTATAACTGAAGGGCTGGGAGGAGCGGAAACAGTTATCTGTACAACTGAAGGGCTGTACGTCAGGTGGGAAGCCAACTTTCTCCCTACTGCACGCTCTTTTACTGTCACACACTGTCAGAGGACATGGCAACTAAACTTTCTGCAGGGGAGGAGCCCTCATCTGAAAATCAGAAATCTGAAAGTGCTCCAAAATCTGAAGGCATTTGAGCTATATGTGGAATACAATGCCACACGTGGAAAATTCTACACCTAAGCTCATGTAACAGGTAGAAGTCAAAACGTAGTCAAAACTTTAAGCACAAAATTATTAAAAGTGTTGCATATAATTACCTTTAGACTGTGTGCATGCAGTATATATGAAACATAAATGGAATTCTATGTTTAGATTTGTGTTTCATCCCTAAGGTATCTCATTAGGTCTATGCAAATATTCCAAAAATTAAAAAAAAAAAAAATCCAAAATCTGAAATGCTTCTGGTTCCAAGAATTTCAGATAGGGGATTTTTTTTTTGCAGTTTTTGGCTGGGGCTGGGTTTGAACCCACCACCTCCCGCATGTGGGGCCAGTGTCCTACTCCTTTGAGCCACAGGCGCCCCAGATAGGGGATTTTTTAACCTGTATTGTAAACAGTGACACATTCTCTCTCTTTTTTTTTTCTTTTTGAGATGGAGCCTCAAGCTATCCCCCTGGGTAGAATGCCATGGCATCACGCTCACAGCAACCTCCAACTCCTGGGCTCAAGCGAGTCTCCTGCCTCAGTCTCCCAAGTAGCTGGAACTATAGGCGCCCGCCACAACGCCTGGCCATTTTTTGGTTGCAGCCATCATTGTTGTTTGGTGGGCCTGGGTTGGGGATTCGAACCCGCCACCTTAGGTGTATGTGGCTGGCGCCTTAGCCGCTTTAGCCACAGGCGCCGAGCCCAGTGACACATTCTCAAGGGGCTAATAGGAATTTTAGGAAGACTTTGTATGTCTATCTCTAGGCTAAAGAAGGGAGTTTGACATTAGTCTTTTAGGGGGAAGCATGAGGCTACCACATGAAATGAATGTTCTGCTTTAAAGTGTGCATGTCCATTGCAATATGAGGGTTTGGAGAAACAAAACTCTGTGAGTGTGTGAGTATTTACGATTTTTCCAAAACTAGTAAACATGCAATCTCAGACATGTTTTAAGTGTAAACACATAATTAAGTGTAAACTGTTCCCACTAATTAATTGAAAAGCTAAAAATCAAAAGAGAAAAGGCCTTCAAAAATACATACCTTTCTATAAGAATCTTCTATCGTAGGATCATATTTTTCAACAAAAATCCCTTGAACAAATTGTACAGTCTGAAAAAAATTAACACACCATTATACTTCTAAAGAAAAGAACAAATTCAAATTTGTACATTTTAAAGTACTTACTTCACATACGTCATTATGCCATTGATGAAAAAAATTACCAATACTACATGTGAATGTATATATTTGGTGAGAAAATTACCTCAGAAAACCTGTTTTTCTTTTCTTTTCTTGAGACAGAGTCTTACTATGTCGCCCTGAGTAGAGTGCCATGGCATCACAAGCTCACAGCAACCTCAAACTCCTGGGCTTAAGCACTCTCTTGCCTCAGCCCCCCAAGTAGCTGGGACTACAGGTGCCCACACAACATGTGGCTATTTTTTTGTTGTAGTTGTTTAGCAGGCCCAGGCCAGGTTTGAATCTACCTGCCTTGGTGTATGTGGCCGGTGCCCTAATGACTGAGCTAGGGGCACTGAGCCAGAAAGCCTATTTTTATTTAAAAAAAAAAAATTAATAGACACTACACTCCTTATTTAATTCTAAGTTGAGAGATCATTTATTCTAAAAATTTTAAGTATTTACTGTTCCAGTCTTCAGGGGTCAAAACTTGATTTTAACTAGATGGCACCCTAGTGGCTAGGTAAGACAGTTTGTCTCACTACAGAGAAAGTGAAGGTCAATCTGTTGTTATCTTCTGGTGGGGATTTGCTAAATGCAATGATTCATCAAGTTATTTTCCCTAAATGTCTCCCCTTCTGCTATCCCATTCCTTGATGCAGAAAACACAGCCATTTAGATAATGGAACACTGGACAGTCAAAGATAGTATTAAAAAAGAGATCTCATAAGCTTTGATATTTTCTAACATAAAATATATAGTAAAAGCTGACTCAGGAAGACCAAAATTCATTCCTATCTGGTTCTGAAATGCAGACACATATTCATTCATACACTCTCATTCTCTGTGCTTAGTCCAAACTATATTCTGGCATACCTCATGTCAGTCCAGAACCAATGTTGCAAGGAGATATAATTAAAAGTTAGGTGAAATTACAAGAAAAATATGGTATTGCTTCTAAAATCATTATGGGATTTCATTTTAACCAAGACAAATAATCAAAACCCAAACCTCAACAGAAAAAAAATGTTTTAGGGTAAAAAACTTAGGTATAGTAAGAACGACTTACCAGAGCAGACTTTCCAACACCTCCTGAGCCAAGAACGACTAGCTTATACTCACGCATGATGCAAATTTGTCAAAACTTAGTACCTTATTAGAGGGGGAAAAAAAAAAAATTCTAAGTAACGTCTCTGTGTTCATGTGCTTCTTCTATAAACAACACACTCAGGCAAGTAGATTTATTTAAAGTGACTGCTATACAACTCTAACATAGAACCCCCTGTAAATAGACTGGCTAAAGAATGCTCAGAGGTAAAAGTAAACTAGAGAATTACAGATGTGACTTTCAGCCCTATCCTAACTTCAAAAAGAATATTAACAAAAATTGGGGGGTTGAAAGACATCACAAAGGGTATTCTACTGGTCCTAAGATGACAGTGACAGACACACCTTCTCCTTTCTCAGAAACTACCCCCAAACAAGAACAGGAAACAAATACAAATATCCTAATGTACCATGTGGCACCATGAGCTGCAAGCAGCTGAATGATTACTGAGTGTAGGATATATGCCCAATGAACAAAACAGACAAAAATCTTCACCCTTAATTGAGCTCGTGTCCTAGAAAAACGAACAAGATAGGACAGGGCTATTAAAATACGTATGTGACCTATCAGCTTTTGTTACTTAAGTTTTACTGAAACACAGCCATACTCATTAACTCATCTATTGCCTATGCGTCCTCTGAACTCTAACAGCAATGCAGTTACAAGGGAGGCCATCTGGTCCACAAAGCCTAACTATTTACTCTCTGACCAACCCCTGGATAGACGAATGGCAAATGTAAACAGCTGGCAGAGGAAGGAAACGGAAGACCAAGTATCTATTCCTGAAATTGGGGGGAGGTAGAGATATAGAGACTGAAAATGGTCTGGATCAGACAGAACTGAAGAATATGAGTCCCAAGACTGAATAAGCCCAGTTCGTGTTAAATGTGATGAAATAGTAGAAAATAAAACGGAATAAAACCAAAAAGAAAAAACTCATACCAAGGCTTATGAAATTTCACTATAATGATATATACAAGGTCCAAAAGGTTTCCAGAGTAGTGGATTACAAGAGAATACAGTCCTAGAAAAAGCTATAAATGGTCAGTAGCCATGGTACAAAAGTAGTGACTGGATTTTAAACCTTCTTAAGAAATGACAGTTTTTAAGACAGTAACAACTGCTAGAATTGGTTTAAATGAATCTGATCAGCCAATAACAATTTGCTTCAGTGAATATGCTTTTGCAAATTAACCAATTAGTGATGGCCTCTTATTTTCGAAAGCTGACCAATTAAGAACTGGACTCACTTTAATGAACATATACATCTGAATGCCAACCAATCAACTGACTCACCTGAGTGAAAATGTTTCTATAGCTAAAGTAACTTCATTTCTGACATTAAAAATTTGCCAATCTTTGAACTTTTAATTTCCCCAAACTCTATAAAGCCAAGGGTTTGTTGTGTTCAGGGGAGGCTCAATCTGACCAAGACAGCTTTTTCTGTAAATCATCAGTAACTTCAGCGTCCTGGGTTTTCCAGATATTAAATGTTATTTCGCCATACTCTCACAATATCACCTACAACCTACATTTGGCATCATCCCAAGGAACTCTTAGACAAATGGGTATATTTTTCTTGTGTGTAATTTCTGTTTATTCTTTGAATTTGCTAACAAATCAATCAGTCTTTATGATGGCAGCACCAATTTGGTTTCTTGAGCTTCCACTGCTAAATTAAAATTGTTTTCTTTTTTGAGTCAGAATCGCACGCTGTGGCCCTGGGTAGAGTGCTGTGGTGTCACAGTGCATAGCAACCTCAAACTCTTGGGCTTAAGTGATTCTCTTGCCTCAGCCTCCCAAGTAGCTGGGACTACAGGTGCACGGCTAGTTTTCTTGTTGCAGTTGTCACTGTTGTTTAGCAGGCCCGGGCCGGATTGGAACCCTCCAGCCTTCATGTATGTGGCTGGTGACTTACCCACTGAGCTACATGTGCCGTCCTAAATTAATTTTGTTAACCTAGAATATGTAACCAAGCAGGTCTTTGTATAAGGTCCTTTGATTTGGATTTAAAGTTGTACTATTTGGTAAATATTTTTGCTATTAGTTTAATTCCTGAGCTACTTGCTTGGCTTTGTTCATTTATTTGTGGTAAGTTTTGCCAGAAGATGAACATTTAGATTGTTTCCAATTTGGAGATGTTATAAATAATGCTTATCAATTTGTGTTTTAATTTTAATAATTCAACTGAGGATTACTTAATACAAAGCCCAGTGATCAAAAGAAATTTAAGATATTTCAAATTTTGAAGTAGAGAAATATGATAAGGACATAATAAAGACTTTCCAACCATAAAATATAGTGACAAAATACATATGATGTACCAGTAAGAAACTTTGTAACAAGGAACACTAGTAAGAGAGCAATACAATTGAATCATTATCTTTCATTAATACTTCCTTACATAGACCGAACAACCAAAGTATCTTTATTCTGATAAATACCAATGCCATAGAGTATTTCTGTATCCTTAAAAAACAAAGAGGCTCAGCACCTGTGGCTCAAGTGGCTATAGGCACCAGCCACATACACCTAAGGTGGTGGGTTCGAATCCCCAGCCCGGGCCCGCCAAACAACAATGAGGGCCAGGCAACAAAAAAAATGGCCAGGCGTTGTGGCGGGCGCCTGTAGTCCCAGCTACTTGGGAGGCTGAGGCAGGAGACTCGCTTGAGCCCAGGAGTTAGAGGTTGCTGTGAGGGTGATGCCATGGCACTCTACCCAGGGGGACAGCTTGAGGCTTTGTCTAAAAAAAAAGCAAAAACTCCAATAGTACAATAGTCAAAATTTGAACCAGTATCTATTATTTTTCAAATCTGTGCTTTCTACTATATCAGCCTTGAAAAATTGTTTAAAGATTAAAGGACTAGAATAATAAATTTTACTGTGAATGCCAACTGTGACTGGCAATACCATTAGTAGTTGTTTTGAGGACCGTGTGGCTACATATAGTTTTAGCAGAAAAGGTAACTGTTCATTCAATTAGCAATGGCACTGGCTGTGTGTATGTATGTGGGAAGATGGGAGACAGTGGAGGCACCTGTGTACTTGAGTGCTCTGGGCATCATGATCTTCCCTGTTCAATGTTCTTAGCCTACAGCCTTGGTTTAGGTTAAGAACGAGCACTTCACTATTTAAGACACTGAGATTAATTAATTGTTCTTCTTCATAAAACCCCTAACAGGGAAAATTTTGATAACACAGCATGGTGGTTAATGGTACCTAAGTTTTGGATCCTGGTTTTGTATAATACTGGTTAATTCGTGAAATCTTTCAGAGTCTCACTTTCCTTCCAGGTAAAATGGAAATAGTAATAGTCACACTTTAAGGTTGTGAGATGGATGACAAAGCATGTAGGGATTTGTCTGTTTTATTTACTGTTATATTCCCAGAACCTGACACAGTGCCTGGAAAACAGTATTAACATGTGCTTGAAAAATTAAGGAAAGAAATTTATCAATTTTTTAAAGTGCCTTTAGTACTTTGCACATAGTAACTGTCAATAATAAGACAGCTTTTTAAATATAGAATCTCCATAGTTGGCCACCTCCTTAAGTTGACCCAATTTTCATGGACCAGACACCCATCCCATGTCCATACCAGTACAACAGGCCTAATTCCTGATGCTGACCAGTTTGTTACAGTCCCTTGGGTGGTCAACTGACAGAGGTTCTGCTATATTGTAACACTCAACGTCCTGAAGCACAACTGTGGTTCTCTTAGTTGAGAATCACTGTTCTACCTTTTCATTTACCAGATCAAAAAAGCATGTAAGAATGTAAATGAGGGACTGTCCAATTTCTTGTTTGATTTAAAACATTCTCTTCTAGGTGGGCAAAAAGGTATAAAAACTAGTTTCTAAATATACATAGGTCAGTAACTTCTCCACGTCAACACAAAAAACAAAAAGCTGAGCATACATCAGTAGTTTGAATTATTTAAAAATATAATTCAAAAACATAGACTGTGAAATAACTTTAGTATTTAAAAAAGATATTACTAAACAAGAATCCTACAATACTGGCATTATATCTGCCTCCCAATATTAACAAACTCCACTGTATCTGAAGTTACGCAGACTGTACTTTTGACAGCCTGGGGGAATTTCAACTCCTATTACAGATGAGGAGAATCAATTACATTTCTAAAGAAAACTATTCAAACACTACAAATTCCACTACTGTTAAAACTTGAAGGATTTTCTACACTAATTTTTCAAAAGCATAAATATTTCTGCTATTTATCTTTGAATAAAAAGTTTAGTGTAATATCACTTACATTTAAAGATTCCTCATTTACAGGCATGGGGCTCATGTCTGTAATCTTAGCATTCTGGGAGTCTGAGGCAGGTAGACTGCCTGAGCTCACAGGTTCGAGACCAGCCTGAGCCAGAGTGAGATCTCATCTCTAAAAAAATAGCCGGGTATTATGGCAGCTGCCTGTAGTCCCAGCTATTTGATAGGCTGAGGCAAGAGAATCACTTGAGCCCTAGAATTTGAGGTTGTTATGAACTATGATGCCATGGCATTCTATTAAGGGCAACAAAATCAGACTCTGTCTCAGAAACAAAACAAAACAAAAAGATTCCTCATTTAAATTACTTATGTAGATCTAAATTTGTGCGATTACAACCAACCTGATCAATGAAAAGCAACTGACAGCTCTCAATATATTGCTATTTCTTGCAAGATACCTGGATACCCACTTTTATTTGTTTAAAAGTTTACTTATTACTTTTACAACCTCCTGTAGCTTTGCTTACATTGGTTCTTTTGATCAATTTAAGAAGTTAATTTTAGTTCCAGAGTAAACCATAGCAAAGACATGGAAAGACAAAACAAAGCCTCCTGGGGCTCCTTACAAAGTCAGGTTTCAGGCTCGGCGCCTATAGCTCAACTGGCTAAGGCGCCAGCCACGTACACCTAAGGTGGCGGGTTTAAATCCCCAGCCCGGACCCGCCAAACAACGACGGCTGCAACCAAAAAATAGCCGGGTGTTGCGGCAGGTGCCTGTAGTCCCAGCTACTTGGGAGGCGGAGGCAGGAGACTCGCTTGAGCCCAGGAGTTGGAGGTTGCTGTGAGCTGTAATGCCACGGCACTCTACCCAGGGGGACAGCTTGAGGCTCTGTCTCAAAAAAACAAAACAAAACAAAACAAAGTCAGGTTTCAGTGGCTGTTTCATAAATGCTTGAAATGAAAAGTGATAGGAAAACAGACAACAATTATACTCCAAGTTCAGTAAATTTATTTTAGATAGTATTTCATCAGTCAGATATTAACTGGTATTTCCACAAAACTACAAAACAATAATGAATGCTATTATTATGAGGTAGTACAGAACCCTAAAGATTAATGAATCAAAGAAAATAAAAATTTATTAATGTTTCAGTCTAAATATGTGCAAAATAGTAAAGGACACATCCAAATGCAAACAACTGATTTAATTACCCACCATTCTGGATTGCCTAGAATATTCTTCATTAATAAGACCTAAATAAGAGGGCGGCACTTGTGGCTTAGTGGGTAGGGCGCTGGCCCCATATACCGAGGGTTGCGGGTTCAAACCTGGCCCCTGCCAAACTGCAACAAAAAAATAGCTGGGTTTTGTGGCAGGGACCTGTAGTCTCAGCTACTCAGGAGGCTAAGGCAAGAGAATTGCCTAAGGCCAGGAGCTGGAGGTTGCTGTGAGCTGTGACACCATAGCACTATACTCAAGATGATAAAATGAGACTCTTGTCTCTAAAAAAAAAAAAGGACTTCAATAAGACTCAAATATAGGTATCACTCATCCCAATTATGAACCAAGAACAATTCTAAAAATTGAGAATTAAAAGGCATTACAATGATAAACATATGTATTTAACAACAACAATTCTTGCCTATTTAATGTTGACATTTACTGAGGCCATGCTCTGTTCTGAGAACTATACTAGAATCTGATAATCAGAAAACAAAATCTAAGAAATGACAACTTCCACCAAGACTTCTATAAATATATACTGAGTCAGGCACTATTCTGGACAGTGGGCAGTGGGAATAGAGCAGTGGATAAAGACTGTCCTTAGAATTTATAATCTAGAAGTGGAAAACAAAATCAATATAAAATGTGTCAGGTATGACGAGCAGTATAAAGGAAAAAATAAAGCAAATTAAAGGAGGTGGAGTAACACATGGATTGTTTTACAGGGGTGGTTATGAAGGACTTCTGTTACTAAGGTGAAAGCACTAGTATAGTTCAGTAGCCAAAGAGGCCTGTCAATGGACTGATATTAAATCCTGTTTTCAACAGAAGACTTTACCACTGGGCTTTGCTCTGCTGAGCATTTTAAAATCATCTTTGGTGGGGTAACATGTCAATTAATTTGTGGCTGAAGTTAAATTTAGATTTGGCAATTGGAGACTTATCTAGGACCCACTGGAAAACTTGTGGCTTGGATGCCCCTCCTTCTTCCTCTGCAAATAGGGATATAAATGGGACTTCCAAAGGAGTTTATGTAGTGGGTATAGTACTATTTTTCTTTTCTTTTTTTTTTTTTT
>NW_003852520.1:1470160-1477685 GCF_000181295.1 Otolemur garnettii
ACCTTAGGTGTACGTGGCTGGCGCCTTAGCTGGTTGAGCTATAGGCGCCGAGCCAGGTTTTGACTTTTGAACGAAATGATTCTAAACGTCTCTTTTAATTCTAAAATGTATTATTACAATGTTGGTGCATGTAGCAGCTTTTGAAGAATATGGATAGAACTTTAGAAACATTTTAATGCTATATTCCTGCTCATTAATTACTGCAAAAGAAATATAAAATTCTGCTTTGGTAATAAAATTTAATGATAACATATTCTTTCTCAAACTTCATGACAATACCTTGATATTTTATCTATCTTAGAATCATTACCTTTTAAAAACAACGTAGCTTGACAAAAGGGGTTAAAATGAATTTAAGACAACGTCCCCATTCACGGGCTGCACACAACTGAGAAAATCCATTAAGAATACTGGGCACTCGATGAAGATAAGATTCAAAATCCTTTTCTTCTACCTTCTGGCAAGTCTAGGACACTTCATGTAGTGAAAACTTTCTTTCTAACTAATTTAGGATTAGGGCAGGGGCATGAGGTTTTCTCTCAGAAAATACACTTTTCCAAATAGACTGACTATATAAGAGATTACACAAAATTATGGGGATTGAGAATGGGAAGTAAAACAAAAGAAATGAAAGAAGCTTCAAAGAAAACGGTTATATACCAAGTATGCAAAAAAGATAGATCTGGGAATCAAATGTCACTGACAGTACTATATAACATTAAAGCCAGCTGGGCACGGTGGCTCTGCTTGTAATCCTAGCACTTCTGGAGGCTGAGGCAATAGGATTACTTGCAGCAAGGGGTTCAAAACCAGCTCAGGCAACATCTCTACAAAAGTCAAAAAAAGTTAGCTGGGCATGGTGGTGTGTACCTACAGTCCTAGCTACTCAAGAGGCCTTTGGACAGGTGGACTGCTTGAGCCCAGGAGTTCAAGGTTTACAGCTAGCTATGATTGTGCCACTGCACTCTAGCCAGAGTGTCAGAGCTAAACTGTCTCTAAAAACAAATTAAAGCCAACAAGAGATTATCTTTAAAGACTACTTCAATCCTGTCAAGGATAGAAAACTTTGTATTAATGTAGTAACAAAATTTAAACCCACGGTTACTCTAAAAAACTCTTGAGTCTAAGATCATCTTGAAAAGCAAGTTCAAAGACGTTTAAAAAAGATGGACTCATGTTTATATAAATAAAGCAATTCTGTATTTTAAGAAGATGAAACCAAATGAACAATTGTCGCTGTTAGAGACTGCCTTAACCCTGTGAGGCTAGTTTGTCATCCTTAAATAAAGAAGTCATGTGGTTGGTTTGAGGACCAAACTTAGTTTTCCCTTGTACACATAAAGGTAAATACTATATCATCTTTGCAATTCAGGGTGGCAAAATATGAAATCTGGAAATAAGGAGACCCAGAACTGGGTCTTGATATAATTTACCAGAAGGAGGTCACTTATTTCTAGGCTGGCAACTTAATGTGTAAAATATGGACAATGATAATACATATTACACAGAGTTGATAGCGGAGGTAATAGGATCACTTGACCCCAGGTATTTGAGATTACAGCAAGTTGTGATTGGGCTGCTAAGGGCCCAACTCTTAAAAAAATTTATTTCCACTCGATGGAGCTAAAACACATTCTAAGTATCACAAGAATGGAAAACCAAATACCAATGTACTTGATACTAATATGAACCCAGTAGCCGATAAAACACATGCCCACATAAGAGAAAAACTCAATTCAAGTTGTGCGTGTGCGTGGACAAGGGATGGGAGAGGAGGGGATTGGTGTGTTCCTACTTAATGGGCACAATGTCAGGGTATATGGCACACCTTGTGGGTGCGGGACACAATTACAAGAGGGACTCTACCTAACAAATACTGACTGTCCCAGACTAGGAACAGTGTTAAAAAACCAACAAAGTATGGGTTCCAGAGACAAACGTGCTTAACTTTATAACTTTTGATTTATTCTTTACATCTATCTCATTAACAAATGTAAGAAGTAGGTTAGGTTATAGTAAGAATCACATCTTTGAAAAGTGCTAAGCAACATTTAAAAAGCATAATTTCCTTCCATTAAAATATGTCAAAGGGTTTCCACGTAGCTACTGTCAAAATAAAAATTTTCCAGACAAGCAATTCTCCTATCCTCAAGTTGTTCAGCTACAGCACTCACCACCACTACCCGCTATTCCCCATTTGAAATTCTGTGATCTCAAATTACAAGAAAAGGCTAAGTAAAAACACTTAAGTATGGGTTCCAGAAGTTAAGTGACATTACTTCTCTCCCACTGAACACTTCCTGGAATAGAAGATACTAGATTCCTCCTTTTTGCCTCCAACTCCCCAAGTATTATTTTAACAGCTAAAGAGAATTACTATGTCCTCTTTTCACTTTCAAATAAAAATTAACTGTCAGAAGGACCTGGAACTAGTCTGTTGGACAAAACAACAGAATTCAAAACTTTTGAGCGTATTTAAAAATTATTTTTCAGCGCAGTGCCGGTTGCTCAGTGAGTAGGGCACCAGCCCCATATACCAAGGGTGGCGGGTTCAAACCCAGCCCCATACAAACTGCAAAAAACAGCCAGGTGTTGTAGCGGGAACCTGTAGTTCCAGCTACGAGGTAGGCTGAGGCAAGAGAATCGCCCTTAGAGCCCAAGGTTGCTGTGAGCTGTAATGGCACAGCACTCTACCAAGGGCAACAAAGTAAGACTCTATCTTCAATATCTTTTTTTTGGTAGGGGCCGGGTTTGAACCCGCTACCTCCGGTATATGGGGCTGCTGCCCTACTCCTTTGAGCCACAGGCGCTGCTTGAGACTCTTGTCTTTTAAAAAAAAAAATCTTTAAAAAAAAATTATTTTTCAAGGAAAAAAATAAGAGGCTCAAACACTATCTCTCACACCCTCTTTTAAACATAAATCTTTTAACTACAAAACAAACTGAACACTGCTTATATTTATTTCTAGTTGGCTGTCTATCTTATAATGAGGACAAATAAAATAAAAAATGTTCCCTATCTTAGTAACTCATTCTGCCAAGAAAGGTCTTCTCTGCACAGGATTTCTAAAACTAGACCGATTATCAAATTGCTTATAGTGTTTTTGGTATTCTGACCATATGTATAATACCTTTTTAAGTAGGGGAAAATTCTTCTCTTGCCCTTTTCATGAGTTAATATTCCAAGTAAATAAAGTTTACTTCAATTAATCATGCCAAGTCTTTCATTGAAATATTCAGTAACATAATTTGACATGTAAATGAAGGTCACATTTTACAGTTTTATTTTAGTTACTTTTCAGTTCAGTACTTAAGTATGAGAGTATAGTATCTACACCAGTGTTTTTCAGCCTTTTTTATCTCACAGAACACTTGAACCTATAAACTGCCCCAGCACACTTAAATTATATTGCTCAAAAAAAAAAAAAAAAAAAGAATAGAAGAATATACTTACTGTGCTTTGAATTTCTTTTGAAAAGAAATTAATTAATGACCTTTACAAATTTTTGCAGCACACCTAAAATCCTCTCGAGGCACACTAGTTGAAAAATCACTGATCTGGAGTGGAACAGTTCATCAATAATCTGACAAATGCAGAATCTTAATAGATTTCCCAGCTGAGTCAATAAATGACAAGCTAATTTTAAAAAAATGGAGAGACCAATGTTTTAAAAGAAGAAATAATGTGGGCTCAAAATTACCTTATTAGTTTCTATAATTTCAAATAGGTTGTATTTGTGTAGAACATTTCTGTTCCCAAGAATTCTCAGGATGTGACATAAAAAATGTCAGTTTTTCCTCCTCTCCTTTGAACTACCATGTTTCCCTGAAAATAAGACACTACTCCTTTGAGCCACAGGTGTCGCCTAGCATGTCTTATTTTTATTAAGTATAATACAACAATCTACATTTATTCAAATACAGTTAAGTCATCTTCTTCTGGAACCTGACAGGGGGAGCCGACCTTGTTGGTGGGGCTGGTGCTAGTGATGTGTGAACTCCTTTCCCCAGCCGCATGTGCACAATAGGATGCCTGTGACTGCGGTTACCACACGCGCAAATGTGAAGGGCTGGGAGAAAGATGCTATGGCAGATAAAAGGTATTCCAGTCTTCCTTAACGTTCTGCACTGAAATGCACAGTATGCAGCATATCTGCATAGCCACGCCCACCACTAGGTCTTATTATGGGGTAGGGCTTATATTTAACTAATGCATAGAAATCCTGCTAGGGCTTTTTGGGTAGGTCTTATTTTCGGGGAAACAACGGTAGCTGTAAATTCTACAGGCATGCATGCTAACTCAGTATGGGCCTTAGATCTGCTCTTCCAAGTTGGAAGAATTAGCTGAGTGACCTTGATCATAAAATTTTAACCTCTCTGTGCCTCATTTCCTACTCTGAAAATGGGAATAAGAGTGTCTTAATTTCTGTGAGTTTTTAAGATTCAAATGAAATAACTTATTCTATGTAAAATAATTAGCACAATGAATAATACACAGTAAGCAGTCAGTAAATGTTAATTTGTTGTTTTTAGTAATCACATGTAGCTATTTACAATGTCATTGTAAATAGCATGTCATTTCAATAGTATGCTATTTTAATAGTAAACTATATACCTGGGAGTTGTCATCGGTTCTTTTTACCCCATTACCAAGTCTTATTCATTCCACTTTGGTTATTTCTGGAATCAATCCTTCTTTCTTCTACACTATCTTATGATGGCTGTCTTTATTTCTCACAGGAGACAAATACGAAGGGAAAACATTAATTTGCTATACACTTCAATTTCAACAACCAGTTGAGAGATGTTAGTTTTAATTGTGACCAAGAGGTGAGGAGTCCAAGAAATTTGAGGAAAAACAAAACACAACTATATTTTGGTGGCCTTTAAAGTCCAGACATTAAAATGTCTTTAAAAAAAAAAAAAAAACCCCACAAAAAACCAAAAAGGATAAGGTCTTGTTCTGTCACTCAGACTGTAGTGCAATGGCATAATCACAGCTCACTGTACCCTTGAACTCCTGGGATCAAGTGATCTTCCTGCCTCAGTCTCCTGAGTAGCTAGACTACATGTGCATGTCATCAAGCCCGGCTAATTTAAAAAATTTTTCTATAAGATGGCAGTCTCACTCTGTAGCCTAGGCTGTTGGTATCAAATGATTCTCCTGCCTCATCCTCAGAGTGCTAAGATTACAGGTTTGAGCCACCCTATCTGGGCTACACATTAAAATGTATAGTTTTTACACTATGCTGAGCTCACCATCAAGTAGGGTGGACAGAACAAAGTGCTTGCTGTGGAAGCAAAACAACTGTCTGTCTGTAACAGAATGTCAGCCAAGGCTTCCTCAGTGGAATCACTGAGTAGGTATTTTAAGGAACAGGAGAGTTCACTGAGAAAAAGGATGAGCACGACCAAAGTCGTCAAGTCATGAGTACATGGGATTGTGGGGGCACAGATGGAAGTCTGGGGAAGAGGTCTTTTCTTTAGTAAATATAAATGTCAACTTAGTTTTAAGGTTTTATAGTTGTAGTTATAGGTCTCATCAAATGAACTTTGATAGAGTTTTCCCCAGCTTGTGAGAAATAGAACTATAAACAGAAAACATTAACATCACATAAAACCAGAAATCAATCTTAGCGAATTTCTTGGTATAAAACACTCAGTGACTACTGGGCCAGGATTTTGATACCAGGATTGTGGCTCACACCTGTAATCTCAGGACGTTGGGAGGCCAAGGTGGGAAGATAACTTGAGGCCAGGAGTCCAGGAACAGCCTGGCCAACACAAGGAGACCCTGTCTATACAATTTTTTTTTTTTTTAAATTTAACCAGGGCCTGGTGGTACACAACTATAGTCATAGTTACTCTGGAGGCTGAGGTGGGAGGACTGCTTGAACCCAGGAGCTTGAGGTTGTAGTGATCTATGACTGAGCCACTGCACCTCAGCCCGGGAGACAGAGTGAGACTCTGCCTCTTAGAAAAACACACACCCCCTAAAAAACCCCAAAAACCACAGCCCCCATCCCCATGACTAGCTTGTACTATATAATAAAAAAAATCATTTGCCCTGATGTGCCCATAATCTTTGGACTTGCTCCTTTTTCCTATTTATCCAAAGCCTTTCTAAAAGCATCTTGAACCCTAATTTTTCTAGAAATAGACACTACAGCTACAGTCACACTACTGCAAATGTTTGCTCCTCATTCTCTTAAGACCTACCTTAAAAAAAGTATCAACTAAAAACCAACCAAAACTACTATAAGCAAACAAAGCAAAAGAGTCCTTTTCTTTGTGAAAAGAACACTATTTTTTTCAACTATAAATTTTCTCATGTTTTGGTCTTTTTTAATTCCTGAATCTGAATTTCTGTACATGAATATAATGTTGGATGCACTGGTTTTAAGGGCACAACTAAATTGTATACAACAATGTGGTTCAAGATTTCACTGAGGAATCAAAGTACATACTGTATGAACTGGTGAATCTTATATGAATTAGCAAAAAGAACCGTAAAATCAAAAGGACTCTATTCACACTCTCATAAATATGAGAGGACAATGGCCAAGCTAACCACCCCAGAAGAGCTTACTTTTAGTCGACATGAGGCCACAAAGAACCATGAGGTACACTAAAATTTAAGGATCGGTTCTTTAATGCCCTTTCTGGTATAAAGTATCAATATTTCAAATGGCTAATTCTATTTGAGCACATGTCTCAGAAGAGCTTATGTCCTACCACGGCTTATCCTCTTGATAAAATTCGCAAAGAGTATTAGTAGCTTTTTAATTATAAGTTATACATGTATTCTGCTATTAAAAAGAGGCCTCAGCCTTAGGTTCTGTGAGCCCTGCTCAGAGAAACCTCAAACTCTTGGGCTTAAGCGATTCTCTTGCCTCTCCCTCCCAAGTAGCTGGGACTACATGCACACCCCACAATGCCTGGCTATTTTTTTGGTACAGTTGTATAGCTGGCTTGGGCTGGGTTCGAACCCGCCACCTTTAGTGTCTGTGGCTGGTGCCATAACCACTGTGCTACAGGTGCTGACCCAATCCCAGACATTTCTTTAGAAACACAGTCTCTGTTAACCTAAGACCAAAGGCTGAAGTACTTTAAAGGGAACTAAGAGGAAATTTTCAACCTGCTTCAGATTTTACTGTATCTAGTGAAGTACATGGAAGTAGCACATTAATCATCTGACAGATTATACAATTTCTTTTTTTTTTTTTTTTTTGAGACAGAGCCTCAAGCTGTCCCCCTGGGCCATGGCCTTGTCTCCAAAAAAAAAAAAAAAATACACATTACCAAATCAAGTTATCTGACCTTCTAAGAAATCAGGAGACAGGCAATAGCCAATTTTTAAAACAAGCCAGTTTAAAAATTTTTTTTTTTTTTTTGGAGACAGAGCCTCAAGCTGTTGCCCTAGGTACAGTGCCGTAGCATCACAGCTCATAGCAACCTTCAACTCCTGGGCTTAAGCGATTCTCTTGCCTCAACCTCCCAAGTAGCTGGGACTACAGGCGCCTGCC
>NW_003852520.1:1478559-1483142 GCF_000181295.1 Otolemur garnettii
AAAAAAAAAAAAAAAAAGAATACAGCAGAAAGCAGCCTGACTAGATCACAGGGTGCAAAGGAATAGGAAAATGAAAACAGCAAGGGGGTCCACAGTTAAGATCTCTAAGTATTAGTCCAAAGCTTTGACTATTTAGTAAACAACAATACCCTACATTTTGAAGAGAAGCATATCAATGTTGAAAAAACTAAAAGTACTTTTAAATTAACAAAAGGAGTTATTATGGTGAGGGGTGGGGCTCATGCCTGTAACCCTAGCACTCTCGGAAGGCCAAGGCAGGAGGATCTCTTGAGTTCAGGAGTTCAAGACCAGACTGAGCAAGAGTGAGACCCTGTCACTCTAAAAACAGAAAAGTTAGCTGGGTGTTGTGGGGGCACCTATATGGTGCATAGTCCAGCTACTTAGGAGACTGAAGCAGGCAGATTGCTTGAAACCAAGAGTTCGAGGTTACCGTGAGTTAGGCTGATGCCATGGCACTTTGGTCCAGGCCAGGGTGAGAGAGAGAGAGAGAGAGACTTTGTCTCCAAAAAAAGAAAAAAAAAAGAGAGAGTTCTAACAGTAGTGGCTGGATGCTACATCTAGGAATGTTAAGCATTTTATTAAACATGATTAATATGTGGTCTACTTTTAAAATGCAAGAACTGGTTTATAATAAAACCCTCTATTAACTTTACTCAACAACACTGTACATCTACTAAGTGTCAGTCAGTGTAAATAAATGGTGCACACATCTAGATCCCTGCTTTTCATAACAGGACATTAACTTTGACACTACAGTGTCTAATATCTGAAGTATATTGAGGTTACTTTTAATTATACGATCACCACCAAACACGAAACTTAGGGTATTTGCCTAAGATCTCACACTTATTGACAGATAATGCAGCTTATGGGGCAGCCGTATTTTTTCCTCAAGGGCATAAATAAAATATTCAGTTAAGCCTACATCTCATGGCTTGAGACTTACATGTAATGTTCCCTGCTGTGTAACCAAAACTTAACTCAGTGCCTGAAAATACAGAAGACAATTACTTGGTAAGTTAATCAAAACCAAGTTCTTTCCCTAGAGCAGAGGTTGGCAAACTATAGCTCTCAGGCCAAATCCCACCTGCTACCTGTTTCTTAAGTCAAGTTCTATGGGAACACAGCCACCCTCATGAAGTCTTACTAGAACATAGTTCATTTGCTGTGGGTTATCTGTGCTTGCCTTAGGCTACAATGGCAGAGTTGAATGATTACGACAAAGATTATACAGTTAACAAGGCCTAAAATATTTATTATATGTCCCCTTACAGAAAAAGTTTGGTAACACCTGCCCTATAGCCTGGAAGAGAAGGACAGATCTTGACCATTAATTCAGCAGTGAAATGGGTTTCACCTCAGACACCAACTCAAAATATTAGTGGCTACTATAGTGAGTGCAGTATTGAGAATGATTGTGAGACCAGTCCAGACTCAAAGGGAAACAGTACAGTTTTCAATTACCAATGATTACTGGGGTTAGGGGAAGGAGAAACAGGATTTTAACATTTGAAAACTTCTGCTATAGAGTATTTTAAATACCTAGGACTGTTGTCTGACAGTTTTACAAAGATGAATAAGCTGCAAAATACATGCAAAAAACCAAAAAACCCCCAAACCAAACTACCTGAGAAGAATTGCTGAGAATGACCCAGTTGAATGCTGGCTACCAAAAATGATGACTTTGGTTCTGGCACAGTGGCTATCACTCATTTTTACAACATCCATTCAACATCTCTATGTGCCAGGCACATTATTCACTTAGTCAACAGACTCAGTTGTTTAAGACTATTCATGAGGATGATACAGTAGTATTGTAAGAGGAACCTATAGCAAGGGTGTACATCTCCAGTATATCAAAAACTGCATCAAACTTTATAGATAAAATTGAAAAGGACAGTCTGGGTAACGTCTATCTTACATTTAAAACAGCAAATTGGCCAACCATAGTGGCTCACACCTATAATCCCAATACTTTGGGAAGCTGAGGCAGTGGGATCGCTTGAGGCCAGGAGTTTGAGACCAGCCTGGGCAACATTGTGAGACTCTGTTTCTACAAAAAATTTAAAAATTAGCTGGTATGGTGGTGCTACTTGGGAGGTTGAGGCAGGAGGATCACTTGAGCCCAGGAGCTTGAGGACACCACTGGACTCTAGTCCGTGTGACAGAGCAAGGCCCTGTCTCTGAAAAAATAATAATACCCTACCCCAGAAGCCTCTTAACTCTGCCCATTTTGATTTCTTAGTGGTTAATATACATAGTCTAACATTAAAGCACTCGTGCCACTCAAGTATCTCTTCAGATTATTTTAGAAAAATCATTTGTTAACCAATATAAGTATTCCTGATCTGGAACATTTAAAGATATTTTTTTATTTTTGGGAAGTTAAATAACATCTGTATGGTACTTTCAAAAGTTTATGTAGTCCTTTCACTTACTAAGTTACACTAAATGCTCAGATCAACACTGAAGATATTTGAAATTCAGATTACTTACCAAGGTTGCAGAACTTTCAAAAGACTATAGAATTGGAATTAAAGTCCAGGAGAGCACTGTCCAACAGAAAGAACTCTGTGACAACAATGTTCTACAGTAACTGCATCTGCACTGTCCAATACAGCAGCCACCAGCCACACACAAACATCAGCCACTTTAAAAATGGTTAGAGAAACTACATTTTTCTACAGGATTTTTGCTTGTAAAACTATGGTAAAAGCATCCAGAGCTTCAATACTGATGAAAAACTTCAGACTCACCAACAGCAACATCAAGGCATCTTTATCTTGGGAAACTGCTTTACTTTTAATCTCAAGCTTGAATTTTCCTCTCACATGAGGTTACCCCTTTTTTTCCTCACATAAATATGCCTTTGATGAAAAAGTTTTGCTAAAACATGTCTTACACAAGGATTCCTGTTAGAAATAACAGAAATCAAATTTATATAGAAAAGGAGTCGCATTTAATTTTCTATAAAGCAAGGCTGTTCGCCAAGATGTAGGCCTTATCTTTTCAGCACACTGGGAAGTCCCCTCTAATACATCCACATGATAAAAGACATTTTTATAGCTAGATACTATTTTCTGTTAGATGTAGTCTGGTTGGTGTGGGCCATGCCCACACAGGACAGGAAGGAAGGAGCACTGCATGGGGTATTTGAAGAGGTAGTAAAACAAGTCACTGGTGGGAATGATGCCAGGTGAGGTCTCATAGTCAGATCCAATTTAACTGCGAAGGCCCAGAAATCTGAGAGCACTAGATTTTTACAGTGGTTGGCTACCAAACCATTCATACTTTCAACACAAACATCAGTAACATCTTATTATACTAGGGAATGAATGTATGTCTGTGAGTTTTAAAAAGCACCCTTGAAAAATTCTGAGAGTATTTTCCCTCTTCCTTACAACCTGAAGATCTATATCCCTAGCCAAGAAAGACCATAGTCTGGCTATCAGAAACCATCTTATCTTTTTGCCTGCAAATAAATTCCCACTGATTTAGTACAGAAAAGATGGGACTCTGTTGTTCCTCAGTTCTCCATAAATCAGATTCTTCAGTGATTTAAATAAACAATTCATACCGTAAGTTCAACAAGTCAGGGGGTTAGGGTAGGGGAAGAGACTCCATCTCTAAAGGGATGACTATTACAGGAAAAAGGCTATCAAAGACAGTTTTTATCTCTAGAATTTAGAGCTACAATTAAAAGGTGCTTGAGGCTCGGCGTCTGTAGCTCAGTGAGTAGGGCGCCAGCCACATACACTGAAGCTGGCGGGTTCAAGCCCAGCCAGGGCCTGCTAAACGACGACAGTTCCAACCAAAAAATAGTTGGGTGTTGTGGCAGGCACCTGTAGTCCCAGCTACTTGGGAGGCTGAGGCAAGAGAATTGCTTAAGCCCAAGAGTTTGAGGTTGCTGTGGGCTGTGACACCACAGGACTCCACTGAGGGTGACACAGTGAGACTGTCTCAAAAAAAAAAAGTGCTTGATAAAGTCAACTCAATACAGACTGAGATAATTACATCAACTAAAGAGACATCTCCATTAGGTAAAATATCTACTTTGATAGTGTTTCAAGGAAATTTTATATTAAATATAGTTTGTGAGCTGCTGGGCTGTTGGGGCAGAGGTATGAGAAATCAGAAGCGAAGCACTTCATTAGTAAATTAGAATTCAAGTTAAGGATAAGGATTCCAAAAAAGCACACTTACTTTCATGAATGTAAACATGAATGTAAAAACACCACAAATTATTCCCTAAATGATTAAATTCTATAATATACTACTGCCTACAAGGATGGGTGAGCATTTTTTAAAATATAGTTTTACAGTTTGTTTCAACATAAAGCTGAAATCAGAAACAAACAGAACTAGTGTTTTCCATGACAAGAACAAATGGCTACAAAAATATTTCATTTTACTATTAACCTTGTAACTAGGTATCAAGTGACAAGCTTAATATTATTGCTTCAAATGCATTTAAAATCATGATTAACAACTTCATTTTAGTTTGTGGGTTCATAATTTGCATGCTTAGAATACACATTCTAGGCTCGGCGCCTATAGCTCAA
>NW_003852520.1:1483787-1495018 GCF_000181295.1 Otolemur garnettii
AAAAAAAAAAAAAAAAAAAAATTAACCAAGCAACAAAACCCAGAAGCACAGATACTGCCTATAATTTTCTCTAATAATTTTACTATCTAAACATGAATAATTTATGCTTGCTGCTTACTTTACACACTGCCTTGTGCAGCTAATTTTATTATATAAGTTGTTTTGATTAATTTAACAGTTTTTCCTTTTCTACTCTATTCTCTTCAGTTTATTCTAAGATCCATTTTATATCCAGCAAAATAAAGACCACTTTGAAAAATAAAAGGCATAGCACACTTCACTGGAAGCCATAAATAATGCCTACATTTGGCTTTTACATCTGAATAATGCATAATTACTTACTTGCATAATTACTAGGTCAGTAAACACATTAAAAAAAAAAAAGTAGCTTTGAAAACATGCCTGTTTTGACAATTCTATGAGATAAGTCAATATCCAGAAAAGTACACGTGCATACTTTTGCATTCTTGAACAGTATTATATACACCAAACAAACAGATAAAGGCAAGAAGAACCAAAGTTTGGATGCTGGGCTGCTAGAAGCAGCAGAGCATAGGAGGAAAACATGGAAAGTGGGCAGCCATTTCCTGCAATTCTGAATGTCAAAGTAACCTCTTTAGATACTCATTTCTTTCCTCATAACTACTGAGTGGCTCTGTCAACAATTTATTTCTTACTGTGTTACCCTGGCTGGAGGATAGTGGTGCATCCATAGCTTGCTGCATCAGCAAACTCCTGAGCTCAAGCGACCCTCCTGCCTCAGCCTCCCAAGTAGCTGCAACTACGGGGAGAGCCACCATGCCCAGCTAATTTTAATTTTTTTTTTACAGAGACAGGGTCTAACCGTATTCCTCAGGCTAGCATTGAACTCCTGGCTCCAGTCATCCTCCCACCTTGAGTTTCCAAAGTGCTAAGAGTATAGGCATGAGCCATGGTGTCCAGTTCAAACAGATTATCACAGTTCTTTTCATAATGTTCCTATTCTAAACTTTTTACTGGATTACTTTATAATTAAACAATTCTTAGAAACTTTATCACTTGGGGTAAAAACTGATGCAAGACTCTGATTCTCCTATACCCCCGAAGACTCATCACCCTCAGCATAGCATTCCATTCTGAGTCAGGGTCAAGAACAACTCCTTGGCAGAGACTGTTTCTAAGCTAATTGCTTCAAAGTAACTTTTTTCAAACCCTGATGTCTTCCTGAAAGACTCCCAGTAATGACTAAAACCTTTCCAATCCATTTCAGACTCATTATTCTTATAGAAATTCTGAAATCCTAAAATCTCTGGAAACAAAGTTTATAACTAATTTGGTGGTAAAATCTAACCGGATAAAATACCTTTCAAATGGTAAAAACTTCATCTGAATACTGACATAGAGCTATTTTGACCTTTTATTTATCCCATTTAGTATGGCTATTGATATTTCACATTAATATCAAGTGCTTGATTACTCTTTATACATAAGTAAGGCCTTATAATTCACTTCACGAATATCTCTAGAGAAAGCACCTCTTGAATTCACTTCAATTTCTGCATTGCTGTTTATCCTGATACAGTGTCCATCAAAACATACACATTCCCGAACCTAAGGTTTTTTTAACTTCTTTCTCAAAGTCTGTACGCATTCATCCATATCACTTATTTGGGTATTTAGAACTACTATTTATGTTTCATACTAGTTAACTTTTCTTGTTGCTTCAAATCTTTTGAGCAAAATTACTCAATTTAATCCTAACACACAGTAACTAAGAACAATTAGATCTCAGTGACAGGCAAATGAACTAGTTCTCAAGAGACACAAGACCTAAATAAAAAATGAGGGAATTATAGTTGAACATAGATATAACACTTTAAAAAAATTAAGTGGTGGCTCACCATGGGAATCGATAAGAACAAACCACTGCATACCTTATATATTTTTCCAATTACAATAACTTGAGCACTTGCCAATTACTGAGCTAAGCATTTGAAATAGTGGTAGAAAAGCAACATGGTGTCTGTCCTCTGGAGAGGAGAGGGAAGAGAGATCAACAAACGGACAAGTAAAAAAAACAAAACAAAAATACCCAAAGTGGACAAGTACAATTACTGACTGTGGTAAAAAGAATGAAGATAATGAAATAGGATTTTTATACAAGGTGATCAGGAAAAACTCCTTTTTAAATGTGACATACAGGGTGAGCGCTAATGGAAAGATCATCGCAAAGAGAAAGACACAGTAAGCACCAAAATTCAAAGGCGGTAAAGGGCTTGTTGGGTCAAGATCAGGAAGAAACACAGTGTAGTTAGAGCTTAGGGAACAATGGAAAAGAAATAAAGTTGTAAAGTACGCAAGAATTGGATTCTGTAGGACCTTGTCAGGAAATGCCTTTTATTTTTAGCCAGTTAAGGAGAAACTGGGGCCAGAGGGTATTATTATGGGATCTGGCACACATTTGTTTTTTAAAAGATCACTTTGTCTTCTGGAGAATTTGTACTTCATGGGGAAGGACAAGAAAGGAAGCAAGTTAGGAAGCTCCTGGTAGGAGTGTAGACAAGAGATGACTGGCTTTAAAAAGGGTTGTGTCATTAAAACACAGGATTTAAGAGTGGGGGTGGCAGAGGGGGGAGACCTTACTGCCATTTAGTCAAATTTTCTCTACATAATGTCCTAAGGGAAGAGTTAATTTGTTCAAGGTTTCCTGGCTGGTGCCAGAGAGAGAGAGAGAACTCAAACCTGTCACCAGGTCAATGTTATCACCACTAAACCATGCTACTTCAGACAACAGGGTGCAGGCAAAGGTCTAGAGATCTAGTAACTACTCAAGTACATAATTATCTTACTGTGCAAAGGAATCAGCTAAAATTTATAAGGACAATGAAATAAATGTCTCATTTGAGCAGGTGACGGTCCAGAGAAAAGTGCACGAAGGTCTGCTGGGGAGCAGAAATAGCAAGAGTACTCTCAACTCATATTGCTCAGTGATAAAACTTTAAGACCATTATCTCTAACTGATAGATAATGCCAATTCATCCTCCACAAAGGTGGATAAGATGTATCAATCACAAGTGCCTTTCAAAGTGGGGCACATCATTCTTGTTAAGCAGAAAGGAGAAGTGAACAACAGCTCTAACAGTAGCCCTGCTCACAGAAGGAGAAGCTCTTCAACACCACCTCTGCTCTCCTTTCTTCCCTTCTACCTCTTCACTGCCTATTATCACCACCATCACTTTCATCTAAGCAATACAGAAATGTTTTGAACGCTTTTCTGTCCTTAAAAGCTTGTAAATCCTGTCTTACTTCTCTCAGAAGGATGATAAGGGAAGCTGGGAGGAAGAAAAAAAAAAAGTACAAGTATAAAAAGGTTAAAACACAAGAAATTTTACACAATTTTTTCAGCTACCAACCAAACTACATAAACAATAGTAATCTGGATGTTCTGGATGTAAAATATGATCTCAGTATGTTCTCTAATTAAGAACTGCTAGAACATCTGATTAGTTAATTATTTATTATAGGGAGGACTAAAACTGCCTATTAAATTCCTCCCCCCTCACTGTTGGATTACCTCATGTAATCCAAGAAGGCAGGAGTTCTACAATGCTTAATCCCTGAAACTACCTGTAGTTAGCTTTTTCACATTATTCTTCCCTAAACTCCTTCACACCCCCTTTCCTCTGGTATCAATTCTTTTCTCAAACAGTGGTGTTCAGACTCAATACTCTCTTTATTCACAGAACACACAATTTTATTATATCTAGGGAAATAACTGGTGCAAAATTTCCAAAAAACTGTGCCCAGTATAGACTGTAATGTAACCGTCTTTCTTACTGCATCCATAATCTGAAACCAATTCCTTGATCAAAACACAGGTTAGCGTAAAAATTCTTTAAAATTTAGAACTGTCCCATGACTTGAGGTTTATACAAATAGTTGTTTAACAAAGATGGCTACAAATGTTTTTAACTAAACATAATAAAGAAACAGTTTTCTCAAAAAGTTAGAAAAAAATCAATGTAAAGATGTTTTTACAAAGTATCTACTTAAGGCAGACAACACACCAAATTCTCAGATTGAAGAGACTTTTTTTGGAGGGTGGGACAGGGAGAGACAGGGTCTTGCTCTCGCACCTTGGCTAGAGTGCAGTAGTGTCTCCATTGCTCACTGGAACCACAAACTTCTGGGCTCAAGCCATCCTCCTGTCTCAGCCTCCCAAGTATGTGCCACCAGGCCTGGCTAGTTTTTTTCTGTTTATTTTATTTTATTTTAGTAAAGATGGGGTCTTGCTCTTGCTCACACTGGCTTCAAACTCCTGGGCTCAAGCAATCCTTCCTTCTTGGCCTCCCAAAACGCTCAGATTACAGGTGTAAGCCACATTATTAAATTTGAAATGGAAAAAATCTATGGCTCCATTGTAGGGAACCTACTAAACATCCCAAAATTGAGTAAGTCAACTATTAAAAGCCTACTAATATTTATTAGAACTTGGACACATATGAATTCTGTCTATAGATGAATAAATGTTTAATATTAAAACCAAAAATAGTCTTAAAAATAATAACCTATTACTATGACAAAAAGTTGCATGGACTGCCTACAGAAGACAAATTAACTTAACCTAAACAGATTACATATATTAATATATTTGGAGATAATGTACATGAAAGCACTGCCTCATATTTACCTAGGTTCCCATTCTTCTCTCTCTCCAAAATATAAAGAGAATAATAAGACATTAAACACTGAAAGCAAGGTATGGAAAAATGAGTAATACAAGAAAAAAATATCAGGTAGATAGGAGGAATATTTTAATAGAGCCCTTTCATATATCATGTAGATCTCTTTCCTTGATACCACATTAAAACTTGGAAATTGGTTGCAGTATGGAATGGGAAACCTTATCAATAAACTTTAGGTTCTCCATTACATTAAAATCCATTCGTCTGGCTAGCACTTTGGAAGAATTTCTTATCCCTACTCAATTTTAATAATATCACACATTGGTCATTTGGAGATTAACAGCTCACAGTCAGGAAGCTCTTCAGATGACACATGTCATTATACATTTTTAAAAGAATGTGCACATATCAAGCATTTAAAAAATGCTTATTAATATCATCAATATCAATACAAAAATCTTTTAAATATCATGAAACTATCAAGAACACAGCAGCTGACAGAGACTTTCTAAAATTCTAATTTCTGCTTAAAAGCTGGAACTTTATCATTGACCATAAGTACTGTCACTATTTTTAGTAAAGGAAAAGGCTCACTGAGAAGATATTAGCCTAATGCTGAATAACCATAGTTTGTCAGGCTTTCTCTCAAGTAAAAATGGTGTTTCATGAAAAAAGTGACTGGCTCAGCTTGCAGCTCCATCATACAAATGCTTCCCCCTAGAGACAACCATCACACCTCAGTATGCATCCAGTGTTTTAAGCATACTTCTTTTTCATTTTACAACAGCATATTTTAAAAGATGTGCATAGGGTAAAGATTTAATTTTTTTTTTTACTTCTTAATCAAGGGCAGTTTAGTGAAACCTTTTTATAAAAATTAATACAATGGTGCTATTGCAGTATGGTGCTCTAACTTGGTTTATTCTAAAATGCCTTACCTACCATCACGTGCACCAAATGTCAACTGTACCTAGTGAAAAAGGCTAAGAATTCTTAATATTATTATAAAAATAGTTTTGTACTTGCAGACTTCCTAAAAATGTCTAGGGGATTTCTTGGACCACATTTAAAAGTCACTGAGCTAGACAATTGGTTAAACTGTTCAAAAATCACAAACATTCTTAGTCCCTATTGATATCTTAATGAGAATCTTAAGCAAGGCTTTGGGGAATAAAAGCTTTACAGAACAAAAACCAATACTACATTAGTGTATTCTTTCATATTCTTTCCTGGCATATAAAGCATTTAGGAATAATAGTCCATTTAACCCTCAACAACTCCAAGAAGTATGTGCCACCATTCCCACTGAGGAAGCAAGACGGCTGGAATCCTTCAGAAAGGGAAATAAACATTCTGCCTTTTAAAAAATCATTGTAGTGATAGGATTAGAGAGGATATTAATTTTGTTCTTCACACTTTTCCATATTCTAATCATTTTAATAAGAAAATTTACAAAACAAACATTTGGAAACCCAGCTACTCTTACCAATACAAATTCAATGAAGTATCTCAAGTTCAATAACTTCAAAAGCAGCAGGGAAACACATGTTAAATATGTCTCATTCCTATTTCTGTACAGTACAGAATTCAAGATTCCAGAGTGATTCTGGAGTTTTGCTATTGCTACTGAGAAGCTTATTGTTAATGAACAAATCTTAGAAATAGCAGCTACCAAGAGTGTAGGATAAAGCAATACTAGAGTCTACATTCTCACTGCAACTGTAAAACACAGGTAACAAACAGCTGGGTGCAAGATACATACCACTTGACACCTAAAAACTATTTATTAAATAAAAATAGCACATTTATTTTACTGGCACCTTCAATTTTATTAACTGAGAAATTAGAAAGTCTTCTAATTTAGTATAAAGTAACTTTGAAAAATATATTCCAATGTGAAAAGGATAAATTTTAGAAGGCACAAATTATCATTTTATTTTACCTATCATTTCCCATTTCCTCTCCAGAAGTTTTCAGCCAAATATTGCTATTGAATAGACAAAGCGTTGTTTTTTTTCCCTTCCCACTTGGCAAAGAAGAGGAAAACAACAGGCAGAGGTAATCTATAAATGAGGCAATCAATTCACTGTATGTGTGTATGTTCTTTTTTTTTTTTTGAGACAGAGCCTCAAGCTGCCCCCCTGGGTAGAGTGCCATGGCATCAAAGCTCACAGCAACCTCCAACTTCTGGGCTCAAGCAATTCTCCTGCCTCTGCCTCCCAAGTAGCTGGGACCACAGGCACCCACCACAACGCCCAGCTATTTTTGGTTGTAGCCATCATTGTTTGGAGGGCCTGGGCTGGATTCGAACCTGCCACTTCAGGTGTACGCAGCTGGCACCTTCGCCGCTTGCGCTACAGGTGCTGACCCTGTGTATATGTTCAAAATGGTTATTTAGTGAAATGCTGAATAAGTTATAAGTAAAAAAAGAAGAATGGACTGCTATGCATTTGAGTGTATTCATGCCCCAATTAACCTTTGGGGACATAGGACCTAATTGTAATATAGTTCAGCATTCATTTCCACCCCTCAGTATAAATCACATGTGATACACAGGAATAAAGCTCTCTTTTTCAAAGAATTAAAGATAAACATTTGCTAAAATACGTTTCAGAGCAACCACAGAAAAATTCTTGTCAGAAGCTCTGTTACATAATAAGTAATTAGTCCATAAATCAATAAAGTGATCAAAATTACTTAAATGTTTTTAATAGATGCCCCCTTTAACATCTTTATTTAGTCTATCTGCTTAACAGCTAAAAAATATTCAATCTCCTGCCACTGGAAAAGATCACCTAGCAAGATATTTCATGACATCAGAATTCAGTTTAAATTTAAAAGGTCTCATTAATATATATGAAGTAGTATAACTCTAAGAGTAAGCTTTAAGAACCAGCTTACTGTAAAACTCAAACTCAGAGGATTAAATAATTACTCTTTATAGTTCTGTTATTCTCTAAGATTCTTAATTTAATAGTGAACTTATTTTTAATATTCAAGTATGTTATATACAATCAAATAATTTTAAGTTGTATAGTGATATTCCAGTCTAATACCGACCTTCTATATAATAAAAACCAGATGGAAATTCTGCAATTCATGTTGCAAATATTTTTACTTTAGAGAAGTAATTTAAATATTATTTCAAAACTTGGTATGTTTCCCCTAGACTTAGAAGTTTTAAAGCTCCTTGGAAGGAGTCAAAAATTTTGATTCTCTACTAACAGAAAGGGAAAAAAATCTTTGTAAATTGTTACTGCAACAGTGAGTTGCTCTGTAGCCTCAATTTGACCAACATTAGGAGCAAACACAACAGTTATTAGGAAGTATAGAAAGTACATGAGACTTCTTTTTGGTGGTGACTGATTTTGAAAAGTGATTTTTTAAAGGTAGCACCAAAATTCTTATAACTTTTCTTTTTTACAGTACAAATTCTTGATGACTAAAGAGACTGGTCTTAAAATCTAGTGCTCAAGTAGGTCTGAACAAAGTACAACAGATTATAAACTAAGTCAGTTTTTATTTCAAGTGGACAAATTCATTTTATTCTTTCTAGCTACTGCTTTCATTGCATTCATGAGATTTATAAAGAATCAGTAAATTAAAGATTTACATCCTCAAATGGTAATTAGTACCTCTCAATACCACTGCAAATTAGCTATGAATAGTGAAAAACATTTACTTTCACCACAAGGGTAAGCTATGGAACAGCACATTACTGTTCACACAAATAAAAATTTTGTCCCATGTTAAAATGAATTATTGCATCAGCCAAAATGTCTGTTTCTTAACTTATTCTGAAAGAAATTCAATTTCAAAGGCTAACAGTAAAAACTTCAGCCTGATCTCCAAGACCATGGGATCCTCAAAAGTGATGTGGGAGAAATCAAGGCATGTATTTAGTTATAACCTTGTCTTAGAAAGCTCTATCTTTACCAAAGTTTTCTATAGAGTAAACATGACATCATTGCTATAAAAGAAAAAAACAGCTTTAGAATAGCTAGTTCATAAATATGCAACTATTCCTAGTACCACTCAAATCTAGACACTGCAAATCAATAACCACCTTCTTTATCAACACAAACATACTCAGGAACACATTATTTCATATCTTTAGGGAAGTGACGCAAATTAGTAAAATCTTGATATGCAATAATATAACTGTCAATTTAAACTGTATTTTTGGGAGAAAAATGTTACTTTTGTAAATTCTGCCAAATTCTCTGTGTTAGATCCAATTTCACAGATTTTACTTCCTCAATAAATATTTATCAAGTACCTACCAAAAAGGCAAACAAACTTGAACATGAGTTTTTTATTCAGTTCTTAGACTTTGCATTTAAAACATGTATAATTAGTTACTAAATATTACTCTACCACTTCCACCAATCCCAAATCATTATGGAAGATACACTTGAAAAGATCCCCAAATACATGGATCAAGTTTTTTTTTTTTTAAATGATTCATCCTTAACTATACCTTACCAGATCCTCCTTACATGGTGGCTCTTACTATGGGGACTCACTTTTCCTTTACACAGCTAAGAGAATATATTGGAATTCTACTGTAAAGGATTCTTTTGAGGACAAAATGAAAATCAATTTGTAAAGTAAAAGAGATTCCAAAGCAGGGTGGAAATGCATCTTTTTACTATGAGTGGTCACTACCATTAACCCCTAAATTCAAAGGCTAAACATTACATGTGTTCGGGCAAGGTGCTAGAAACTAAGAATCAGTGGAGGAAGAATTGGATTCAATCGCTGTCCTCATGGTACTTGCATTTAATGAGTGTTACATCAACATGCAAGGTACCACGTACAGTGCTTTAATGCATACAAAAGGACAAACACATATTTTGTTGCTAGAGTTTACAATTTAGTGGAACAGATAACAAGTATACATAACAGTAACAGAAGGTAGAAAATAAGAGAGATGACTTTCAGGGGATTGTGGGGGAGGGGGTAAGAGGACACAGCAATCATTTTCTTGTCCTATACACCACACTGCTGATTAAGCCAGTTTAGTATTGGGCTCTTCAGTCATACAGTGATACTTGGCACACAACAAACTGGCTCTATGTGTTCCATTGATTTATTTAGGGTCTTCCTCAGATAAGGCAGCTTCACAAAACAAGTGAAAACACCTAATGTAGTGCAGAGATTAAAAGCATAGACAGACTCAAATAAGATCATTCAGAGCTCTGAGTTCTTAAAGTTATTTAATCTGGGTATTAGTTTTCTCTCCTAAAACCTGGGGATGAAACTACTCAAGTGGTTCTTACACACTCTTTGGTTAATCCATCTTTATGATTTAGGAATAACAGTCTCTGCAAAATGTAATTTACTAAAAAATGTTGTATTTCGTCCTCCAGGTTGTCCACCACAGATAAACTACTGTCCTAAAAGTCAGGAGACCATTAACTGGTTATCTTATCTTTTCTAGGCCTCAGTTTCCTCCTCCATAAAACGACAGGGTGGGACTGGATGATCTAAATAGTCCCTTCCGGCTCTTAAAAAGTCCCATGACTTCACTATGACTCAATAAATACTATTTCAAGAGTCAGCTTTTAAAAGTGATATGAACTCTAAGTTAAATGAATATCTTCCTTTTCTGTAAGTTACTTCTAGCTAAGATAAGGGTTTGTTGAACAAGTCCAAACGGCATTCTAATTACAAAACAGAGAGCTGAAAAATAAATTTACGAGTCAGAAGCTTTAAGTTATAAGCACTTGGTATACATGAGATGCTACTTGCAAAACAAAAATTCTATTAGATGGAATTAACTTTATAAACGAAACGCACAACCTTCATTTAGCGTCAACTGCTACCCTGTAAAAATGTTATTTCCCGTTAGTGCAATACAGAACTGTTTTAATTCATACCAACCCGAAGTTACAGGAGCAGATCTTTTTTCGAAACTATTAAAGGGGGGGGGGCAGGCGAAGGGGAAGCAAACCATTTGCTCTAACGCTCAGGGATCATCTTTTCTCCGAAAGGCATCAGTTTTCTCAAAACAAAAAAACCCAACAAAAACCCAAAACAAAAAACCCCGAGGACTCGGAGTACTGAGAGTAGTTTTAAATAAAATTCATAGCGCTGACAGTTTTAGAATTAAGACACATCGAGATGGCGAAAAAGAGAAGACAAACTTCCTGCATTTTCTCTGCCTGTGTAAGAGAAAGAGGTTTCCTCTTGCTGACGAGGGGAAAGGCCCCTTTAACAGTCCTCCGCACGGTGGCTGCTGCCAGACTAGGTGGGGCTCCCTCCGCTGCCTTCCTCCTGCCACTTCCCGCAACCAATGGAGCAAGCCAGCCCAACCCGGCTTCGAGCAAACTTTTTCCCTGACAGGCTCGAGCCCGCAGGGCGCCGGGAAGTGGTTTCCCCCGAGAGCCGCTCGCCCCAGCTCGGGGCTGCGGGAAGCTGGTCTTCGCAAAGGACAACTTTCTGGTTTCCGCTCTAACTTCCACCCACACCCGGGAGGGAACCAAAGCGAACGGCATGGGGGCTACGGGGCGGGGAGCGAGCCCTCGTGGGCGCCGGCGGCGACACACAGGCAGCCGGCGAGGC
>NW_003852520.1:1495670-1510100 GCF_000181295.1 Otolemur garnettii
GCGCCGGGTCCCAGCCGCTGGCCTCGCGCAGGCCTCCGGCGCCGCCCGAAAGCCGGCAGGGCCAGGCGTCAGAGGCCTGTTTTCCGCGGCGCCTGTCTCCGGGCCTCCGCTGCCGGTCAGTCTCGCCTGCGCAGTCTGGCGCGGGGCGCAACCACGTGTCGGCTTTTCCCCACTTTGGCGCGGTACGGTGGACGCCGGGCTGAGAAGCCCTTGGAAACCCCAAACGGGCCTGTTAATGCGAAGTATAACTTGTCATCCACGCGTGGGAACGCGGGCGCTGGCGTCGCCCTCGGTACAGGCAAAGCAAGCGAGAAGTAACCGCAAGCTTGAGGTTCCACGCTGAGAGCTCCCGCGAAGGCGCCTGAGCCAGGGCAGCCTCCCGCTCTTGGAACGGCCTTGCTCTTAGATTGACTGGCATTTCTTCTTAATCTGGGCAAACCCTTTCCATATTGCCCTGCCTAATGGTCCCTACACGTTTGTACCCTGAGCCCAAATCGACACTATTTATATGAGTAAAATAAATTGCATATGAAAACGCGCCGCTTGGGCGCCTCGGTGGCTTTGCAGGGTCACCCCTAGGTGGGTTTGGATGTGACCTAGAGCACCAGAAAACACATTCTGCTGTTCCAAAGGGTTCTTGTTCCCCAAACGGCAGGAACTTAGGGAACTTTAGTCACACCAGCTAATTTAGAGCTATTATTGAAGAGGATTGTGTTTGTTTGGAGTCAGAGTCTTACTTTGATGCCCTTGGTAGAGTGCAATAAGGTCACAGCTCACGGCAACCTCAAACTCTTGGGCTCAAGCGATTCTCTTGCTTCAACCTCCCAAGTAGCTGGGACTACAGGTGCCCAGCACAATACCCTGTTAGAGACGCGGTCTCACTCTTGTTCAGGCTGGTCTCCAACCTGTGAGCTCAGGCAATGCACCGGCCTCGGCCTCCTAAGTGCTGGGATTGCATGCGTGAGCCCCCGCGCCCAGGGAACAGATCTTATAGCCAAAGAGACTCAGAGAAAGCGAAAGCTCCGGCAGAAGGGGTTGAGGATCATTGAAGAGTTACGTAGTTCGCAGTTTAACTGGCCCTGTGTAAATTATTCTTGAAATACATCTTTGCAAACTTTTGATAAATTTGGAAGATAACTAACAAGTGAATAAATAAGCATCGGTAATAATTATCTTTACGATTTCCTGTGTCTAGGTGTTTTGCAATTTAGGTTGATTGAATGTTTTTCCTATTTAGATAATTTCTATTTCCTTAGACAGCCTTTCTTTTTTCAAATTTATTTATATATTTTTAGATTGACCGATAAAATTCTATGTGTGTATGATGTACAACATGATCTTTTGAAGTAATATGTATATATAGACAGTAAAATATATATACTTTATGTGTGTGTACATACATATACACACACACCGTGGAATGTATTAAATCTACATGGTTAAATCTAGCTAACTAACATGCATTACCAACACAAATCATTTTTGTGGTGAGAACACTTTAACATTCACACGTTTAGAAAACTCTTTCTAAATGAAATTTTCAAAGGCAAGTTTCAGAGCAGTCTGTTGGAATTGTTATAAATTATGAATAAATAATGGCAAATAAATTTGACTTCACTAACTTTTCAATTATTGCATGAAAATGTGAGAAGTATATAAAAGCCTGAACTTGGAGCTCGTGGATGCTGTGTAATGTGTTATCTAGGAATATTGTATTGTTTTCTTTTCCTTCAAAAAACTTTCTTTGGCCTTTGAGCAATCGACTTTTTTTTTTCAGGAAAAAATCAGTTTTAGAAGACAAGCTAGAATCAAGTATTTATTTATTTTTTTGAGACAGAGTCTTATACTGTCGATGTGGGTAGGGTGCCATGACGTCATAGCTCACAGCAACCTCAAACTCAAGTTTAAGAGATCCTCAGTCTCACCAGTAGCTGGACTACTGGTGCCAGCCATAACACCTGGCTAGTTTTTTTTCTGTTTAGTAGAGATGGCGATTTGCATTTGCTCAGGCTGGTCTCAAATTCCTGAGCTCAAGGGATCCTCTTGCCTTGGCCTCCCAGATTGCTGGGATTACAGGCGTGAGCCACTGTGCCTGAGCTGAAGCTAGAATCTTTAGAGTTTGAGAGAATGTGTAAAATAATTTACTTAAAATAAATGAATAAGCTATTTTGAATGGTTTATTTAAAATAAATAATTTTCTTCTATCACACCAGAAATCATTGCACTCATATTATATGGTTACTGGTGAGCAGAGAATACTATGATCCACAGCTCTTCGCACTGAATTCACTTTTGATTTTGAGCCCTTTGTTTCTATTTTTTTTTTTTTAATTGATGGCGATTCATTGAGGGTGTTTCTATTTTCCTGACATCTGTACCTGTATATTCTACTAGCAACCTAACTGGTCCTGTGTGCAACTTGAACTCAACATCTTTGTCACCAAACCAGTTTCTTTTCCTTTTCCTTTGTTAATTGTATCATCATCTTTTAAATTACCTAGTCTTCAAGCTGACACTCCTCTCTCTGCCTTTCCTTTTCCCTAACCCACCAACTGGCACATCTATCAGATAGTAATTTGACTATCTTTCATTGTTTCCTCTTTTTCACTTCTACTAAGATAGTACTTAGTGATCTTTACCTGCCAGCTTAGGCTGACACAACTTCTCACAACCTGGACCTCTGCAGCCTGGTGGACCTTTTCAGTCTGTTCCTGCCGTGATCTATTCTACACATTGTTAGTGGATAAATTACCATGAAGCATATGGAGCAAGTCACTCCCTTCCTCAAAGAGCCTCAGTTACTCCCCTGTTCTACCAAAATAAAGTTGAGATCCTTGTGTCTCACTTTTCCCTTTCCCTTAAAACTGCTTTACATTCAGAGTAGACTGTTTATCTTGCCAATATAAATTGCTTCTCTACCTCTTGGTTTTGCATAGACAAGTGATCCTCCGCCTAAAATGCCTCTTCCCACTCCATCTTGTTCTGTAAATACCTTGCCCATTACTCAAGGCTTATCTACTTTAAGAAAGAACATCTTTCCTGATACGAATAACCTAATGTGGCCTCTTTTCTATTGAATCCCTGTAATACCTTATTGTTCCTTTCCTTTGTTACTTATGTTAGACCTTCCTACTAGAATGGGGGTTTTCAGATTTTTTTCTGTTAAGGGCCATATAGTAAATATTTTAGGTTTTATGGGCCAGATAGATGGCCTTTGTTGCAGCTGTTCAGCTCTGTAACCCTCAACTCTGCAATGGTAGCACAAAAAGAGCCATAGATGCGTGAAGAATGAACCTGACTGTATTCTAATAAAACTGTTTATGGACACTCAAATTCGAATTTCACATAGTTGTTTATATGTCACAAAATATTATTTTCTTTTAACCATTTAAAAATGTGAACATGATTCTTAGTTTATGGCTGCATAAAAAAAAGTGGCAGCCTGGATTTGGCCAGCAAGGCCATAGTTTCCCGAGCCCTGTACTCAGGGCCAGCTTCTTGGGCATGTGACCATGTAGTAACCTAGGCCCATGATGGGTTTAATGCTCTAATATCAATATTCTGATTTTTTTTTTTTTTACAGTTTTTTGGCTGGGGCTGGGTTCAAATCCCCCACCTCCAGCATATGGGGCCGGCACCCTACTCCTTTGAGCCACAGGCGCCGCCTCAGTATCTGATGTTTTAAATAATTTTTGAATAGGAAACTTGCCTTTTCACTTTGTACTAGGTCCCTCAAATTAGTAAAAGATAAAATCCAGATCAAGAAGCATATTTCCTTTCCTTTCTTTTTCTTTTCTTTCTTTCTTTTTTTTTTGTAGAGACAGAGTTTCACTTTGTTGCCCTCGGTAGAGTGCTGTGGCATCACATCTCACAGCAACCTTCAACGCCTGGGCTTAAGTGATTCTTTTGCCTCAGCCTCCCGAGTAGCTGGGACTACAGGCACCCACCACAACGCCTGGCTATTTTTTGGTGGGCTGGGGCTGAACTTGAACCCAACACCCTCAGTACGTGGGGCCAGCCACCTACTCACTGAGCCACAGGTGCTGCCCTCTTTTTTTTTTTTTTTAAGACAGGATCTCACTCTATTGCCCAGGTTAGAGTGCAGTGGGGTTATCACAGCTCATTGTAACCTCAAAGTCCTGGGGCTCAAGCAATCCTCTTGCCTCAGCTTCCTAAGTAGCTTGGGACTACAGGCACGTACCACCATGCTGAGACAATTTTTCTATTTTTTGGTAGAGACAGGGATCTCACTTGTTGCTCAGGTTGGCCTTGAACTCCGAAACTCAAGTGATCCTTTTGCCTTGACCTCCAAAAATGCTAGGATGGCAGGCATGAGCCACTGCACCTCCCCCGGGGTGTATATTTCTTATGTTTGTCTCTGTTAGCACCAATAAAGAGTGGTTGTCGATAACATTAATATTCATTAATCTTAAATATTATTGTATTACTTCATTTACAAATGAATGATACTGAATTTGACCCTTTCAAGGTGCTTTCTTACTGGCGTTCTCTCTGTTGTGGGTGTGTATGCACGTATGTATGTGAATATATGTATATGAATATAGTGTGTGGCATATAAACACAGTTCCTTATCTTTGCAACACCATTTGTTGCTGGAGTTGGGGGTTGAGGAGGATAGAAAGGCCGCTTGTTGGGGGTGGTGCCTGTGGCTCAATGGGTAGGGTGCCAGCCCCATATACCAAGGGTGGCGGCTTCAAACCCAGCCCCAGCCAAGCTGTAACAAAAAAATAGCCGGGTGTTGTGGCAGGCACTTGTAGTCCCAGCTACTCCGGAGGCTGAGGCAATTGCCTCAGCCCCAGGAGTTGGAGGTTGCTGTAAGCTGTAATGCTATGGCACTCTACCGAGGGTGATAGAGCGAGACTCTGTCTCTACAAAAAAAGAAAAGAAGAAAGGCCTCTTGTTGGGTGCAAAAGAGGAAAAACTTTGGCTTAAATTTCTAGGCAGTTTCATTCTGTTGTTGTTTTTTTTTTTTTTTGGGGTCAAATATTGTATTCTAGACTTTATGTACTTATTTTATAAATTTCACTGCTTAATCACACAGGAGACCAGGTAAGAGTATATTGGACTACTGCTATTACGGAAAAACAACTTAGAGCTTAACATTCCCCTACGGTAGTTTGTATTCCTAATATTGCTGTTTTGGAGAAAACATGTACTTATATATAAGAAAAATGAAGTAGCTTGGCGTGTTTCTACTCTGTGTTATAACTATAATTGCTTATTTGTCTCAAGATACATTTCAAATTCTGTCTGTACTCTATTTCAGCACTTGTGGGCTTGACCACCAAATCTGCTTACACCACATTAAATAAATCTAAAAGTTGTATAATTCTGTCATTGCTAATGTCTGTGATGTAAGGAACAGATTACATTTAAATTTGCCCCTTCTCAAGACTTAGCTGAGAAAAACCATAAAAATGAAATTTCCAGAGCTACCATGTAAATGAGTTAAATGTGGAAAACCATTGGAAACAGCAACTTCATAAAATAACCCCATCATAAAATTTGCAAAAGAAATTTAAATTATGAAAAACTTTTAAAGCTATGTATAAGTACTTCCAGAATCTGGGCTGTCAGGCAGTCCCCAAATCTAAACAGCTCACATGTCAAATGCATGCAAGAGTCAGACACCCCCTGTGACTCCATCATTAGGATAGTGTTTCGTTTCTGGTCCCCCAAGTTCTATGTGAATCACATGCCTCAATAAGAAGAACCAAATTCCAAGGGGTAAGTCATTTTTTTTTTTTTTTGAGACTAAGTGAAGCTATCCCCCTGGGTAGAGTGCCAGGGCATCACGCTCACAGCATCCTCCAACTCCTGGGCTCAAGCGAGTCTCCTGCCTCCGCCTCCCAAGTAGCTGGGACCACAGGCGCCCGCCACAATGCCTGGCCATTTTTTGGTTGCAGCCATCATTGTTGTTTGGCGGGCCTGGGCTGGGGATTCGAACCCGCCACCTTAGATGTATGTGGCTGGCGCCTTAGCTGCTTGAGCCACAGGCGCCGAGCCCAAGAGGTAAGTCTTAATGGCCCTTTATACAGACAGTAAAATTTGTATTTTGTGTTTATCTAAGTCTTAGTCATTTTTTTTTTTTTTTTTGAGACAGGGCCTCAAGCTGTCCCCCTGGGTAGAGTGCGTGGCATTACAGCTCACAGCAACCTCCAACTCCTGGGCTCAAGCGAGTCTCCTGCCTCCGCCTCCCAAGTAGCTGGGACCACAGGCGCCCGCCACAATGCCCGGCTATTTTTTGGTTGCAGCCGTCGTTGTTTGGCGGGTTGGGCCTGGGGATTCGAACCCGCCACCTTAGGTGTACATGGCTGGCGCCTTAGCCGGTTGATCTATAGGCGCCGAGCCGTCTTAGTCATTCTTAAAGACTTACTGGTCTCTCCCTTTTCTGAATTCCCCTAATAATGGTTTGTAGCCCCAGTTTGGAACTTATCAAATATTAAGTAAGTAATTATTTAAATTGCTTTTGTCTTCTCTCAATTCTCAGGTCCTTAAGACCTGAAACCATATCTTACACTTCTTTGTACTTACTGTACTGCTTGGTATTATGTATTGGAATTAAAAGTAGTTGGAAGGGATCTCACTAACTTGGGTTAGATTCTCCAAACTGATTAAAATGGATCTGTGACCTTGGGCAGTTGTTTAACCTTTGTTTTTTAATCTTTAAAATGAGCATAATAACATTTATAATGTAGGGCTTTAAAAAACATTTTAAATAGGGGATCAGGTATAAAAATGGAAGTATTAACATGAAATGGTTAAGTGGCCCAGCTTTGGAGTCAGACTACAGGTGTCCAAATACAGGCTTTACACAGCTGGAGGCATTTACTTTCATATTCAGGTTTTCTCATTTGTAAAATAAGTATAATACCTATGTTATGGGGCACTCTGAGGATTAAATGAATTCACAACACAAATGGAATAGCGCTTACCACAAAGCAAGCATGCTATGACTGTGAGTTGTCATCACCTAACAGATTCTCTGTGTGTGTTGGTTCCTGCTATATCCTCTGGCATAATAGTACTTTGTGCACACACAGTAAGAATTCAATAAATGTTTATTAAACTTTCACTTTGCTTTGCTTATGACTGTTCTCAGTTAAGAATTGGTTATGTTCTAAAGTAAGGATTGGTTGGGTTTATGTCATAATTTGTAGCTTAGAAATATTATGTGGTGGAAACAGTGCTATAAAGTTTACAGCATAGGGACATTAAAATATGAATGGATTATTAGGAAGCTTGAAACAAGTCTATTTTAATCCATAAGTACTAAGACATAGTTCTGAAAGGACTATTTCAATTACTACTGAGCAGCATTTGTGAGGCTTTTCCCTTAGTTCACAGATGTTCACAGCATCTCACTCTCACGGTGTCCTCTGAGCCACTATGGCCACTCCTTCTCAATTTCTCTTTGGCCCACTTCTTTTCAGAGCTTGATTTGGGGTCCTTTTCTTGTAGGCTTTCTCCTGGGCAGTTTCATATCCTTCCCATGACTTTGCATGCCATCTAAATGCCAGTGACTCATAGAGCTCATTTGCAGTTCAAACTTCTCTGCTGAGCTCCAGATGCAGAGAGCCACTTGCTTCTGGCAAGCTTTCCCTGGTTGACCTCAAGCCTGCTTTTCCCCTAGACATCCTCATATTCATAAGTGGCATCAGCTCCCTAAAACAGAAATCTGACACTTCCCTCTACTCCAGCCCACGTACCAGAGTCTTCATCAAATCCTATTGATTCTACCTCCAAGTCCCTCAGATCTGACAACGCTTCCATTTATATTTGTTGGTTTATGTCCTTTTACTTTGTTCCTCTCCACATGTATTTTCTAAGTAGTAGTGTTACTTTTTAAAAATGTTTTATTATGGAAAATGTCAGACATACATAAATACAACAGTTTAATGAACCCCCCTGTCTTCATAACCCTGTCGCAACAGTTCACTCATTTTGCTAATTTTATTTCATCTACTCCCCCCCAACCCCATTGGAGTAGTTTAAGGAAACTCCAAGACGTCATTGCGTTTCATCTATAATAATTCACTATATCTCTCCCATAGATAACATTTATAACCACAATGCTATTATCACATCTGACAAAATTGAAGATTCCTTAACACAATCCAATACCCAGTCTATATTTAAAATTTCCTGATTATATCAAAAATGGCTTTTTACTATTGGCTTGTACAAGTCATGATCCATACAAGTCCAAACATTACATTTATTTGTTGTGGCTCTTAAATTTCTTTAAATATCTAGTAGTTTCTTCTCCCTTTGTGTTTATCTTTTGTGATGTGTCTCTCCTTATTTTTCAGCTTTTCTGTAAACGGCACCATTTCAATACTTTCCTAAGCCTTTTGTGGCAAAAATCTTAAGGCTTTTACATTACACATCTTTATAAATACACGACTAAGAAAGTATTTCTCTTATATGCATGTATTTTATATTATATGAAGGAAACATGGATGATGTATTAAAAATTATTCTTCATTCAGGCCAGGTGTGGTGGCTCACACCTGTAATCCCAGCACTCTGGGAGGTTGAGGGAGGTAGACTGCTTGAGCTCAGGAGTTGGAGACCAGCCTGAGCAAGAGAGAGAGACCCTGTCTTTACTAAAAATACAAAAATTAGCCGGGCGTGGTGGCATATGCCTATAGTCCCAGTTACTGGGTAGGCTGAGGCAAGAGGATTGCTTGAGCCCAGGAGTTTGAGCTCTAATAAAGTTCCATAGGGAATTCTACCCAGGACTGCAGAGTCTCAAAACAGCAACTAAAAAAGAAAAAAAAAACACCCCAAACTATTCTTCATTCATCCCCAAATCCAGAGGAGCAGTGCAGTTAGTTATTAAGCCATTTCTATATACTAGGAATTTATCTCATTTTATCCTTTCAAAAACACTTCATGTTGGGTATTTTCATCCTCATTTGCAGATTAGGAAGCAGGTTGAAGAAGACTATGTTAGAAATATGAGGCTATCTCATCACCCTGAAGCCCCTTTCTGAGAGCTTCATGTTCTTTCCTTTGTATCTGGTGCGGTATCATAGTAATGAAGAGTATGATGAAGTATGGCTTAAACAGGGCTGAGAAAAACTACCCAAGGACAAGTCTGGTAGTTGCTTTACTAGATTAAAAAAAGAAAAAACAGAAAAGGTCCTACTTGGGTGTGTGTCAGGGAGTAGGCTATTTTGGCTTAAGCTGAACATATTTAGGAAAACAATTTCTCAGTAGGAGTCTAATGAAAGTGTGACCAAGTTTAACAGGGGTGGAAGCAGACTTCTAATGGCATGTATTTTTCAGTGCTATGCTCTAGCTGATTTTGTCCATTTCTTCTTTCTCTTTAAAATTACATCTTCTTGCCTTTTCTAAGATTGACGGCAACACCGCTAATGTGTTTATACATTTCCTTTCTGCTTCACACTGGACCTCAGAACCACAGGTTTTTTTCTTTAGGATCCCTTTTCCCCCCTCAAACTATCTCTATCTAAATCCTTCAGAGGCTTGTCATGTCCTTACTGCTTAAAAAAGCATGTCAAAAGGCCATGTTAACCAAGGAGGGAAGTTATGTTTAAAATATATTTGGCCTGAAAAACTCTGTCTGGTTTGCCAGTCTGCCCGCATGTACCTACCTCCCCATGCCCTGAGCCACCCAGCCTCTGCCTGCTGCTCTGCACTGTACTAAAGCTTAAGAAGACATACAAGCATCTTCCTAGATGTTTGCACAATTGAAATCGCTTCATGAATGGAGATATCCACAAAAAACAAAAGCAAAGAATAACTAGTTAATAGCAAAGAGGAGAAAGGAATTTAAAATGCCGTAGTTAATGGATATATACCAAACACAACTGAAAGCAGGTCTGGAACAAATATTTGCACCCCTACGTTTATAGCAGCACTACACACCTACAGCCAAAAGGTGGAAACAGCCCAAGTGCTAACAGACAGATAAATGGATGAACAAAAAATGGCATATAAGTAGGGGAATACAGCTGTCCTTTCATATCCAGGATCCCAGCAGACACCAAAATCCATGGACACTCAAGTCCCTTATATAAATTCAGGTTTGTGAAGTTTGCTGGAAAGAACAAAGGGATTGGAATAATCATAAAATATTCTGTTGGCTGAGTGCAGTGGCTCATGCTTGTAAGCACTTTGGGATATTGGGCCACTAGTTTTAGATCAGCCTGGGCAATATAGCAAGACTCTGTCTCTACTCACTGCCCCCCTAAAAATTAGTCAGATGTTGTGGGCACATGTATAGTCCTAGCTACTCAGGAGGCTGAGGTGGGATGATTGCTTGAGTCCTAGAGTTGGAGATTACTGTGAGCTCTGATGATGCCTTTGCACTCTAGCCTGGGTGACACAGGGAGACTCTGTATCTTTAAAAAAATTTCCTTTATGTTTGAGAAATGAAATTTTAAGCTGCTTTTTTCAATTGTTTGAGAACAAATAGCAGAGAAAAAAACATTGATTTTTAATTTTTAATTTTTTATGGTAGTATTTACTATGTAATCTACTAGATATTATCCAAGTCTCAAACCCTGGAAAATCACTCTAGCCTAGATGATGCTTTTTAGAAAGCAGGCAGACTTTAGAGAAGCAGACTAATATATGAATTATAGGTATCTCTGAAGGAGAAGAAAATAGAGGTAGAAGTATTAGAAATCTTTTTGAAGGGATTATTGAGGAAACCTTGCCCAGCATCTCCAGACAACATGATACTCAGATACAAGATGGTCATTAAACACCAGGAAAATCTGCAGCAACGAGGCCGTCTCTAAGACACATGGTAATAAACCTGGCCAAAGTCAAAATGAAAGAAAAAAAATTCTACAATAGCTGGACATAAGCAACAACTAATCTACAAGGGCAAACCCCTTCACCAGGTTAGCAGCAGACTTCTCAGTGGAAACCATTCAAGCCAGAAGGGAGGAAACCTTCATCTTAGATCTCCTTAAGTAGAATAACTGGAAGCTTAATATTTTGTATCCTATAAAACTAAATTTCACAATTGATGGAAAAATTAAGACTTTTCTGGACAAGCAAACATTGAGGGAATTTATCATGACCAGACCTGCCCTGCAGGAAATACTTAGAACTGCTAAATACATGATTCAGCACATAGACCCATCAGGGTAAAATCACCCAACATAGCCAAAGCTCACAACTCTGTAAAACAATAATACAAGAAGAAAAACAAAGCTACAGAGTACTACCTACTACCACTTATGACGAACAGGACAGCATCACAAATATCAATTATCTCTCTTAATGTTAATGGCTTAAATATGCCACTCGAAAGACATAGGCTAGCTGGATGATTGAAAAAACACAAGCCAAGTCTCTATCTGCTGTCTCCAGAGACACATCCAAACCACAAGGATATAAATAGGCTCAAAATGAAAGAATGGGGAAAAAAATTCCACGCAAATGGAAACCAAAAGAGAGCAGGCTAGCAATTCTCATATTAGTCAAAATTGACTTTAAATAAACAATGGTAAAAAAAAACAAAGATAGTCATTACATAATGGTAAAGGGAGCAATTTAACAAGAAGACAACAATCCTAAATATTTATGCACCTAACACAGAAGCTCCCAGATATGTAGAACAGATTCTACTAGAGTTAAGCAAGAAAATAAATAATAGCATCATAATTGCTGGGAACTTTAATGTCCCAGTATCAGATCTGGACAGATCATCAAAGCAGAAAATAAATAAGCACAGGACTTAAATGGGAACCTAGAAAAAATGAACCTAACAGATATTTATGGAACATTCTACCCCAAATCTACTGAATATATATTCTCATGGCACATTCTCCAGGACTGATCATATCTTAGGCCACAAAATATGTCTCAATAAATATTAAGAGAATCAAAATCATACCTTGTATATTCTCAGACCATAGTGGATTAAAACTGTAAATCAATTCTAACATCAACACTAAATTCTACACAAAGTCATGGAAATTAAACAACCTGCTACTGAATGATTATTGGGTCAATAATGAAATTAAGATGGAAATCAAAAGAGTATTTGACCTGATTGACAAAGGAGACATGAGATATCAATATCTTTAGAACACAGCAAAAGCATACCTAAGGGGAAAATTCATAGCCTTTAAGGCCTGCATCCAAAAAGTTCACAAATTAACAACCTAATATTGCATCTCAAGGAACTAGAAAAGGGAGAGCAAGCCAAGTCCAAAGCCAGCAGAAGAAAACAAATAACAAAGGTCAGAACAGAACCAAATGAAATGGTGAATCTAAAAAAAAAAAAAATACTAAGTGCAGTAAAATAAAATATTTGTTTTTGAAAAGATATACAAGATTGATAGACCTCTTGATAGATTAAACATGAATAGAAGAGAAAGGACCCAAATAAGGTCAATTATAAATGAAAAGGAAGCTATCACAATTGATAACACAGAAATGAAAAACATCATTTGTGAATACTACAGAAATTTCCATGTCATAAACTAGAAAATGTAGAGAAAATGGAAAAATTCCTAGAGATGCACAACCTTCCAAGACTCAATCAGGAAGAAACAGAACTCCTGAACAGACCAGTAACAGTCAGTGAGATTCAAAAGTCTTCTAACAACAGAAGTCTTCGACAACCAGACCAGATTCACAGCTGAATTCCACCAGAAATCCTCCCTAACTCATTCTATGAGGGCAGTATCAGATAGATGTCAAAGCCAGGTAATTGTTCTATTCCTTATGAATATTGATGCAAAAATCCTCAATAAAATATTGGCAAACTGAATTCAATAGCACATCAAAAACATAATCCAGGCTTGGTGCCTGTAACTCAGTGGGTAGGATGCCAGCCACTTACACTGAGGCTGGCAGGTTCACTCTGGCCTGAGCCTGCTAAACAACAATAACAACTCCAACCAAAATATAGCCAGGAGTTGTGGCAGGTACCTGTGGTTTCAGCTACTTGGGAGGCTAAGGCAAGAGAATCATTTAAGCCCAAGAGTTTGAGGATGCTATAAACTGTGATGCCCAGCACTCTACCCAGAGTGATATAATGAGACTCTGTCTCAAAAAAACAAAAAACCCCCATCATCCAGCATCACCAAGCAGGCTTCACCAGGGGTGCAAGGATAGTTCAACATAAGTAGATAAATAAATGTGATTCGCCATGTAGACAGAAACAAAAACAAAGACCATATGATCAGCTCGATATATACAAGAAAAGCATTTGACAAGATCTAGTATCTTTTCATAATAAAAATCCTCAACAAACTAGGCATACAAGGAACATGTCTCAAAATCATAAAGACCATGTATGACAAACTCACAGTCAACATCATACTAAATGGGAAAAAGTTGAAAGCATTTCCAATAAAGACTCAGACAAGACAAGGGTGCCCACTGTCACCACTTACTTTCAACATGTACTATGGGAAGTCCTGGCCAGAGCAATCAGGTGAGAGAAAAAAATAAAGGATTTCCAAATAGAGAAGGAAGAAGTTGAACTATTGCTTTTTGCTGATGATATGATCTTCTATCTAGAAAACCCCAAAGATTCCACTAAGAGTCTCCCAGAATTAATAAATAAATTCAAAAAAGTCTCGGAATATAAAATCAATGTATACAAATCAGTAACATTTCTATCTACCAATAACAGTTGAACTGAGAGTCCATTAGAGACTTAGTAGTGTTCACAATAGCTACAAAGAAAATAAGATACCTGGGAGTATACTTAACCAAGAAGGTGAAATATCAGTGCAAGGAGAACTATGAAACACTGAGGAAAGAAATTGTGTATGACTGAAACAAATAGAACAATATATCATGCTGATACATATTTGGTAGAATCAGCATTGTTAAAATGTTCATACTACCCAAAGTGATTTACAGATTCAATGCAATCCCCATCAAAATACCAATGTCATATTTTATGGGTCTAGAAAAAAATAATACTATCCTTTGTTTAGAACCAGAAAAGAGCCCAAATAGCCAAAGTAATCCTAAAGAAAAAAATAAAATTAATCTGGAGGCATCACATTACCAGACTTCAGTCTGTACTATAATACAAGGCCATAGTAACCAAACAGCATGGTATTGGCAGAGAAATAGAGACAGAGACCAAAGGAAAAGAATAGAAAACCCAGATATAAGACCATCTACTTGTAGCTAACTGATCTTTGACTATACAGAAAATGCACACTAGGGAAAAGGAACCTTATTCAATAAATGATGCAGGGAAAATCAAATAGCCACATGCAGAAGAATGAAACGTGACCCCTATCTCTTACCATTTACAAAAATTAATTCAAGATGATTAAATGTTTGAAATGTAATGTTATGGCTTGGCGCCTGTGGCTCAAGTGGCTAAGGCGCCAGCCATGTACACCTAAGGTGGCGGGTTCGAATCCAGCCCGGGCCCGCCAAAACAACAAT
>NW_003852520.1:1510247-1529118 GCF_000181295.1 Otolemur garnettii
AAAAAAAAAAAAAAAGAAAGAAAGAAATGTAATGTTATGAAACCATACAAATTTTAGGAAAAAACTCTTCTAGTCATTGATCTAGGCAAATAATTTATGACTAAGACCCCAATAGCAATTACAGCAGCAACAAAAATAAATACATGAGACTTGATTAAATTAAAAACTTTCTGACCAGCTAAGGAACTAATCAACAGAGCAAATAAATGACCTACAGAGGCCGGGTGCAGTGGCTCAGCCTGGGATCCCAGCACCTGGGAGGCCAAGGCGGGTGGATCACTTGAACTCAAGAGCAGCCTAAACAAGAGTGAGAGACCCTGTCTCTACTAAAAATAGAAAAACTATTTTCTATTAGTTTTCTATTAGCTAGGTATCATGGCCTATAGTCCCAGCTAGAGGATTGCTTCAGCCCAAGAGTTCAAGGTTGGTGTGAGCTATGATGACACCATGGCACTCTACCAGGGCAATAGAATGAGACTCTGTTTCAAAAACATACAAGCAAAAACCTAAAGAGTGGAAGAAAATAATTACAATCTACACTTCTGATAAAGGGCTAATAATTAGAATTTACAAAGAGCTCAAACAGATCAGAAACAAAAACATTAATAACCTCATTAGAAAGTGAGCAAATGACATGAAGAGAAGCTTTTCAAAAGAAGATAGATGGCCAAAAAACTTGAAACGTAGCTCAGTGTCACTAATCATCAGGGAAATGCAGATTAAAACCACAATGAGATATCACCTCACTCCTGCTGTAATAGAATGGCTTTTATTAAAAGTCTGACAACAATAGGTGCTGGCATGGATGCAGAAAGAAAGGACACTTATGCACTGCCAGTGGACTGCGGATCAGTACAATCCCTACAGCAAACAGTACAGAGATTCCTCAAAGAACCCAAAGTAGACCTACCAGTTGATCCAGGAATCCTACTACTAGGTATCTACTCCCCCCAAAAGAAGTCATTTCATCAAAAAGATACCTGTGCCGGAATGTTTATTGCAGCACAATTCATAGTTGCAAAGATAAGGAGCCAACCCAAGTGCCCATCAGTTCCTGAGTGGATCATATGGATGATGGAGCACAACTCAGCCACAGAGGGTGGAGTGATGCCTTCTGCAGCAAGGTGGTAGGAGCTGGAGACCATTATCCTAAGTGAGGTATCTCAAGAATGGAAAAACAAACACCACATGTATTGTCTAATAAAATGGAACTAACTGATGGGCACATAAGTGGAAATCAAGCAGGGGAGAGAGGGGAGGAGAGGAAGGGCAAAACCAACCTAATGGGGGCAATGAACACTACTTGGGTGCTGGGACCACTTAACAGCCCTGACTCAAGACATGTAGCAGAAACATCTGTACCACTATAATAGTTTGAAATAAATGAAAAAATAAAGCAGGCAGCGCCTGTAGCTCAAAGGAGTAGGTGCTGGCCCCATATACCGGAGGTGGCAGGTTCAAACCCAGCCCCGGCCAAAAATTGCAAAAAAACAAAACCAAAAATAAGTGAAAAAATAAATAATGAAATAAAAAGAAAGCTGACTGAGTGTGTATCTGCTGACTTGAATAGTTATAGAACAATAATCATGAAGTGTCTCAATTTTACACTCAGAAGTATGATTCTTTTGTGAATCATTTTGGTGCATGTGAGAGAGAAACCATAGCAAGAAGTACAGAGTTTCTGCTTTTCAAAAGGGGAAACATGAGTAATACGGGGAAGGCAGTGTGCCAAGCCTCTTACAGACCAAACATCCAACCTTCAAGGGTGCCATTGTCATCACCTCAAACCACAGGCTCCAAACTGGAACTTCTGCCGCTTGTTACTGTCACTGGAGCTAGTGTCACTTTTGGAGCTGCTGCACGTTCTGAAGTCACCCTTTGGAACTCTACCGCTGATGGACTGTGGCGGTGGCTCCAGCCTTCACTCTGCCCAGGGAAAAGAGCTGCTGCTTAGATGGTGTGAAACTGAGCAGCCACATTGAGACCCCTACTGCCAGAAATATCCCTTCTCCCCTGAAATTACCACTGTCAAAGCCATTCCTAGTTTAGAAAACAAAAGTGCCATTGTCTTCAGAAACCGGGTTCCAGTGCAGATGCTACGTGAGAGTACGAAGCAGGCATTAGCTCTCTCATTAGCACAGTTTAGTCCATCAGATAAGCTAGTTGTCTCCTGGGAGGTCTGAGAAATTATGCCAGAGAAGACGAACTTGACAAGTGAGTGTCACTGGTGTTCAGGGAGGGCCCAGTGAGCAGGTCTGGGCACAGACCCTGACGCCTGGTGGTGATGGGGCAGACTGTGTGGACAGACAGAGCCTCAGTCACAGGCCTGGAGTAGTTGGTTGTAAGAAGCAGATACCAACTTGAGCTTCCTTAAGCAGATGGGGAATGTATTAGAAGGATACAGAGGGGCCTCAGGGAATGATGGAATTATGGACTCACCAGGCCTCAGGAGGCAAGGGCCAAGGAGAGTCCTGGGCTGCAGCAGCGCTTATGGAGGCCCTGACTTGTAGCCGCCCAGTGGCCTGACTTAACTCCGGCTCCAGGGTTGGTCAGACTTCAGGTGAGGATGAGAATGCCGCTAGGGGTAGGCCAATGTTCCCTGTCAGCCGACTCAGCTGCGCTATGCGTGAGCAGGTGCAGAGAGGTCCCAAGGGCAGGACACACGACAGAAACAGGAACCCTCTCTGTGGGCAGACCAAACAGTTTCAGAGAAGAGGGTTTGGGGTGATACTACCTTAGATATCCACCACACACCTCATTGTGCCATCGGGGAAATTGCTTAGATGCAGCCTAGCACAGTGATGAGGAGTGCATGCTTGAAGCTGGGTTGCCTGAACTCAAACTGCAGCTCTGCCACTTGTGCCTGTTTGCTCCCCTCCAGAACGGCAACAGTAACAGTACTTACTACCTGAGCGCATTAGGACTAAATGAATTAATACCAGCAAGGAGTTAAAATGGGGCCCTTGATAAACATCTCTTACTATCTGGTCTATGGGGCATCATAATATTTATTGAAGTCACCAAACGGGCCAACTGCACATCAAAAATACCCAGTGGGGCTCTTTTAATGTGCAGTTTTGTGAAAGACTGAAAGAGCAATGAAAGAAACATTTTGTCATGAAATACCTATTTTACTTAATTTAGGCCTGAATATAAATGCAGCAAGTTAAAAGATATATGGATATACAACTATTCAGAAAGAAGTAAGACAAAAAGAAAAATAATATGGACGTAACACTAAAAGCAGAAGTCACAAAAGAAAAAATTGATACATTTGGCTTCATCAAAATTAAAAACTTGCCCTTCAAAAGGTGCAATTAAGAGAATGAAAAGCCAAGCCACAAACTAGGAGAAAATATTTGCAAATTATATATCCGATAAAGGACTTGTATCCAGAAAAGACCATTTTATAACTCGCTAATAAGACAAACTACCTAATTAAAAAAATGAGCGGAAGATTTGAAAGACATTTCACCAAAACGACTACATGGCTATAAACACTGTTTATGGCTCTAGCTAATCCCATTCCTGTTTGATACCGGACAGATCCAAAAAATACTGGAGTGTGAGAAACTGTTCTCTAAGGCAACTTATCCAGTGCTGATTTCTACAGCTGCCTGTGAAGACTCAGGAATTTCTCTTCTCTGTCCTCAAGGCGATGAGGTTCTGCCCTACCCTTGGCAGGAAGAAAACAACTTTCAGGTTGAGTGCCACATCAAAAAGTCTTCTCCTCTTACAAAAAAAAAAAAAAAAAAAAAAAAAAATCATTTACTTTATAGTCATTTCCTGTGTCAAACTTTCAAATGTTCCCCTTGACTGCAGTCATCAGGGTTTTTGTTGTTTGTTAATGTTATGGCAACATGTTAACATGAGGTACCCAGGGACTAGCATTTATTCACTTATATATTCCTCTGTGCATCCACATATGCATGCATCCATCCATCATTTACACATTCAGCAGTGATTTCTCAGTGGCCAGCTATGTGCCAGACATCATGTTAGGTGCTAAGAATAGCACAATAAAGTAAGAAAGGCAGGGTCTCTATTTTCATGGAGCTTAAAGTTGTTTGAGAATAACAGAAAAAGGCCAGCAGTGAGGACACATTTTTCTACTTCTCAGGTTTTCTTGCACTGGGCTCCTCTGCTGGCTGCACTGGTGCCCTCGCTAGCGACATAGGAACCATATGGTAACTCTGCTAGTAGAGGCTAGGAGCTCCCAGGTGCTGGTAAAGGTTTTGATCCAATGGCATGGTCACTGAGTCAAGCTCCAGAGGGACACAAGTTGAAGTGGCTTCTGCTCCAGTGGCAAGGGCAGATGTCTTAGCTGTGGCCACAAGACCTCTAGCAGTGGTGGTGCCGGCTCTGCCTCTGTCAGAGGCGTCTCCTGTACCTCTACGCCTTGAGCAGAGGTCAGATGCAAATTGCAAGTTTTTTTTTTATGAAAATGTACTTGCTTAGAAATACAGCAGCGCTTTCATACCATAATTTTCTCAAGAAAGGAGAATTAATTTGTTTCTCCAATCTTTCATATTGCAGTGACTACAGAGGAAATCAAGACCGCTTTTATTTCTTGCAGCATTTTCAGCTCGGCGTGTGTGGTAGCTAAGCTATGACATTAGATAACATTGTTTTTAGAAAGGGAAATTAAAAATAATGTGTTCAGTTGGGACTCGACAGAGAAAAGAAGACAGTAAGCAATTACAGTCTATAACTAGGACCAAAGATACAGCTCCAGCCTTTACCTGTGAATAAAACAAAAGCACATGGCAGCATGACGTGTTGGCGACGTCATAAGCGACACCTGCCAGAGCCGCGTTTGCTGTGCGCTTCTGCCCTAAACCTCGCCAGCCGCCAGCCCGGGGCAGAGCCCAGCGCTTTCCGAGTTACATGATTTGCAGAAGGCCACTTGGCCTGACCTCCTTAGCTGCCTCATCACGAGGACTGCTCTGTAGCGTCTTCTCCCCTGCCGGTCTGGACATCCCTGCGAGGGCAGGGCTGGCAGATGTCCTGCAGACGTGCTGGTTCCTGCCCCACACCCCTTACCCAGCCAGGGGCAGTCTCGGCGTCCTCCCAGGCGCGGCATTCCTGGCCTCACTACTGATCAGTTGGAATTGACACGAGATGAAATTTATTGGCACTTGAGGATTAGAAAATTAAAACGGGGGCATCGACTCTAAAGATAGTGACATGAGAATGTTAACTGGAGAGGAAGAGGTGGACTTGACCAATGTTAAGAGCGGCTGCTGCTTTTAAATCAGATTATATCTGGCCCTGAAGCATCAGTCAGGAGAGAGACTCTGAGTGCTATGAGGAAGACAAGAATGGCAGCGGCCCCGTCTGCTGCAGCCTCAGGCCAGAGGGCAGCCCAGGGGAGAGGAGCAAGAGGGGAGCGGAGAAGCCTTGGCTTGCTTTGCAGTTTTGGTCTCGTTGGCTGTCCTTTCCTGAGGAGTTTGGTGGGGAATGGTTTAGATCACAGGTTACTAACAGCGAGTCACCTGCCTCTTCCTGCATAACCTGGACTTTCTCAGTCTTTCCAGGGCTGGTTAGGGTAGCCCAGTCCCAGCCCCTGGGACACCTGACAGCGTCATACTTGAAGCACATCTGAATAAAGAGCAAATCCCTATGCAGATCACTGTTTGTGCAAATGAAAATAAAGCTTTTAGTAACCTCACAGACTTCCCAAGGCATGGTCTGAAGACATGTGTGTGACCAGACACATCTGGGAACTTAAAGTTCTCTGAAAGTAACTTAATGATGGGGATGATTTTTGAGATGAGATCTTGCTATGTTGCCCAGGCTCTACCAAACTCCTGAGCTCAAGTAATCCTCCTGCCTCAGCTTCCCCAGGAGCTGGGGCTGCAAGCACCTGCCACTGCACCTGACATTGATGGGGACAATTGTACTGACCCATTTAATAGAAGGGTGAAGACCTTGCAATATATATTTTTTCTCCTTTACTGTGTTATCTTGGGCAAGTTTTGTTATTTTTCCAATTTCCTTATCTGTAAGGTAGGATACTTTCTTCTTCTTTTTCTTTTTTAAATGGAGGTGGGGGCATGGCATCTTGCCCTGTAATCCTAGCTCTTTGGGATGCTGAGTCAAGAGGATTGCTTGAGGTCAAGAGTTTGAGACCAGCCTGAGTAAGACGAAGACCCCATCTCTACAAAAAAATGGAAAAATTAGCCAGTTGTAGTGGGTGCATACCTATAATCCCAGCTACTGGGGAGACTGAGCAGGAGGGATGGCTTGAGCCCAGGAGTTGGTTAGAGGTTGCTTTGCTGTGAGCTGTGAGGATATCTCACAGCTGCACTCTAGGGGGCAGGAGCAACAGAGTAAGATCCCATTGAAAGAAAGAAGGAAGAAAGGAAGAAAAGAAAAGGAAATAGGCGTGGCGCCTGTAGCTCAGAGGCTAGGGCACCAGCCATATACACTGGACCTGGTGGGTTCAAACCCAGCCCCGGCCTGCCAAACAACAATGACTACAAGGGCATTGTGGCGGGCTCCTGTAGTCCCAGCTACTTGGGAGGCTGAGGCAAGAGAATCACTTAAACCCAAGAGTTTGAGGTTGCTGTGAGCTGTGATGCCACAGCACTCTACTGAAGGTGACATAATGAGACTCAGACTCTGTCTCAAAAAAAAAAAAAAAGAAGAAAAAGAAGAAGAAAGAAAGAAGGAAAAAGAAAGGAAAGAAGAAAAGAAAAATGATGCCAAAATTTATTGAATACTATGTGCAAGATCTCGAAGGCTGGTTTAGAGTAATCGAAGGTGGAATTACAGTGGACGGCTCCCCAAAGGAGCTTGTAATTAAAGAGTGACAGACCTAAGTAGAAAAATAACAATAATACAAGGCAGACAAAGAGACGAGTCTTAAGAGAAACGCAGTAATTGAGGTAGTGAAGCACTGATCACCGAGCACTTGTCAGTCATCTGACTTATTCTGCTCAGAAAGGTTTCAGTACTGGACAGGTGTCTCTGTTTTTATTAATAGAGAAATAAAAAGTTCTTCCATTATTCACAGAAGAAAGCAAACAAAGAGCTTGTGAAAAGTTTGAAATTAATACATATGAGGCTGTGCTGTATGTTTTAAAATTACAAAGAGCTTATCTACAACGCATTAACAAGGGGAAAGGTAGAACTTGCTCTGACATGAGCCAGGCGCTATGGAGCTAGTCACACCGCAAGGAGCAAGGAACGAGACCCAGGTCTCCTGTCTCTGAATAAACTCTGTTTATTAGAACAAAGAGGCCAGTGTGCAACTTTGACATTTGTTACTTTTGCACACATTTGCTCTTTTTGACTTCAAGAAAAGACTGAAAGAAGCACTGGGGAATTTTGAGCACCAAGCTTAAAATAAATGAATCATCTAGGTCCTCCCCATTTCAAGCCGCGGGATTCTAACCCAATTAACAAAGCCATTTAAATGAAAATAACATTGTGATCAGTTTGGGTTGCTGTCTCCTCCTTTCTGTTGTGGAATCCCACTGTCATTAGTATTATTGAATATCTAACTTTAGCCAAGAAAATGAAATTGAGGATGTGGGTTGTGTAATTTGCCAGAACTTTTATTCCTTATGGATATAATAATTTGCCAGAACTTTTATTTTGTTCCTTCCTAATCCAGTGAACGTCACATTTCCACAATTTTACACACTTTATTCTCTAGAACATGAAAAATAACTCCAAGAGAGGAGGCCAGTGAGCGAGGGTTTCTAATCTGTAGCTCTTCCTACTTGCCTGAAATGTGGAGCAAACTGCCATATTTGAAATGCCAACTACGTATGTTTAGCCTCAACTCACACTAAATACACTGAAAACAAAGTCAAATAGAAATGAAGTGAAATCATGTCACTGCTATGTCATTCAAATTGTTTTTCCAAATTAAGAATTTTATTTTTTAAAATTTATTTTATTTATTTTTTTGAGACAGAGTCTCACTATGTCACTGTGGGTAGAGTGCTGTGGTGTCACAGCTCATGGCAACTTCAAACTCTTGGGCTTACGTGATTCTCTTGCCTCAGCCTCCCAAGTAAATGGGACTACAGGTGCCCAATGCTCAGCTATTTTGGGGTTGTAGTTGTTATTGTTGTTTGGCAGGCTCAGGCTGGGTTCGAACTCACCAGCTCCAGTGTATGTGGCTGGTGCCCTAGCCGCTGAGCTACAGGTGCTGTGAGGACCAGATCAGCTCCATTTTGTTGTTCACCACATAAGTTCTGTTCCTAGGCCCCTGGCCTGCAGGGTCCACCCTGCAGCCCTCCCCATTCCATTCCTAGTTGCTCAACCATATCTGCAGGGCCCACCCTGCAACCTTTCTCATTCCTTTCCGAGTTGCTCAACCATATAGAGCCACCTTGAGCAACAGAGCAATAAGCCCCCAATTCCTTGTTAACTATGTCACCTTACTGCAATAAACAGTAAGTTTCTATTACCTTGAAATACAGGTAACCAGGTTGCACCAACTCTAGCCCCTGGTTAAGGGACCCCCCATCCCTCACCTGTACCAATCCAAATTCACCTTTACTAGTGAAATCATCAGCCACCAATGCAAATCCTCCTTTACTAATGAAATCACCAACCACCAATGAAAAGTGTACTCGTATCCGACCCTACCCCTCTTGCTTTCTGTACCCCATAAAAACTGCCTTCACCCCGAGTTCGGGGCTCGTCCTCGGCTTGCATGCCAGGAGAGTCCAGGCCTGGGCCTCAATAAACTCATCTCATGCTTTTTACATCGGAGTGTGTCTTGGACTGTCTGTGGGGGGTCTTTTGGGAGAATTTCGGGCATAACAGTGCCAAGCCTAAATTAAGAATTTTAAATGTACAGTGCAGCCTAACTGTGGTTGTATCACCATTTCTATTGCATTAAAAGAGTTCAAATAATTAATCCTAAACCACATAGTGGTTAAACAGCAGGGCTGAAATGAAGCCAACAACTGGTGATTTCTAACGAGTAGAGGCACCTTGTGCCCTTCTCCACGTTCTGTGTCATCACGGTGCTTGTCTAATTTTCCACATCCGTAAGTCTGCAGATTCCCTCCCCAAGTCCTACTGAAGCAATGCATTTTATTTCCAATAAAACAACTTACTTCCTATTCTTATTTGCAGGACTACAAGGTCTGTTCTTTCATCCTCAGAGATTCAGAATATATACCTTAATTTACAGATGATGGCTATAAGAATATATACCTTGATGAGAATATATACCAGAGATTCAGAATATATACCTTGATGATGACTATAAGAACACATATATACAGATGATGACTATAAGAATGGCATTTTCCTTTCTCAGTAAGGGGTTTCATTTCCTTTCGTCTTTAAAGTATTTGATGGACAACTTGAGAGAAATATTGTCCTTATCGACTTGGGTATTTGTGGCTCACCCTTTTGTCTCAGCTTGAAGCTTTCTTCCTCCCTCTTCTCCCTTTCTTCTTCCTCCCTCCTTTCTTCCTTTTCTGCCCTTCCCATCTTTATTTCCTTTGTAAGATTAATATCGTTTGATAAAAATCAAGTAACAAAAAAATTAGAAATCTAATAAGGATTCTAATAAGGAAATCTAATAAATGTTTCCCCCCTAAAATTGTGAATAACCCTGATGGTTTTCAAGCTCAAGAGTCAAGTTCAGACTAAATTATTTGGTATTAAAGACCAACAGCAATAGTTTATTGACCAAATGTCAGAAGACTAAATCGGTGGGATTTCCTCTCTCTCCCTATCTCATATATACACACACACGGTAGGTAGCTTCCTTGATAAATGGTTGGTAATTGTTTTGGTAAACACTCTAGGGCATACTATTTAAAACAGACCTTATTTAAAGCTTCTTTGCTTGAGTGGGTCATTCTATACTTTCTAACATTCAGATACAATATTCTCTACAAAATTTATGATCTTCAAGATTGGAAATTCAGTTCACCTCAGCAAATAATGTGTTGGCCAGTTCCTTATTACAAATCATTTAAAACGTGTCTGGGGTGAAAGAAACACATCCTTACTGAGTTCCTCTCACGTGTCAGTCACTGTTCCTTAGTCCAGCCCTGGAGATGCTCCTGAACAGCTGGGCGGGTTACTTGACCTTGCCCTGCCTTAGTTTCCTCATGTAGGAACAATGGCTCATCTGTAGTTGTGAGGATTAACTGGATGATATAATAAAGTATTTGGCACACTGCCTGATCCCTAATCTGCATTCAATAAATGTCAGCTCTTAACTGTTGTAGTTACCTTTGTTTGCGTTTAGTCATTATTTTTCCCTATAAGGATGGAATCATTGCGTGTATTTCACCAGGGAGTAAACATGAAGCCAGTGAAGGTTAGTAACCCATCCTCAATCACAGAGCTTTTCACCAGCAGAAAAACTCTGGTGCTTCAACTTTGTTAGCTCCTAAGACCATGTGCCCTGAGTTCACTTTGTGTAGAGATTATAAATCATTTAGGCTATTTCTATATAATCTTTCACTTTTAGGATAAATCAGAAAATTTGAATTCATTGGGTATTCCTACAACCAATCAATTCTAGTAACAGGAATGTTTGCCATTCTAAATTTTTATTCTATAAGAAAGAAACAGATGGTTTAAAAATCAATCATTTTGATTGAATTGCTAAGGAAATTTAGTTAAAAGAAGAAGGAGAAGTCAGAGTAAAAGCAGGAGAAGAAGGAGGAGGGGAAAATGATGGAAAAAATGTGTGTGCACACAGACACACAGACACACAGACAGAGACACAAATTTCAAGGTGAGGAAGAGTTAAAGCACTCTGACCTAATTTACTTATTCAAAATTGATTTGGAGGCATTATGGTGAAGTTTAAAGATCATAGAATTTGGAATCAGGCCGAGTCCAGCTCTTTGAATTGCAACTCAGTTGAGTTAGGAAGTCCTGAGCCTCAGTTTTCTTATGTGTAATATTGGGACAATAGAATCTACTTTATAAGTTTGTTAGGAAGATTAAATGAGACCATATTTGTGAAGTTCTAGGGACAGTACCCCATAGGGTGTGTGCCTTGTGAATAGTAGGCTATCATAATATAGCATAACTAGATTTTATAATAATTTTTGAGGTTGTATAAGGTTAATAAAAGGCCTCCTTAATAATGTTGAAGGAGGCCCCATATTAGTGATAACACTATGGAATTTTACAGATGGGTAACAAATTAGAGAGCTTTCAAGTTCAGTAATTTCATCTGATGTTTGTAGACATTGAGACTCAAAAAGACTAAGGGAATTCCCCCAAATCACACAGCTAATTATAATCAGAGTTGGAACCAGAACTTGGCCTCTTAATTAATGATTTCTCTAATTTTTAAAAAACTATGAGTGAATGATCATGCCACTTGAGCAAAAATCATGAAAACGCAAGTGTCTGTGAACAGAGCTTAGGAGTCCAGTCAAGCAACACTTATAAAAAAGTTATACATTTATTTAATGGTAGCCATAATTATTATCATACTGCATGATTACAAGGCATAAATGGTATTCTATGTTGTAATTATTTTGTGCAACCAAGCTGAAAAATGGGAAAATAAAATGAAGAAAAGCAGGAAAGTTCTCTGTGGGCCTTCCTGAAGCTCTCGAAGAGGTCCCCTAGGGAGCCCACTGAGCTGTGTTTTCCTAGCAAAAATGGGTGGGGGGCAATGGAAGAATTAGTCAGCATTCTTTTCTTTCTCCATGAACTTTTTGCTTGGGTCTGGTAATTTCAGCTACCAGAATCTAATCCTTAACCACAATATGGAGGCAACACCCAGAACAGAATGAGAGAACAGCTTTTTTTGTTTGTTTGTTTTAGCAAAATGAACTCCTGTTTTCCATTATCACTGTTACTTTTTTAAAAAATAATTTTTATCGACATATATTAGATGTACATATTTGGGGGCACAGTCAAATCAGGGTAACTGAGATAGCCATCATTGTAAGCACTTCTCTCTTCTTTATGCTAGGACCATTCTAATTACCCAGGTGTTCTGAAGTGTATAACCCATTCATGTTACCAATGGTCTTCCTACTGCTTGTCATTGTGTTCTGATTCCCAGCACTCTGTGGTCATGGCACCCACACACTCAAGGCCTCAGAGAACAGCTGGGTTGTGGAGTAGACCCACCCCAACCAAGTGGGCCGACTCTGCTTGCATGATTCCCTCCGTATTCTTCAGAGAGAACGCTCGCTTTCCACTTCCTTCTTCTTTTACTCCCAACAGGAAAGCATGAGAGCTGCCCTTCTGTACTCTGGCAGGACGAGCTGAAAGATGACTGATGAAGGGAAAGGCCTGGAGCTCAAAGATACTTTTTTTGCAGCCCCTGGTTCTTATCAGAGGCTGATTTTGGAGGTCTTCCTGAGGCAGGATAGGTTCCACTATGCTTGCTCATAGATCAGTTTAATCAGATTGCTTTTCTAATACTTAAACTCAGGGAAGGAGACTTCTGATGGGTGGAGGAGTGAGGGAGGAGAAGTATAAATAGGTGGAATTTCTAGTGGAATTTCAAGGGCCCCTCTTGTGGGGCCCTAAGGGCGGACCTTTGGTCAGCCAGATGGCAGGCACAAGAGAGCAGATGTGCCCAAGGGAGGGAGGTGCGAGTGGGGCACAATTCTAGTGACAAACTTTAAGTGCACAAGGACACACTTCTTTCCAGGCCCTCCCTGTCCCTTACTTCTGTCTCTCCTCCACTATACCTCAGAGAAAGCTGATATTTAAGTCTGATCAAGTCCTGAATGGAACTGCTCACTCAGGGATGAACTGTACCAAGATCTTTGCAGAGATAGGCCAAAGACTCCTTTGGGTGATGGGGCTGTCACCCACAGTTGGAGCTGTCACCTCATGAACATTGAGAGGCCTACCTTTCTTACCGAGGTCATCCAGTCCAGGTGTGTCTGAGAGGAGGCGGGGAGGGCGAGGCTGGCTCTCACTCGGCTCTGTGCTCTGTGTCTGGCCTGAGCTACGTGGCTTGCATCTGGTGGCAGGTGTAGCTTCTCCACAGCTGTTGTAACTCTCTGGCTGCCTCTGTTGCTCCTTTCACTCAGGCTGCCATTTCTTCCAGACTCACTGTATTTTAAATCCCTTTCCTGCTACTGCTAGTGATGCTGTCAGCTCTAGAACTCCAGCTCTGCACTGCTGTTCCTGCTCAGCTGACTCTGGAGTTAAAATCTCAGAGAGATTTGCTTCTAGATGGTGGAAGCTTTTTCTATCCCCATTGGCTACTCTGACTTTTGAGAGGGGATAAGATAGGTTTTGGAGTTGAGAAGACTTGGGTTTAAATCTTAGCTTTCCCACTTAGTAAACCTTTGACCATAGGAAAATTACTTTAAATTTGGGAAATTGGAGACAAAATGGTTCATTTATAGGACTTTTATGAGAAATAGAAGTATTTTATGAAAGAAAGCTGGTATACGGTAAGCACTTAGTCAATAGTGACTGAGATTGTTTTGTAAATGGCCACAGATTTTTGGTCAACACCAGATAGCTTAGAGATCCTCAGGTAGGTGTGGAAACTAGGACATTCTTCATGACCTTGTTATAGTTGATTGGTGATTTGCAGATGGTTTCTAGGGTAATTTTTGTTTCCAGGGAATGGAGCTAAGTTTGAGAATTTATTTCTGGGCATTCTAGATAATGACAAGTTATGGAAAATTGGCTTTCTTCCTTTCTTTTTTAAACCATTAACAAAGTAGCACATCAATGGATCACTGCATCTTTTCTAATTATCCCAACTTGAGCACAAAAATAGCCGGGCTGGTGGGTATAAGGACCAAAGGCAGTGTGACTGTCTCAGGTATAAGTCAGCCTTGCTGGTGACAAGGGCCTGGTATTGCTGAGACATGGCTGTATTAGTAGAGCTGCATGGCTCTGTTGCCTGAACCCAAAGACAATGGCTGTAGATCTGTAGCCGTGATGGTAAATAGTGTGGGATTGTTATTTGAGGCATGTTTCTAATATTGTCCTATGTGCAAGAAAGATGGTGGGTCTGAGCCCTCACCTTCTATAGGACATGGCAGGAAAGGGGTGTCTTAGTGCAGCAATGTCTTGAGGAGGGACGTGCCATCCTGGAGTGTATTCCAGGATAATGTCATACTATAATAAAACCAATAGTAATGCCCAAACCAATGCTGACAGTAATACTATGTTAATACTAATACCAGCACCAATTCTTTTTTTAATTCTTTATTAAATCACAACTGTGTACATTAATGCATTTATGGGGTACAATGTGTGATTTGATATACAATGTGGAATGCATACATTTAACTGATTAACATAACTGTCTCCTTGCTTGTGTTAAAACATTCATACTCTATTCTTTCTTTTTTTTTTGAGACAGAGCCTCAAGCTGTCACCCTGGGTAGGGTGCTATGGCATCACAGCTCACAGCAACCTCCAACTCCTGGGCTTAAGCAATTCTCTTGCCTCAGCCTCCCAAGTAGTTGGGACTATAGGAGCCCGCCATAATGCCCGGCTATTTTATGGTTGCAGCCATCATTGTTGTTTAGTAGGCCTGGGCTGGATTTGAACCCGCCAGCTCTGGTGTATGTGGCTGGCGCCTTAGCCGCTTGAGCTACAGGTGCCAGGCCTCATACTCTATTCTTAATAGTTTAGAAATGAATCATTCCATTATGCACATTAGGTTGGATCCCCCTGAATGACCTCCCTCCTCCTGGCCTTCCCCCTCCCCTCCCCTCTCTCTCCTCTTCCCTCCTTCTTTCTGCACTATAGTTATGTTTTACCATTCCTATGAATGTATAGGTGATTATATACTGATTTCATAGTAGTATTGAATACACGGGATACTTTTTTCCAGTCTTGAGACACTTTACTAAGAAGAGTATGTTCCAGCTCCATCCAGGTAAACATAAAAGATATGAAGTCTCCATCTTTTTTATGGATGCATAGTATTTCATGGTGTACGTATACCACAATTTGTTAATCCATTCATGGGTCTATGGGCACTTAGGTTGCTTCCACGACTTGGTAATTATGAATTGGGCTGCAATAAACATTCTGGTGCAAATGTCTTTGTTGTAAAATAATTTTTGATCATCTGGGTAAATACCTAACAGGAAGATTGCAGGATCAAATGGTAGGTTCACTTTTAGTTCCTTGAGTATTTTCCAAACTTCTTTCCAAAAAGGCTATATTAGCTTGCATTCCCACCAGCAGTGTAGACGTGTTTCCTTTTCTCCACATCCATGCCAACATCTGTAAGTTTTGGGATTTTGTGATGTGGGCTAATCTTACTGGAGTTAGATGATATCTCAAAGTGGTTGGTAAATTCTACCAGTAATACTGCTATGATTTCCAGCAGTAGCATTTATTGAGTATATGCCAGACACTATGCCAAGGATGTTGCTCTCTCTCTCTTCTTTTTTTGAAACAGAGTCTCATTCTGTTGCCTAGGCTAGAGAGCCATGGCGCCACAGCTCACAGCAACATCAAACTCTTGAGTTCAAGTTATCCTTCTGCTTCAGCTTCTCCAGTGGTTGGGACTACAGGGGACTACAGGCACCTGCCACAATGCCCGGTTAGTTTTTCTATTTTTAGTAGAGACAGGGTCTTGCTTTTGCTTGGGATGGTCTCCAACTCCTGAACTCAGGGGATCCACCTGAGTTGGCCTCCCAGAGTGGTGGGATTATAGGTGTGAGCCGCCACAGGTGGCCGCACGTGGTAAATCACGCTCAGTGTATACCAGGAACTGTTCTAGATGCTTTACTTATTTCTCACGGCAGCCGTAAGAGAGAGGTATAATTCTTACTCCCATAAATAAGAAAACTGAGGATCAGAGAGGCCAAGTAACTTGCCTGTGCTCACAGTTAAATATGTGGCAGAGCACAAAGTCAGAACAGGCTTCCCTGAAAAATGGAGAAACACCATGTTAGTGGAAAAGAATACTTAAGAAAAAGATTAGGTCTCTCTGAGTTTACATCTGGCAGTATGTGGTGCATTTGTGTGTTCACAATTACCAAGATGCATTTAAAAACTTTCTGTATGATTTCTACCTCTGCTAATGCTATTTGTGATAATAAACTGTCTCAATAGCATGTGTCATTTTTCTTAAAAGATAATCTTATCCTGGAGTTTTGCTCCACTTAAAAGTATCTTTTATATTTAGACATTTTTTTCTTTTCTTTTCTTTTTTCTTCTTTTATTTTCTAATTTCATGGAACTGATTTGAAGATAAGCTACAAAAATGACTCCAAGACTGGGTTATAGTCCACTGTTATAGTCTACTATGGGGACTTTTAATTTTTTTTGAGACAGAGTCTCACTTTGTTGCCTCTGGTAGAGTGCCCTGGCATCATCACAGCAACTTGTAATTCTTGGGCTTGGGTGATTCTCTTGCTTTGGCCTCCTGAGTAGCTGGGACTACAGGCACCTGCCACAATGCCTGGCTATTTTTAAAGATGGGGGTCTTGCTCTAGCTCAGGCTGGTCTCGAACTTGTGAGCTCAGGTGAGCTGCCCACCTCAGTCTCCCAAAGTGCTGGGATTATAGGTGTGAGCCACCACACCCAGCCTGGAGCTGTCTTTTAAAACCTCCTATGAGTCTGTTTTGAAAATAATTCAAAACATACTCATTGGGGTGAGTACTTTACATTTTTTAAATTAAATCATAACTTTGTACATTGATACATTTATGGGATTCAGTGTACTGCTTTGATATATGATGTGAAATGCTTACATTGAACTAAGTAACACATCCATCACAATTATACTTATTTCTTAATAGTTTTGAAATGTACCATTGTATCATGCAAATTAGGTGAGGTCCCCCCAAATACCCTCCTTCCTCTCCTATCTCCACTCCCCTTCCCTCTATCTTCCCTTCCCTTCTACTTTCTAGACTATAGTTATGTTTTGCCATTCATATGAGTGTGTAGGTGATTATATATTGATTTCATAGTAGTATTGTGTAAATTGAATACTTTTTTTTCCCATTCTCAGGATACTTTACTAAGAAGAATATTTTCGGCTTGGTGACTGTGGCTCAAGTGGCTAAGGCGCCAGCCACATACACCTAAGGTGGCGGGTTCGAATCCAGCCTGGACTCACCAAACAACAATAATGGCTGCAACCAAAACCAAAAAATAGCTGGGTGTTGTGGTGGGTGCCTGTGGTCCCAGCTACTTGGGAGGCTGAGGGAGGAGACTCACTTGAGCCCAGGAGTTGGAGGTTGCTATGAGCAGTGAAGCCATGGCACTCTACCTAGGGGGACAGCTTGAGGCTCTGTCTTAAAAAAAAAGAAGAATATTTTCTAGCTCCATCCAGGTAAACATAAAAGATGAGAAGGCTCCATCCTTTTTATGGCTGCATAGTATTCCATAGTGTACACATACCACCATTCGTTCATCCATTCATGGGTCGAGGGGCACTTGGGCTGTTTCCATGTCTTGGCTATTATGAATTGGGCTGCAATAAACATTCTGGTGCAAATGTCTTTGTTGTAAAATAATTTTTGATCATCTGGGTATATACCTAGTAGAGGAATTGCAGGATCGAATGGTAGGTCTATTTTTAGTTCCTTGAGTGTTCTCCAAACTTCTTTCCAAAAAGGAAAGCTTGGATTCCCATCAGCAGAGTAGAAGTGTTCCCTTCTCTCCTCAACCACTTGTAGTTGTGGGATTTTGTGATGTGGGCTAATCTTACTGGAGTTAGATGATATCTCAAAGTGGTTTAGATTTGCATTTCTCTAATGATTAAGGATGATGAGCATTTTTTTTCATGTGTTTGTAGGCCTTTCTTCATCAGAGAAGTTTCTGTTCAAGTCTCTTGCCCACATAGAAATGGGGTTATTTATTCTTTTCTTATTGATTAGTTTGAGTCTCTGTAGATTCTAGTTATCAGGCCTTTGTCAGAAGGAAACTTGAAAAAAATCTCCTATTCTGATGATTGTCTCTTTGCTTTACTTACTGTGCTCTTGGCTGTACAAAAGCTTTTTAGTTTGATCAGATCCCAGTTATATATTTTTGGTGTTGCTTCAATTACCCGGGGGTGGGGGGGTCCTCCTTGTAAAATATTCTCCTAGGCCAATTTCTTCAAGTGTTTTCCCTGCACTCTCTTCTAGCATTTTTATAGTTTCATGTCTTAAGTTTAAATCTTTTATCCAGTGAGAATCAATTTTTGTTAATGGTGAAAGGTGGGGGTCCAGTTTCAATCTTCTACAGATCTTCAGCCAGTTCACCCAACACCATTTTATAAATAGAGAGTCTATCTCCCACTGAATATTTTTGATAGGCTTGTCAAAGATCAAATGACGATTAGTAGCTGGGTTCAACTCTTGGTTCTCTATACTGTTCTGTAAATGTACCTCCCTGTTTTTGTGCCAGGACCATGCTATTTTGATCACTATAGATTTATAGTATAGCCTGAAGTCTGGTAATGTGATACCTCCTGATTTGTTCTTATTTCTGAGTAATGTATTTGCTATTCAAGGATTTTTCTGATTTCATATAAAATGAAGTATTATTTTTTCAAGTTCTTTAAAGTATGACAATGGTGATTTAATAGGGATTGCATTAAATCCATAGATTGCTTTGGGTAGTATGGACATTTTAACAATGCTGATTCTTCTCAGCCATGACTATGGTATGTTTTTCCGTTTGTTAACATCTTCAGCTATTTATTTTCTCAGAGTTTCATAGTTCTCTTTTTAGAGATCTTTCACATCCATTGTTAGGTAAATTCTCTGATATTTCATCTTCCTTGATACTACTGTAAAAGGAATTTTCAGCTTTACTATTGTTGGCATATATGAAAGCTACTGATTTGTATGTATTGATTTTATATCCTGGGATGCTGCCGTATTCCTTGATCACTTCTAAGAGTTTTGAAGTTGAGTCCCTGGGATTTTCCAGGTATAGGATCATGTCATCAGTGAAGAGTGAGAGTTTGATCTCC
>NW_003852520.1:1530549-1540287 GCF_000181295.1 Otolemur garnettii
TTTTCTTGATGAAGGCTTCCAATGCTATAAATTTCCCTCTTAGGACTGCCTTTGAAGTATCCCACAGGTTTTGATAGTGTCTTCAGGTTTTAAAATTTTTATTCCAAAAATTTGTTGATTTCCTTCTTAATCTTGTCTTTGGCCCAGCTATCATTCAGCCTAAGATAATTTAGTTTCCATGACTTTGTTTGAGTATGAAAATTCTTCTTGCTGTTGAGTTCAACTTTCAACTTTCATAGTGTTCCAAGAACATACAGGAATAATTTCTATTCTTTTAAATTTTCTGAGGTTAGACTTGTGTCCTATTATGCGATCTATTTTGGAGGATGACCTGTGGGCTGATGAGAAAAATGTATATTCAGTTTTTTAGGGTGAAATATTCTGTAGAGGTCTGTAAAGTCCATTTGTTCTAGGGTCAGGTTTAAGTCTAATATTTCTTCATTTAGTTTCTTCTTGGAGGATCTGTCCAAAACTGGCAAAGGGCTGTTAAAATCTCCAGCTATTATAGTGCAAGAAGATATCAAGTTGTTCATATTCATTAGGGTCTGCTTTATGATTTGAGGAGCATTCTGGTAGCATGCATAAATGTTAATTATTGAAATCTCTTCATGTTGGGTGTTGCCCTTGACAAATATGTAGTGACTATACTTATCTTTCTTTATCTTTGTTGGTTTAAAGCAATTGTATCTGCAACTAAAACTGCAACCCCTTCTTTTTTCTGGTTTCTATTTGCCTGTATTATAGAAGTCCATCCCTTCACCCTGAGTCTATTTTTTATCCCTTAAGGTAAGATGAGATCTTGTATACAGAAGATATCCAGTCTAAGTTTATGTATCCGGTCAGCCAACCTGTGCCTTTTTAGAGAGCAATTTAAGCCATTCACATTAATTGAGAGAATTGATAAGCCTGGTTGTGTTTTGGGTGTCATGATTTTCAGAAGTCCAGTAGACATTTTTATTCCTTTCATTACTGTGGAAATTAGGTTTTGTTCAAAAATTTCTGGGTGAGTTTACTTTGGAGGTAGAGCATTGTGCTGGTCATTGTGAAGGAGAGATTTGAGAATATGCTGGAGAGCTGGTTTAGTTATGGCAAATTTCTTTAACATGTCTATCTCATTAAAGTATTTGATTTCTTCATCACAAATGAAATTCAGTTTAGCTGGATACAGGATCCTGGGCTGGAAGGTGTTTTGTTTTCGGAGATTAAAGGCTGATAACCATCCTCTTCTGGCTTGAAACGTTTCAACTGGGAGATCTGCTGTTATTCTGATATTTCTCCCGTTGTAGGTGATGCTTTACTTACATCTGGTTGCTTGCAGAATTTTCTCCTTCCTGTTAACTTTGGCAAAGTTTAATCACAATGTGTCTACGAGATGCTTTATTTGGATTGAGTCTTGCTGGGGTTCTGAAACTGTCAACTATCTGAAGTTCTATATATCTTGAAATGCTTGGGAAATTCTACTTCAAGATGTCTTGGAGTAGAGCATCTCTACCTTTAGGACCATCCTCTTCTCCTTTGGGAATTCCTGTAAGATGAATGTTTGATCTTTTAGAGTGATCTCACAACTCTCTCAGGGAATGATCAGTTTTTGCTCTCCATTTATCTGCCTCTTTGAGTGTTTGGGAATTTTTTGTCTTCAGTGTCAGAGATCCTTTCTTCTGCCTGTTCAACTCTATTACTAAGGGATTCTACTGTATTTCAGAGCTCCTCAACTAACTTTTTCATTTCCTTGAGCTCTGCTAGCTATCTCTTTTCTCATTATGTACATATCATTGGAGACTTGGTCTTTGAATTCATTAATTTCTTGAGACAACTTTAGAACTACTCTTTGGGTTTAAATGTCTAACTTTTCTTCCATTCTATTCATCTTATTTGCCATCCATGTTTTATATTCTATTTCTGACATCTCAGCCATTTGTTTATACATGGCATCTTCAGTTGTATCTCCTTTGTCACTTCTTGGGGGGGTTGATCTACTCTGGTTATTCATGTTGCCAGAGTTCTTCTGTTGGGTCCATACCATGTTTATTTTCCACCATTTGGTTATTAAAACGGTAGGGTGAGATTGAATTGGGGTTCCCAGGTAGCAGAGATGGCTCTTTACCAAAGTGCTGGGCTTTGTAATTGTGGCTTAACTCCTGCACCCTTACAAAGGCCCCTTTCAAAGTTTTGGCTGGAGACTCTAAGGATCTACTTAATGAGATTGTGCAAGCTAGCTCTGTTTTGATATCAGCCAACCTCTACCCTATCCTAAGAAGCCATAGTATTAGGTTTAAATCTCAGCTGTGAAGAGATACAAATACCTGCAGTGCTCAGCCCCCACCCTTTAGTTCTTTTCCACTACAGAACTTCAAAGGTCAACCTCAGAATTTCCCAGTGGACAGCCCCAGACATGAGCTCCAATTAAATCGTCTCAGGCAGTGCAGACCCTGCCCAACAGAGAGGGATTGAAGGGTCTCCAACAGCACAACTGGAGCCAGGGATTCACACCCCCACCTACTCAACTCAACTCCCCACTTTTGGCTTCATAGACTCCAATTCTGTCCAGTTTGTCCACTTCTCTGTTCACAGGGCCAGTTAGAGCCAGGGGCCATGCCCCTGCCCACTGGTCTCAGTCCACACACAGTTAGCCTCTGCTTGCCAGACCAGTTGGAGTCAGGGACCACACCCCTGCCTGCCAGTCTCAGTCCACTGCCTGGCAAGCCTCTGATCGCAGGCTCTGTTAGAGTCAGGACACTGCACCCTGCCTGTAGGTCTTAGTCTTCACCAGGTAAGCCTCTGCTTACTGGCCCTGCTGGAGACAGGGGACCACGCCCTTGCCCTTGGATCTTGGTTCACACCTAGTAAGCCACTGCTCGAGGGTTCTGTTGGAGTCAAGGGAACATACCCTTGCCCTCAGATCTCAGTCCACACTTGGTAAGCCTCTGCTCGCAGGCCCAACATGGGCTATGGACCAGCCCAGCCTGCCAAACTCAGTCCACACCGGGCAACCACTCTCCTGCTGTGGGTGTTGTCAGAGCTGGGGGTTTTGCCCCCCATCCCACGAGACACAGTCCAAAACAAGGGTCAATAACCACCACTGGCAGGGCATGGTCATAAACAAGGGACTGCTCCTCCTCCTGCAGAGTGTCTCTTTCTTCCCCATTAATCACAGATTCTGTCCTGATGGTTGATGGTCCACACTATGCCCAGATCTCTCAGGAAAAGACCAAACTCTCTGCATGTTGCAGGGGGCAGAACTTCAGACTGCCATGGGAAGGGGAAAGTGTGGACTGGGAGTTTGGACTTGTGGGGGAAAAAATCTGTTCAATTTTATGCCTGATGGGGTGATGTCTAGGTTTGTAAGTGGGACCTCCCTGGAGGAAGAGACCTGGTGTTTAGCTTATCTCTCCAGTGAGGTAAAATGAGAAGTCCTTTGTTCCCTGCTTGCTCGTGGATAGCCTGCCATGGGCCTCCTGCTTGGGGGAGGAGTCTCCCATCCTTTAGTCGATAGTCTTTGTACCTGTAATTTGTTTTGTTTTTTTTCTTTTGAGACAGAGCCTCAAGCTGTCATCCTGGGTAGAGTGCTGTGTCATCACAGCTCACAGCAACCTGCAACTCCTGGGCTAAAGTGATTCTCCTGCCTCTGTCTCCCAAGTAGCTGGGTGTAGGAGACGCCAACATCACAGCAAGATGATCTGCAGCTGAGGCGTGGACCTCGGGCCATTCCTCCACAGGACTTCCTTGTGGGAGGGGCCTGAGCCCTCAGCACATAGTCATTGTTAATTTCTCCCCTCACCTGTGTTGTTCTGGTTCAATAAAAGGCTAGTGCGGAGGTTGCCCGGGGCTACCCGGAAAGTAAGGGCTAGCAGGCCTTCCACAAGCTTGTACTTCTAATCCGCTTCTCGCCTGGTTCCTTCCTGCTAACCGAGACCAGGGCCACAGGAGCCCGACGGGTTGCCACATTTTGGCGTAAGTCAGCAGGATATAGCAGGACACAACAGGACACCAGGGACGCGGACCAAAGGGTTCAACACCCGGATGTAAGTGAGGCCTTTGGTAGACAGTGGAAGGAAGTCCAAAGGGAAACACCGCTCAGGGAAAGTGGGACCTTTGGCCAATTTAGAAATTAAGAAGCCATGCTCAGAATAAATGAGGTGTCTGAAAAACTAAGCAAAGTCAGGGGTAACTTTCTGTTTGGGAAGTCACGGGAAGTAGAAACTGAGGAGGAAAGTGATGTTCAATCGTTATCTGAAAGCGAGGATAGTGAGGTTCAGTGGGAAACTGGACCTAAGAAAAATTGGGAAGCGAGAGCATATGATATGAATGAGCAAGTAATCACCGCTATGACCACTATGGCTGAACAAATTAAACAATTGGGAGATCAGATAAATAGTCTCACCATCAGAAATGCTAACTCAGAGCACCCAGTTTTGCCCTCAGCACCTCCCTATGTAAACGAACCACCTGTCACTTCTGTTATGCAGGCTGTATTAGAAGGGCGTGATACTGGTGACTTTGAGTGGGAAAACACTTTGGGGCTTTTTCCCGTTATGGTCACTGATATTCCTCCTGATCTGCAACACCCTCAAGGGGGCCAGCGTTTTGACCACCATATGATCACCTTTTTAGTTCTTAAAGATTTGAAACAGGCCGTAGCACAGTATGGTATGCAGTCCCCATTTTCCAGAGGTCTGTTACAGGGGCTTGCACAGGAACAGCGGCTCATTCCCTCTGACTGGGATATGATAGCCAGAACTGTTCTTGAATCCGGACAGTATTTACAGTTTAAAACCTGGTGGAAGGAGGAGGCTGACCTAATGAGTCACCAAAACCAACAGAGAGACATCCCAATAACATCTGAACAGCTCACTGGGTTTGGGCAGTAGCTGGGGATTCCCAGTCAGCTTCAATACAATGACCTAGCCGTAGTCCAGACAAGACTGTGTTGTCTTAGGGCCTGGGAAAAGGTTCAGGCTCCTGGAGATGTCTCTAAATCTTTCATTAAAATAATGTAGTTGGGAAATGAAACTTATACTGACTTTCTAGCCCGACTAAAAGTTGCAGTCGATAAGGCTGTTGCCCAGCCGGAGCTGAGAGACATGCTTTTCCAAACTTTAGCGTTTGAAAATTCCAACTCGGAATGTCAAAAGGCCCTGCGACCTTTGAGAGCACAAAACGCTCCCTTAGAGAAGTATATACGGGCATGTGCTGACATAGGTACAGAATCCTATAAGGCTAATTTACTGGCTACTGCTTTAAAAGAAGGGGTCAGTTCATTTCCTCCCCTTAAATAATAGTCCTAGGTTTCTGCTCCCTAAAGCTCTTTTCACTCTTAATTTTCTCAATCTCAGCAATGATGAAAAGACAGCTGCAGAACGCCATTGGACATCTCTCATTCATGCACCATCCTCTCCAGTATAACAACCTATCTTTCATAAAAAACCAGATGTGACAGAATGGAAGCCAGGTTACATGCTGCAATGGGGTCGAGGCTTTGCCCATATTATTACAGAACATCAAGAAAAGCAGTAGCTACCAGCCCACTGGATTAAGCCTCGACACGAGCAGGAAACTTTACCAGCACCTTAAACAAGTTTATTTTCACTAACCTTTCTTCTACAGGATCTTAGTTTAGGCGATTTCATAGTGGAGAAATCCTGGATCAATCTCCTCTGCAGGAACTCGAGCTGCCTCTCCCATGTCACCGCCCAGCCTCAGCAGGAAGCAGTTAAGAGCGGTCAGCGCCCCTTTTCCCTGAAGAGGCAGCAGGGGCTTCTATGCAGAGTGGGAGGATTGATATAGGATTTCATTATTTGGGGCTGTATATTAAGCCCCAGACAAGCTTAGGAGGCATCGTCTAAACCTTGGATAATTAGGACAACAAAGACCTCGAACAGGCTTTAAGGTAAAGGTTATTATGGTATCGGCAAGGTAAGAGAATTTCACTTGTTGGGTTCGTTTCTATTTCACTGGGCACCTGATCTTTCTTAAAGTTATACACGGCTTTTTGGAAAGGGTCTGAGTTTGCAGCCCTTTCTCTACCTAAGCTTTGGGTGATGCTTAATACTTCCCATGGAAGCGTCATGAGCCCTATGGGTCAGCCCGTAGCACATAGTTAAATGGTGATTAGCACATAGGGGACAAGATTTCTCTCACGCCTAGTTTGACTAATATGAGTTTCCTTTATGTCCTGAATTAGCTCTGATGGTGTATTTTTGTTATGCTTATGTGCCCTTTTGTTTCGTTTACTCAACAGAAAGCTTCTTGGTGAGGAGAAGGCAGAAACAACATACCTTCTCCCCTGCCTCTTCAGAAATGTCTTTAATACACTAGAAGGGGGAAATGTAGGAGACGCCAACATCACAGCAAGATGATCTGCAGCTGAGGCGTGGACCTCAGGCCATTCCTCCACAGGACTTCCTTGTGGGAGGAGCCTGTGTCCTCCGCACATAGTCATTGTTAATTTCTCCCCTCACCTGTGGTGTTCTGGCTCAATAAAAGGCTAGTGCGAAGGTTGCCCCGGGGCTACCCGGAAAGTAAGGGCTAGCAGGCCTTCCACAAGCTTGTACTTCTAATCCACTTCTCGCCTGGTTCCTTCCTGCGCTAACTGAGACCAGGGCCACAGGAGCCCAACGGGTCGCGACAGCTGGGACTACAGGTACCTGCTACAACACCTGGCTATTTTTTGGTTGCAGCCGGCATTGTTGTTTGGTGGGCCCGGGCTGGATCTGAACCTGCCAACTCAGGTGTATGTGGCTGGTACCTTAGCTGCTTGAACCATAGGTGCCAAGCCAGTAATTTGTTTTCTTGAATGCCCCTCCTTGGAGTTACAGGTTGCCAAACTTCTTCCTTGGCTCAGCTCCCCACCTTTGGCTTCATAGAGTCCAATTCCATCCAGTTTTTCTCCCTCTGGTCAAGAGCCTTTGCTGAGGGTTGCTACCAGTTGGCCATCTTCCCAGAATTCTAGCACTTCATATTTTATTTGTTCATGTCTCTTTAACAGCAGACAAAGACTATAGAACTATTTCCTTAAATTGTTCTTATCAACCGCTACTTTACTGTAGAAATGTCTTTAGCTAAATTTGATTTTGGAGAGATCTTAGAGCTTAATGTTTATGGGGAATTTTCAAAGTATTTTTATTTCTTATTATTGTCTTAGTTTTGTATTTGATTTTGGTATTCAGAGGGATGTAGTAAATGAGGCCTTCAAGAACAGTGTTATATCTGCAGATCGGTCAAAACATATTATGTACTGTGGAAATGCATAACCATTTTCTTGGATCTCATTCCCTACTAAGGAGATGCTCAAGGGGCTAGCTGATAGTTCATTTTTCCACTAACTCATGCATTAGCCTGTAACTGTAATATGATATAATTTGTCATTTGTCACTTGCAGTGGAGTTAGCAATTTACAACACAGGCCTTTCTGGACGACGACTGGAATCAGACATACATTACAGCTTTCACCAGGTTCCTGAACTGAGAAAGGTGCCAAAATCGAGAGCCTACCAGGTAGACATCTAACCACGTCACACACAGGACTCTCGTGGAGCCTCTGATGGAATGCAGAAGCCATGAGGGCCCTTTTGTGGTTCAAAGCAGGGTTCCTAACCTGGGGTCCACAGGCTGCTAACACATCTGTGCTTAGACGTGAGGGAGTCCATGAACCTGACTGAGGAAAAAAAAATCCCTCATTTATTTTCATAATATTTACCTTAAATTTAGTATTTTTTCCATTGGATATAGAAGCCATGAACCACAATAGAATTAATGTTATCTGTGATTCTGTCTCTAATGGAAATCACAAATATTTTCTTTTCATGTTACAATTGCTACTGATGTCTTAAAAACTCATTCTTCTCTCTATTTTAAGATCATAGTAATTATAGATCTACTGTGACATCCTGACATTAGTGCCTTAATAAAGAAGCATGTATGTTATAATATTGTAAATTCAAAAAATATTTTGGTAATTGTTTTTCAATATAATTGGTTTGCAATCTCAAATGTCTTATCTTTTTTTTTTTTTTTAAAAACTCCCCAAGTGGATAAAGTGGATAATCATGTGTTTTATCTTCTAGATTTAAAAACATTTTTTATCATCCAGGGTCTATTCTTATAAGAAACAAATAAAAATAAAGACATTTTTCTGAAAGGGGTCCCACCAGACTGCCAAAAGAATGCATGGCACAAAATAGGTTAAGAACCCCTAAGAAGTTACTAGTAAGGGATAGAAATTGAGGAATTCTTGTCCAAGGCAAACTCTCCATGTGATTAGCCAGAGATAAGAGAGAGCCTCATTTGTCGCTCCTGCTTTCAGCAAGGATGAGTAACCCCCAGTTTAGATCTATCCCCAGATAGATCTGAATCAGAAATCTTAGAACATAAAGAACCAGCCATCCAACAGTCAGGGATGTGAGCATATACCAGGGGCCAGTGGCCACCGGTGCTTCTGTCCACGATGTGTCCGGTATGTGCCGACCTGACCGTGATGTCTCTGCAGACCGTGCTACGTAATACCCATGTGATTTCTGCACAAGGTCATCTATATTGCTAAGAACTTCTGGATCCAGTTTTAGGGAAACACATAGTATAGAAAACACACAGACATAATTTAAGTCTTTATTTATTAAAATGTATACAGGCGAATGTAGCTTTTATACTTTCACATTTATTATGGATCTAACAGTATACTTAGAGGTTGGCTGTGACTCGAGACTGCTATTATCTTTAGCTAATTACTGCATTCTCTGATTACTCATTGGTGAAAGCATTTATTTTAAAAAGCATAACCTTAAAATAGAAATAATTTGCAAAAATTATGTGTATCAGTTGGGAGTAAGATCTAGTGCATATGATTGGAAACCCCAAATGACAGTAGCTTAAACAGGATACTTATTTTCTCTCATTAAAAAAAAAAGAGTCTGGAGGTGAGAAATCCAGGAGCACCTCAGTATTTCTGTAATGCTGCTGCCCAGGCACCCCCTTTCTGCGACTCCTATCTAGTCTCTCAGTTGCCTCGTGGTTGTTTGGCTGATTTTGCTCCTACCATCACATCTGCATTCCAAGTAGCAGGAAGGAGGAAACCAAGAAGGATTAAAGAGTTCTTCTCCCAGCTAAGTGAGCTACTTTTTAGCAGACTTTTCCATAGGTCCCCCTCAGTGCTTCCACAGAAGTTGACCAAAGCTCAGTGGCTCCACTAGGGTTACAGGAGAACGAGAAATATAATCTCATAACTAGGTATATTGTCACCTCCAGCAAAACCGGAGTTCTGTTTCTAAAGAAGAAAACAGAATGGATATTGGGTGGCAGCTTATAGTCCTCACGACAGTACACATCGGTACTTCTGAGTAAGCATACGCATGTGCAGAGGAGCACTCAAGAAAGAGCCCTGGACTCGCAGACAGATGGCCTAGGTGCTAGTCCTGCCTCTGCCTTTCATCTAGTGTACCTTGAGCAAATTATTTAGCTTCTTGGAAGTTTTGTCCTTTCGTTTTCAATATGATGTGATAATTCTTTTCCTTTCTGTTTTTTGATTGTTGTGGCCTGTCACTGAACCAATGTATGTGAATTCACCTTTAAAATTATAAAAGCATTGCATAAATGCCAAATATTTTGTTTCCTGAGGATATAAGGTAGCTGTAATCAGAGACTGTTATGTTGATCTCCTGGTAAACAGGTCACACAGAAAAACCCTAAGCTAAGAAACAATTCTCATTTCTATATTGACTTATCAACTTCTTTTTTTTTTTTTTT
>NW_003852520.1:1540484-1542411 GCF_000181295.1 Otolemur garnettii
GGCCCAGGCTGGATTCGAACCCGCCACCTTAGGTGCATGTGGCTGGCACCTTAGCCACTTGAGCTACAGGTGCCAAGCTGACTTATCAACTTCTGATAATGCATTTTCTGAGTTTAGATGGAAATTAAACTATTGTGTTACTAGATCATTGAATGATGCCAGCTGTATGTACTCTGTGATTTGGGTAAACAAAGAAATCTTAACTATGGTATCATGTATGATAGCCAATGTCTTAAATGGAAGCCTTGGTCACTGCTGAGAGGACAGAATCAACTCTAGCTGGAGCAGAAAGAGATGCTTTTCAGGATTTAAAATGGCATACAGAATCACTGGGGACAGGGAGCGAAGGGGACAGCCCCTAGGCTGAGCTCCCATAGGTAACATCCAGCGGCCCCACAGAATTGCACGTGGCTCCTGCCATGATCGAGAAGCCGCCTGTGAAATCAGGAGTCCTGCTCCAGGTTTCGGCTCCAGATCCAGCCTGATGCACACCAGCAAAATGATGCCCCTGTCTCACCCACCCCACTAAACTACATTCTAAAGAAGATATTATGTTATGTTATGCACATAACATGACACATGATTGCATCTGATTAATGAGACCTTAGTCAACCCAGAATCCTGGCGTCAAGAGAGTATAAGAAACACAGCTTTTGTCTTTATAACTTCTGCTAGAATTGTGTTGGAATAGTTGATGTATGCATCAATCCACAGCATACCACAATGTACTTCATTTCATTTCTTCAGTCACAGAGTCTCACTGTCACTCTGGGTAGTGTCATGGTGTCATCACAGCTCACAGGAACCTCAGACTCTTGGGCTCAGGCAATCCTTCTGCCTCAGCCTCCCAAGTGGCTGACTTGCCACTACCATCCTGAGTGGTGGTGCCCGCCACAATGCCCAACTAATTTTAGTTGAGATGGGGTCTCTGTCTAGCTCAGGCTGGTCTTGAACTCCTGACCTCAAGCACTCCACCCACTTCTGCCTCCCAGAGTGCTGGGATTATAGGTGTGAGCCACTGTACCCGGCCTGGAATATTTGAAGTATATCTGAATGGAAAGTGTTATTTTTGAAGTCCAAAAACACTGGCATAGCAGAGGAGATCAATTCAACTTAAGTTTGGGTTGACGAGGAGTCAGAAAATAAAGGAAACCCCCAGTGTGCACGTCTGCAGCTGCTGCTCTTCAGTTAACACACTGGCCCAGGCGTGTGGATGTTTCACTAGGAATATTATTTGCTCATCTATATAAATTTCTGTTTGCTTTCATTGATTGGGACCAGAATAATTTATTCACTTTAATGTGTTTACACATCATGACAAAACCATAATAATTAAAGTTCAACATGTGCATAGAGATGAGCTAATGAAATTTTATTGACTAGGAAAGTTCCCAATATTCATCTTTCTGCTTGAACAGCTTAGCTAATAAAACACAGGGCATTCAAAAATAACAACAGATTAGGGTCATAGAAAAATAACCAGAGCGCTTGATGATTTAAAAAATATTGTGAAAAATAAAATGTATTCATTAGAGTAAGAAAGTTTCATTTTTGCAGATCAGACCAATTTCTGAAAAGCTCAGACTTCCAATCTGATGATGCAGAATTTCACTGACTTCTCACTGATCAGTGTACTGGAAAGTAAGCCAAGATGGTCAGTGTTCATAAGTTTTCCATAAACTGCTTGGGCAGGGCTTACATAGGAGGGAGCAAGGAGGCACCACTGGAGGGAAACGCAGCAGGGAGAATATCCCTTTTTCTTTTTCTTATTTATTTATTTATTTATTTTTTTATTAGATCATAGTTGTGTACATTAATTCTCTCATAGGATACAGTGTGTTACTTCTATATGCAGTTTGGAAAGCTCTCATCCAGGTGGCCAACATAGCCATCATGTCTTTCTCATAATTGTTATGCTAAGACATTT
>NW_003852520.1:1543857-1544995 GCF_000181295.1 Otolemur garnettii
TTTTTTTTTTTTTTTTTGAGACAGTGTCAATCTGTTGCCCAGGCAAGAGTACCATGGCATCAGTCTAGCTCACAGCAACCTGAAACTCCTGGGTTCAAGTAACACTTCTGCCTCAGCTTCCCAAGTAGCTGGAACTACAGGCATGCACAAGCATGCCAGGCTAATTTGTCTAATTTTTCTATTTTTAGAAGAGATGAGGTCTTGCTCTTACTCAGGCAGGTCTCAAATTTCAGAGCTCAAACAATTCTCCTACCTTGTCCTCCTAGAGTGCTAGGATTACAGGTGTGAGTCACCATGTTCTGTCTAATTGATCCATCTTATACTTTGATAAGACAAGCTTTAATTGTGTAGCACTGCTCATTGGTCATTGGGAAAATATTTTAGTTTTTAAATTTATCAAAATAGTTTATTGATTTATGGAAATATCCCAAAGATTGGCACAGTGTATTATACTATACTAAAAAAAATCACATTTGTTAATGTTGCCATTGACATCACTGGAAAAGTCTTACGCATCAGGAAGTTGTTAAGCTTAATGTTGTGGATATAAATTCTCCACAATTCCAATTTTCCCTTGAACCCTGTCATTGGCAACAAATATCATTTGTTGTTTTTCTTGAAGTGACAGGCTTACTTTGTTCACTTTCTGAAAAAGTGTTTGCCAAATACCTAAGTCTGACTCACCAGACTATTGTTCTTTTAAATAAAAACTAGTGTCCATGGAAAGAGTGGTTAGTTCAGCTTGTAATTAGAACAATTGCACAAGTGCCTTTTCTAGAGACACCAATTGTACTTTGGCATAAAGAACTCATTCGTCCCTGTGTGGGGCTCATGCTTATGATCCTAGTACTTTGTAAGGGCACGGTGGGAGGATAACTTGAGGCCAGGGATTTGAGACTAGCCTGGGCAACATAGTGAGACTCTGTCTGTACAAAAAATTAAAAAAGTTAGTTGGGAATGGTGGTATGTGCCTATAGTCCTAGGTGAGGGTGACCAGACCTCCTGATTTTGGCGGGACAGTCCCGCTTTTCTCCTGGCGTTTAAAAAAAGTCCCTATTTTTGGGCTCAGCGCCTGTTGCTCAAGCGGCTAAGGCGCCAGCCTCATACACCTAAGGTGGCGGGTTCGAATCCCCAGCCT
>NW_003852520.1:1545475-1551071 GCF_000181295.1 Otolemur garnettii
ACAGATGTTAGAATCTGGTCACCCTATCCTAGGTACCTGGGATGCTGAGACAGGCGGATTGCTGAGCCCCAGAGCTTGAGGCTGCAGTGAGCTGTGTTGCACCACTACACTTTCATCCTGGGCAACAGAGCAAGATTCTGTCCCCTCCTGCAAAAGAAACAAAAACTTCCTATTTCATTGTACAAAATACGGCATAGCCATAAAGCTTGTGTGCAATTTAAAATTGTACACAAACTTCATGGCCACTCCGTGTATCTCAGAGTTCGAGATATAAAAAATAAAATCTCTTTACTGCTTTATCAAGGACATTTCTTAAGTGAAAACAGCATTATTTTTTTTCCTATGTATTCCTAGTGGTGACAACTTACTAATGCATTAAAGCTACTTCCTTCGTTTGTGTTAAGATGCCAGTTTGGTCTGTCATTAGTGCAAATATCTATAGGGCAAAAAAGATGATGAAAATTTTAAAAGATAAATTTTAAAGAGATAACATTTGCAAAGACAATAATTTATTTTGTTATGGAAATAAATTTGCTCTCATAGCCTTCCGAAGTTCTGCTGCAGTTGGGTTCGAATTGATGGTCCTAGGCAGGTCCCATTTTGGCCCGTGGTAATTTGGCTTTGCAGTGAGGAAGGGGACATTTGGTTTGCAGTGAGGAAGCCACTATCTTGTGCTAGCTCCACTCCATGAAATACTGAAGGAATCGTAGGAATTAGTTGCATGTCATTAATATTAGCCACACGTCGCTACCTGAGGAACAATACTCCAAACAAAACTTATTAGCTGGAAGAAACCCTTAATTTTGTTAGTGCTACTGAAGTCCTCTTCTTGGTCGCCTTGTGATGTCACACACTGTTTCTGGGCTCCCTACCCATGCTCCTGGCTTGGTGTCCATCATTTTGGACACAGTCCCCTCCGGTTCTGTGCCTGCGCCCCACCTCCCCCCCGCCGTTCCTCTGAGCACTGAGCCCACATTTCCAACATTTCCCTGGCATTTTCCTGGGGGCACCTTGTGGGCACCTCAAATCCAAAGGCTCCCCTTGTCCATTCCCTCTCAGGTGCCAAAGCTGGAAACTTGGAAGTGAATTCTAGACCCTCCCCCTTATCTCTCACCCAAGACTCCCTGGTTCCCAGGTCTTGCTGCCTTTCTTTGCTACCTTGACTCATCCTGCCTTCTTGCCACTCCATGTTTTATTTCTAAATTACTTCTCCCTTGACAATGCCACCCCACTTTGAACTTCTGGGTAAATAACTGCCTCTGGTATCCTCACTGGCTTCTTTGCTTTGGAGTTGCCCTACTTAAATTTATCCCTTCTTACAGATCCTGGTGTTTCTTTTTCCCAAAGTCAAAAATGACTATATGACTTTTTTGCTAAAAATTCTTAGCTGGCTCCTTCGGGATCAAAGAAAAACTCCTGGGCACGACATACAGGGTCCTTCAGCACCAGCCCTGACTCTTTCCAGCCTATTCTGCATCGTGCCCTGTGCCCCCAGCCATCGAATTCTACTCACAATTCCTTCAAGGAACCCTATTCTTTCTCGCCTTGGTTTCCCTCTGCATTGAAATCCTTTGATTTTCATTCCTAGTTATATCACTCCTGTTCTTCAGTATTTAATTTAAGTACTCGGCAAACACACCCCAACTGTCCATCTGTGTCCTCCAACGTATTCCCTTCCCTCTCTAGTGTGGAACTGTCACACTGTGTGGTCCCCAGGGCATGTGACCTCTTAATACAGTCTGTTGGGTAATATCGTCTCTTTCTCCAGTGCCTATCATGGTGTTGGACATCTAGAGAAATTAAAAAGAAAATGGAACTAATTAAATAGGGTAAAATAATTTTTAAAAAAAGAATAAAAATTTCTAAGTCTTTACATTTCAGAGGAGAGGTACCAGTAGAATTCTACATCAGCATCATTAAAGAATTATGGTAGGCTTGGCACTTGTAGTACAATGGCTACGGCAACCGGCCACATACAATGAGGCTGGCAGGTTCAAACCCAGTCTGGGCCAGCTAAACAACAATGATAACTGCAGCAACAACAACAACAATATAGCTGGGCATTGTGGTGGGCACCTGTAGTCCCAGCTACTTAGGAGGCTGAGGCAAGAGAATTGCTTAAGCCCAAGAGTTTGAAGTTGCTGTGAGCTGTGACACCACAGCACTCTACCCAGGGCAACATACTGAGACTCTATCTCAAAAAAAAAATGGTAGAATGATACTACATTTTTATACAATACAATTTCACAGTTCTTTTCTGTATTTGATTGGGTTTCAGTTGGCTTCACCTACCTGCCTCCTTTGTGGAAGCAGAATCATAAAATGGATGGGAAAGGGCTCTTGAGTTAGGATGGGGTCAGTAAGAAAATCTCTTATCTTTGCATAAATGTTCTGCTTTTCTACGGGCCTGGTCAAAGTGCTCCTGTGCTGTGGCTCCCAGTGAGTCGAGGCCGGCTGGGTAGGGTGGGGTGTGGGCTGGGCAAATCTGGCCAGTGCACTGAATTCTAGAGAGAGAAGTCTAGAAGGGTGGACTTCCTTCTTTCCTCTGCATATCTGGAAAGACCTTTGATCACACAAGCCAAGTGATCAAGGCATCCCCTAGTAGGGACAGGCTGTAGGATGATTTTGATCCTAGAGTTTCTCAGTCATGGCTGAACATAGAATCAAGGGTTCCACCACGAATTGGTTGATGTTGCTGGAGCTATACATTTTGGGAAAGCTTCTTGGAGACTCATGAAATTTCTAAAGTGGGTGTACGTTCTGAGAAAGAGTATCATTAGAAGGATAGCACAGTCTTGTTTTCTCCTCTGAATTTTTAGAAACACAGAGACTATTTTTTGAATGTGAAGGCTTCACTGTGCCACAACCCAGTGGTTAGAATCTACTCTAGCCTGTTAGAGTTCTCCATCACAGACTCCTGCTGGCAATGAAAGGCCTCTAATGCCAGGTACAGGAGAATCTGGTTTCAACAAACAATGTTTCTCAATTATCACTGAGAGGGCCTCGTTGTGTTGACTTTGGAAATCTCTTGATATTTCAGAAGGCTTCTTATCACTTTTCTCTGACCTATTTTTCTTCCTTTTTTTTTCTTCTGTTTTAATCTTGCTCAGGTAGGTAACTCCTTTCCTCACAATTGTGTCATAAGATGACTAAAATGTTTTGTTCTCACCTTTCTTTAGCTGAATATTTTACTGGAAGCTAGTTTTTCTTCTCCCACAGTAAATACTTATTTTATTTCCAGGCTTTTTGATACAAAGCTTCTCTCATTTTTAAGGATAATCAAATTTATTCTTTAATCTTGTGGCTTTCTACATAATACTCTGTTCATTTCCTTCTAAAGCCTCCTGTAGTTACATGTGTATGGGTGTTCTTTCACTTCTTTCGTTAGAGAACCTCTAATGAATCTGCATCCTATCAAATGTGTTTCCTACGGTGTTTTTGTGGTTGGTATGATCACTAAATGCAGAACCATGTCTCACCTGGTAATACCTCTCCTAAATCATGTCCCAATAATATTTTTTTTGTAATTTTACCCCAATTTTTCCCTACCTTAATCCTTACAGGTAGATCCTCATCCCCCAACACATTTTGTTTCCTGTATTTGTTTTTTTTTTTTTTGAGACAGAGCCTCAAGCTGTCCCCCTGGGTAGAGTGCTATGGCATCACAGCTCACAGCAACCTCCAACTCCTGGGCTCAAGCGAGTCTCCTGCCTTCGCCTCCCAAGTAGCTGGGACCACAGGCGCCTGCCACAACGCCAGGATAATTTTTGGTTGCAGCCGTCATTGTTGTTTGGCGGGCCCGGGCTGGGGATTCGAACCCTCCACCTTAGGTGTACATGGCTGGCACCTTAGCCAGTTGAGCTACAGGCGCCGAGCCTGTTTTCTGTATTTGTTTATCTCAATTTTTATGTTTCTGTATATTGTGTGCTTTACATAACTATTTGAAATAGTGTGATCACAGAATGTCAAACAACATCACGAGAAGACAATGCATAGAACTAGCCTTCTTGCATTTTGCTATCACTATTAATCGCACTAACTGTGCTGCTTTTCAAAGAGTCCACAAACACTCCTGGGCAGAGAAACTGCCCTTTGGAAAGGAGTAGAGACAATGCTCAGAAAGGACACGGTCATTACAAAGCATGTTCTAGCCAGAAGCAAAAGCAAATAAAAGCTGCAAATGAACCAATAAAAAAGAAAAAGAAAAGCATTTGCAAAATAAACTCCATGAAGCACTTAGGGAAGAGCTGCATGACATTTCCTTTTGCTGTTATGATGGGATACTATTTGGTTGACCAGCTGGCCAGCGGTCCCCTGCCGACCACATATCCTGTTTTCCAATTATAGGACTACAAATTAATGCATCTCCAATGTTGAGCAATGACATTTTGGATCATTTAACTAACTCCTTTACACAGGTTATCCTCCTTATCAGCACCATACAAATGAGACTGATGGCAGCATTTATAGTCACTGCAAAGAGCAGTCTAATAAGTCGGTAAGTTGTGACCTCGTTCTCTGCTGTTGCCCAGCATTTCCAGCAAACCTGAAACGTGGAAGAAAAACGAACCACACATTTTGAGACTAAGAAGCATGGCGATAGGTTAACACTGATGCTGTAGAGGCAGGACGACAGATCGTCTGTAGCCAGAAAAACTAGCTGAATTTTTTCTTCTTAGAAAATTGCCTCATAGACAGTTAACTTTAAAGGCATACTTGTATAGTGTTTTAATAATTTAGGAAAGATGGTTAGTTAAGTTGTGAAATTAAATCTTTGTACTGCTACTATTCCAATGCTAGATGAAAATCTCGTGACCATGGTCCAGTGTTCTGCCGTAGATACGGCTGGCATGGTGAAGGCTCCTCCTTTGTCCGCAGGGCCTAGATTGTTGGACAGGACAGGATGGGAGAAATAACTGCATATTTAATAAATTCTTTCTGATGGAATGATGCTTTCAAAGAAACTCAGACCCAAGCTCCTTTTTTCCTGAGATTTGAATGATAAAAGATGAAATCCAAAATACTAAATCTACCTTTTTTTCTTCTGGTACTAGAAGAAAGTATTGTCTTTTTTTGCTACTGAAGAAGATCTAATCATGAGTGAGAGTAATTATATTTACAAATTACATGAAATCCACTTTGATGGAAGTGTCTTGGATTGTGTGTGAAAACACCACACTGTACCCCCAAAGTGCATCAATGTACACAGTTACCATTCAATAAAAAAAAAAAAAATTACATGAAATTTGGATATTAGGTATATCATCCTTAAATGTCATCACATGTAGAGTCTTAACGACAGGACAGATGCATTCTATGACTTGAAATGTGCATTTTATTAGTGGATTACATCACCATGAATTAATATTTTAAAGTAAATCCTACAGTTATCTTGTGAATATTACATTGTATTGTGTGTGGGGGGGTAGAGTGAGAAAAGTGTTAAAAGCATCACTTTGCTAAATGTTAACATTTGTGTAGTTTTTATAACCCCATTCAGGTGTTTCTTCCTTTTTAAATGAGATGAGAAAGGAAGGAGGGAAGGAAGGAAGGAAGGAAGGAAGGAAGGAGGGAGGGAGGGAAGAAAGAAGGGAGG
>NW_003852520.1:1551434-1566227 GCF_000181295.1 Otolemur garnettii
AGGAAGGGAGGGAGGAAGGAAGGAAGGGAGGGAGGAAGGAAGGAAGGGAGGGAGGGAGGAGAGAGAGATGGAGGGAATGGAAGGAAGAAAGAAGAAAGCTCTTTCCTGACTTTTGAGTGACTTTGAGAATAAATATAAAAAAATTTGAAAACAAAATATTTTTCCCTATAAATAACTGTGTAGATTTTTAGAGGGTGAAAGATTCATGGAAAGAGTCTTATCCAGCAATCAGGGAGAAGTTGGAATTGACCAAAAAGAAAAAAAGAAAAGAATAGAAAAGAAAAAAGAGAGAGAGAAAGGAGGGCTAAAAATATCACAGTGTGAACGTTAGGTCGCCATGGTTTGAAGAGGAGTCACCTGCTTTTCTTTTGGCCAGGGGCTGGGTTTGAACCCACCACCTCCAGCATATAGGGCCGGCGCCCTTCCCTTTTGAGTCATAGGCTCCGCCCATCTGCTTTTTGATTATTCAAATATTGACTGGGACACAGTTTACTCTCCCTTGTTTGAGCTGAAAATGACTTATTTGTGCAAAGCACAAAGGCAGTTATGTTTGGGCCCCAAACAGTGTTAGTGTTCTCAAGTTTAATTCCAGGGAAGCTATTTTCCTAGCTGGAGAATAGCTAGGAAAACTGTTGGTAAACTGTTGGTAAACTGTTGTATCAAGCATCTTAGATGATAATAGTAAATGGCAATGTTTTACTCAGAAGTAGTTTCTCCTGTTCTGTGGTCAGCGCTTGTTTTTCTTTGCATGACAATGTTTCATGTTCTCTTTTATGTCCATGATATTTTGCTGCTCTGGGCCCTGAGTCCAGCCCTACATATGCTGGAGACCCCGGGCTCACAGCCTTGCCTACCTCCCTGCATTCCTCCTACAGAGAACCTGCTCTGCATCAGCTGTGGTGTCTCACCACCACTGCAGGACTGAGGTCTTCAAGCCAGTCCCCAGACAAACAGCATCAGTGTCTGCCGGGAACTCGCTAGAAATGCAGTTTGGGTTTCTTCCCTAGAAGAATCAGAAACTCTGGTGTAGGGTCTTTTGATAGATTATAGCCCTCCAGGTGGTTCTGATGCACAACATAAAGTGCATAATTGTAATTTAACACAGGACAATATCTTAAAGAAATGCATTTTTTTTGGTAGTGGAATTTCAGGTTATCAGTGATAAGGGGGAAGTTATTCTAGTGTTCCTTGGATTATACCACTAAGTAACTTTACCTGTGGGTAGAATGTATGTTGTTTTGAGTCCAAATGCTGAAGTAAGTAGTTTGAAGCTACAGTAAATCTAATGGTAGGCAGTTAAGAGTGAACATAGTTACATAGGTTGGGAAAAGGTTGCTTTCAGTGGATTGAGGGAGAGAAAAGACTGAAAGGAAATTTGTTCTTAGATTGTAAACATGGACAAGCTTTGTTTTCACTTTATCTTTTCTATTTGACCTTGAATGATCACAAGAATGACTACAAAGCCTTCAAAAATTAAGAGTCATCTTACTACAAAGGGATTTTTATGCAGTAGCTTTAATGTTGAGGTTACATTGATCTAGATTACAGACTGCATACTTTTAACGTTTTTTTGGTGGTTTTATGCAAATGAATTAATTCTGTCCAATTTCTCTCTCAATTGTAGGTGTTTTCAGTGTACAAGTATTGAAGAGTATAGTAACTATTAGTAAAACTATTGGAAATCATTTTTATAATACTTTACTTTTTTAAAGATATGATGATGAATACCAGTGTGCAATATTATACTGATGTAACTAAAGCATATTTTCTTTTTGGTATATTTACACAGATATCTCTTGTTAACCTAAATGAGATCAGGCAACTGTGAGGAATTATATGAATTGCATACTATTCAAATCATCATTGTGGTCAAGAGTTTAGGCACCATTTTCAGCCCTGGTTGTGTCTTGCAGTGGTATGTGGATGAAAGACACATAAATGCAGGATCTCATAAGAACAAAATGTGTAAGCAACACCAGTGGCTGGCTGGTTTGTGGGACCAACTCTCCCCTCCCTTTTTAGTGGAAATATGTGGCTGGCACATACCAGTAGGCTTATGACTTGAACAATTGAGTACTTTATTAAAATAAAAGTAAGTTAAACAGAAAGATGAACTCAATTCATGTTTCAAGAATGGGAGTGACATTCGGCTGTATGTTGGAGGGAACAGAAACAAAGGGTCACTTAAGTGATTAACTCTCTGAGGATCCGTGAGGATGTCACACAGACCTGGCAACATCCAATTTGATAGTCCCTTGATTGCGTTTTCACGTGGTTCCGAAAACAACTTCAAAATTGAATACCAGTGTGAGGAGTGGGGGAAAATGAGAAAAGGCCAAGTTTCCCAGGAGCTGGCCATAGTGACCAGGACTGTGGTCATCTCTAATGTCACATCAGAAGCTCTAACCCAGCTGCTTCCCATAAAGGTCCAAAGCCCTTGACACTGAGGTGACATAGGGCAGCTGAACCAGTCCAGGTTTATGTCTAGTCTATGGCACAATAATTTTTTTTTAAATGTAACACTTGACTTCTCATTCTTTGATAGCACCATGCAAATAATCATTGATCTTCCCAATATCTGATAAAGAGGATGCCAAAAAGATGAATTTAATAAGTCACTAGTAGGTCAATGCATATGGTAGAGAGAAATTTAGTGACCTCTTATGCCTCAGCTCCTCAGTCAGGGATTTTCAACTGGTGCACTCTGGCACACTGGTGTGCTGTGACAGCATCTTAGGTGTGCCTGAAACATTTCTAAAGATCATCAAATTATTTTCAAAAGAAGTTCAAGCACAGTAAGTATATTCTTTTTTTGCTCTTCTTTTTGATCAACATAATTTATGTGTGCCACGGAACTACAGGTCCCAGCGTGCTGGGAGGTGAAGGAGGTGGAGAAGCAGGGCGCTCGGCGTGTGGTGCTGCGTGGGTCACGGCGCGCGTGACAAGACCAAGAGTTCGCCTTTCAAGTTGGAGATTTCTGGATCTGCATCTCAGAACAACTACTTACTGTATCGTTGGAGAAGTTTCTTAATCTTTCTGCACCTCAGCTTCTCCATCTGTAGAGCAGGCAGAGTGATGCTAGCTCGCTGTGATCATTAAAAATCCTGTGTGAAATGTCGCGACACTTAATACAAGTTATCAAAGTTCTTTTATTGTTAATTTTATTTATCATGTCATATGAAGGGGAAAGACTCTCCAATCTTGGCACGGATGTTGGGCATTTCCTGCCTTCAGTAGAAGTTCTCAGCTGTGCACAGACTGTAGTCCTGAAGTGATGTTTTAACCTCATTACAGTGAAAAAATGCAATTCTATCCGGAATGTACTTGTTAATCGGGGGCCAACCTCTTAGCCAGATCTTTTACAGGATTTCTTTGAAAGCCCTGAAAGAAACAATTCATGTAGGATTTACACTTATCACTTAAATTTTATGTATTTCAGGATTAAGCAACATCTGGAATAAACCTTTATTTATACAGTTAATGAGTTTAAAAAGCCAAAGATAGACTCTTTTTGACACTGAGCCTGCAGGGGACTGGCGGCTCTTCCCTCATGGCCTCCTCCAGTGTCGCAGCCCAGCTGATCTCTGCCCGGCTCCCCACTAGGGTCAGGCCGCAGCTGGCCCCTCTTGCTGGCCTTTGGGCTGTCTGCCTTGCCTTGTTCGGCCCCCTCCAGCTGCTCCTCATTCACTTCCTGGCCTCAGAGATTGCAGAGGGCTTTCCAAGTTAGGCAGCGGTCAGCAATCTGCCCAGCTGGCCGCTTTCCTGCCAAAACGAGCCTCTTCCTTTTGCAACGTCTCCCACCTGCCTGCAGCTGTATCACCTCTGGGCACATTCCCGCAGGAAGAGCTCAGAGCATGGGTGTCACAACCCCAGCCCAATTTCTGCTCCGGGCCGCAGGGGAGGCCGGCACCTTGGCGCTTTATTCAGGGCAGTGGAAATCTCCTCCTCGCCCGGACGGAGGGAAGCATCATCACAGCGCCTGTCCCTGCCTGCCGCTCGCTGGGGCCGTTTCCCCAAACGAGAGCGCTGCGAAGGTCAGCAAAACTTGGAACCAGCTACCAGGGTTAAATCGTGGAAAACACCAGCGAGCCAGACAGGAAACTGGGGCCACGAGTAGTTTCAGATGACAAAACCCAGGATTGGCGGAGCTGGCCGGCCTGCAGCGTTCCTGTGTCCCCAGGGTGTCCCCCACCCGCCGCCAGCACCAGGCCAACTCCCACTTCCTCTTTCCGGCAGAAGCAGGTGTGGCACATTTTCCAGGGTTCTGCGCAGCGTGGGTCGCTGAGACGCTCCGAGACGAGGCTTCCAAGTTGAGTAGCGCTGCAGCCCACTGGGGAGACCCAGAGCGCAGGAGACCGTGGCCCTGGGAGCGGCCGCGCCCAGCTCAGTCACTGGACCACTGATGCTTCTTTCCAGCAACACGCAACGACAAGCAGCGACATGCGGGTGTAAGGACACACTGTTCTTTAAACCCACCAAGCGTGCGCCTGCTCGGGCCTTTGCTCTTGCTGCCTCTTCCTGGAATTCTCCTTTTATAGAAATTCGAAGGACTTACTCCCTCAATTTATTCAGGTCTTGGCTCAAGACATGTCCCCTCTGACCCGCCTATCTACAAGAGCCTTCCCTTTCACTCCAGTCCTCTCTCTTTTTATCCCCTAACCCTGCCTTTTGTTTTGTTTTGTTTTGAGACAAGAGTCTCACTCCTGTCACCCACGCTAGAGTGCTGTGGCATCATACCTCACAGCAACCTCAAACTCTTGGGCTCAAGTGATCCTCTTGCCTCAGCAATCCAACTAGCTGGGACTACAGGCGCCTGCCACAAGGCCAGGCTCTATTTTTAGTAGAGATGGAAGTCTGGCTTTTGCTCAATCTCAGTAGAGATTGGAGTCTGGCTTTTGCTCAGGCTGGTCTCAAACTCCTGGGCTCAGGCAATCCTCCTGCCTCGGCCTCCTAGAGGGCTGGGATTACACCGGGAACCACAGCACCCGGGCCCTTGCCCTGCTTTGTTGTTTCCTCCCTGGCTGTTATAATCTCCTGGAGTTACAAATCATTGTGTTTATTATGGAACAATTCATTTTCCATAAACCTGTTGTAATTAAAATGGAAGCCCCCGAGGGCAGAGGCATTGTTTTGCCTCCTGGAGAGTCCCCACTGTGGAGCAGCGCCTGGGGCAAAGCTGTCACCTGGCAAGTGGAATGAAGTAGTGGGTCTTGGAGCAGAGCAAGGATCTCAAGGCCGAGGCTGTACACCCCAACTCTGGCTCTTTCCCTCTGGGCAGGGCCATGGACAAATCCCTTTGTCACTTGGACCCTCAATTTCTTTTTGTAATATGAAGAACAGCCACACCCATGTGTCTCATGGGAACAAGAGGGGGACAAATGAGAGCTGGCTACCCTGGTGCTTGTGAGCCAGCAGGGCTAAACAAATCTAGGTGTTTATGTATTATTAAATATATATTTGTTATGCAAATAATAAATACTAAAGATAAAATGCAAAGGAGAAAAGGAAGTTAACTCCCACGGTGAGATCAGATTAGCTAGGAGTATGAGGATAGGTCGGTTTTTTTTGTTTGAGACAGTCTTACTTTGTTGCCCAGGCTAGAGTACCATGGCATCTGTCTAGCTCACAGCAACCTCAAACTCTTGGGCTCAAGAACACCTCCTGTTTCAGCCTCCCAAGTAGCTGGGACTACAGGTGCCCACCACAATGTGGTTTTTGGCTAGTTTTTCTATCTTTAGTAGAGATAGGGTCTCACTCTTGCTCAGGCTGGTCTCCAACTCTGAAGCTCAAGGGCTCCTCCTCCCTTGGCCTTCCAGAGTGCTGGGATTACAGGTGTGAGCCACTGCACCCTGCCAGGATAGGTCATTTTTGACAGAATGAAAGGACAGAGTAGGAACAACCCAGAAGAGGTACTGTGACCTGGAGAAGAAAGACCCCTTGATATTGTTCTTTATCGCAGGAAACGGGAGAAATACTTAAGACGAGGAAGGACGATTCACCACTGAGGCTATTAAGGTTATCTAATAGTTACTGCTTCTTGGATGCAAGGATATCTCTTTGACTTTTAAGCAAAGTTCTTGTAATCTATATGAGAGTCCTATAAGGTAAATGTTGTCTAGGTTTTACTTGTAAGGAAACTTGCGATTTTGTACCATTCCCAAGGCCACACAGGGAGGGAGAGCCCAGATCTAAAAGCTGCTTCAAGGCCCTCTGACAAGGCAGTCTTGGCTCCCACGGAGCCTACCCGGGTCTGCTCCTGGCCCTGTGTGGAGAAGGTGCTGTGAGAGTGAGGACAGAGCTAACCAGGGAACTTCTGTGAGCCTTTCTCAGCTCCCCATCAATAAAAGGGTTTGTACTGTAAACCTATAGTGGTGCCAGGGACCTTGCTGGTGCACAGAGCCACCATGAGGCTGGTTTTTAGGGGACGGGTCAGGGGAGGAAAGGGGAAGGTAGGACGTTGTGAGATGCAGCAATGGTCTGACTCTGTCATCTGAAGAAATGTTGAATGATGACTCTGTCATCTGAAGAAATGAATATTCAGAACATGAAAGTTGTTGAGGCAGGGTGCAGAGACATTGCTGTTAGCCTTGTTTACTTGTATTATTTTCTTTTACTAGGGCTTATTCCTTCTTACATCTTGTTTTTCTTTCTTTTTTTTTAAATCAGGCGTCTATATTTTTGTTTGCATTAACTAATATCTCTGTGTTTCCATCGGAATCAATCTAAAAATTATAAATGATTTCAGTAACCAAGCTAAGATTTTTCTCTGTGTAACCAATGTTTGGCTGGTCCAGACTTAAATCAACTTGGAAAGGCCAGACATGATGGCTCACGCCTATAATCCCAGCACTCTGGAAGACTGAGGCTAGTGCATTGCTTGAGCCCAAGCATTTGAAACCAGCCTGAGATTCTGTATCTACTAAAAAATAGAGCAGAGCATTGTGGGGGCGGGCACCTATAGTCTCAGCTACTTAGGAGATTGAGGCAGGAGGATTGCTTGAGCCCAAGAATTTGAGCTTGCTGTGAGCTACGATGCCACAGCACTCTACCCATGATGACAGAGTGAGACTCTGTCTCAAAAATAAATGAATATAAATAAATTGACTTTAAAAACCTTAATTTATTTGGAAATTAAATTTTAAAAAGGCCTTTCATTGATCCTGAAACTCGCCCCCACTGAAGACCTTGGGAACTTTGCCCATAAAATAGGAAACATGGTTGAAAATCAAATCTTGGAATTTTAGACTATAGCATAGTTGAAATCTCTGGAATAAAATGGGCATGACGTAAGATTAGCCCATATCACAAAAGCCCAAAACCAGAGATGCTGGCGTGGATGTAGAGAAAAGGGAACACTTCTACACTGCTGGTGGGAATGCAAACTAATACATTCCTTTTGGAAAGACGTCTGGAGAACACTTAGAGAACTAAAAATAGAACTGCCCTTTGATCCTGCAATTCCTTTATTAGGTATATATCCAGAAGACCAAAAACCACAGTACAACAAAGATATTTGTATCAGAATGTTTATTGCAGCCCAATTCATAACTGCCAGGTCATGGAAGAAGCTCAAGTGCCCATTGACTCACGAATGGATCAATAAATTGTGGTATATGTACACCATGGAATACTATGCAGCCATAAAGAAAGATGGAGACTTTACCTCCTTCATGTTTACATGGATGGAGCTGGAAAATGTTCTTAGCAAAGAAGAGGATTTGAAGAAAAAGTATCCAATGTACACAGCCCTATTATGAAACTAATTCTATAGCTTTCATATGAAAGCTATAACCTAATTATAGCCTAAGAATAGGGGGAGAGGGGAGGGGAGGGGGGTGGATGGGTGGAAGGAGGGTGATTGGAGGGATCACCTCTATGGTTTATCTTACAAGGGTACAAGTGAATCTTTCTTTTTTTGCAGTTTTTGGCCAGGGCTGGGTTTGAACCCGCCACCTCCGGCATATGGGGCTGGCGCCTTACTCCTTTGAGCCATAGTGCTGCCCTAAGTGAATCTTTCTAAAAGTAGAATATAGATGTCTTGACATAACAACTAAGAAAATGACATGAAGGCTGTGTTAACCAGTTTGCTGAAAATATCTCAAATTGTATATCAAAATACCACACTGTACCCCATGATTGCATTGTTGCACACAGCTATGATTTAATAAAAATAAAATAAAATAAAATGGGCATGATTAATACCTCCCCAGAGGTCATTCTACTTACAGAAGTTGTCAGGGAGTGAGTCTGGGGGGAGGCTTTGACTATAGGTGTAAAGTGACAAATTTAAGCAATTATCAGAGTAATTCACCCACCAAAACCTTTCACTAGAAATAAACTAATATTGAGAGGTAAGAATAGGATTGGGGAAACGTTTTTCTCTCAAATTTTTTGAGTGACAGTTTTTCCAATTCAAGTGGAGGGACACTGTGTGTTTGTGCATGTGGAGGGGGGAGAGAGGGAAGGAGGAAGGTGAGGGAGAAGAGGAAGGAGGAGGGAAGGACAGGCATTGTCTTCAAACATAAAATGTGAGGATAATTGAGCAGTTGGATGGGGATTTTGCTCCTTGAAAGGGATGGTGCCAAGTAGTGGTTAAAGATTTTAAGTCAAACACTTAAAATTCCAAGCCAGTGCTGTGTCTTTTCCTAAGGTGGTATTTGTACCTTAAATGATCCTAATGGTCACCTATTGTGGTTCTATTTATCTTTCAAGGGATCCTGTTTGGATCTTTTGAAGCTTTGTAATTATATCAGCCATAATGACTTTTTCCATCTTTTGGAGTCTTACAGCAATTTATTGTCTTGTAAATAGTTGTATACACGCTTTATCTTGCCTACGCTTTGAGAACAGACACCCTGCCTTATCATCTTCCTATCTCATACTTTTGGCTGAGTGCAGATATTTAATAAATGTGTGTTGACTGAATAAAAATGGTAGATGAGAAAGTATATCTTTAAGAAAACCCCATGAGACGCAGGGCCTACAGCTCAATGGCTAAGGGTGCCGGCCACATATACTGGAGCTGGCACGTTTGAATCCAGCCCAGGCCTGACAAACAATAATGACAACTGCAACTAAAAAATAGCCGAGTGTTGTGGCAGGTGCCTGTAGTCCCAGCTACTTGGGAGGCTGAAGCAACAGAATCACTTAAGCCCAAGAGTTTGAGGTTGCTGTGAGCTGTGATATCACAGTGCTCTATCCAGGGAGACAAAGTGAGACTCTGTCTCAAAAAAAAAAATAAAGAAAAGAAAAGAAAAGAAAAACTCATGAAAGCATTTGTTATCACAGTTATAAGAAGAAGCCACTGAATTCTAAAATAGTAAATATATTTTAGAAATGAAAAAAATGGGTAGCTTAGATATAAAGGATTTGAGTGCAAAGTGCAGTAGGCTTCATATCAGACATAATCTGTTGTCTTGGAAGCTTTATTCATTTAGTCAGTCGCTATCGTTATTCTTTGTTTTTATATGCTGCGTGCTATTTCAAATGTTTGGGTTATAAGTTTGAAAAAGACCCAACTTGTGCTCTTAGTTAGCTTATAATTAGTGTGGAATTGAGATCTTTTTAAAAGGCAGTTGTAATATTTTGATTACATGATAATAAATGCCATATAATGGCAAGCAAGGGTGCAGGAGGTTTTGGTCTTGGAAGTCAAGGAAGGTGTCTGAAAGAAAGTGATCAAGTTATGAAGGTAAGAATAACACCACAAGATAATCACTGAGCAAGACCAGTGTGTTATGGATGATGCTAAAATGGGAGGTGGGAATTATAAATATAGTGCATTCAAAGATGAGTTGATACAGACAGATAAGTTTTCAGAGAGGAGGTTTGATTCAAATTAGACACCATCTGATTGACTAAAATTTTTATATGTTGTGATGGGAGAAAGGTAGAGGGCACCCAGGTGAAAGTTCCAGCACGTATGAAGACAAAAAGTCACTGCTTCATGCTAGTAGGTGCTAGGGACCCAACCATGAGTAAACTCTGGTCACGCTGCAGTGCAGTGAGGTATCCTGACAACAGGCAGAGGTTTGAACTTGGGGAGAAATGGGGGATATGACCGAAGAGATAAAGTGGGGCCAGCTATGTTTTGACAGATGTCTTGTGATCTGTTAGTACTTCAGATTTGAAGTCACTGACTTTTTTATACAGGAAGTACATTAATAGGGCAAAGAGGATGCTGTGGGCATGGGGAAGTGACTTAAGCCAACTACAGAACAGGCCGACTTCTGGGTAGTTTTTCCATAGTCACATCAACTATTTTGGCTTAACAGGTCTGAGTTGCAGATGCTTCTCAACTGGTCTTCCTGATTCCAGCTTCTCGTCCACCCAAACAGTTGGCACACTGCTGCCATGGCATGTTTATGAAACACCATCAAGTTCTCACCTGACTCAGACAACTTCAACAAATTCTTTTTCATTAATTATTTGTTGAGGGTCTTTCTCTTTATATATCTTTCCAACCATTCATCCATTCATCCATCCATCCATCCATCCCTCCATCCTTCCTTCCTTCCTTCCTTCCTTGATATCCATCCATCCATCTTTCACTTGGTGATATGTTTTAAGACTCAAACTAGAGTAGGTAACAGAAAATAACAAGGGTGGTCCTTATTTTATTTTTTACATTTTGGATAAGGTTTTGAGGGTTGAAGATGAAATCTGAGTAAAGACTTGATGGGAAGGGGAGCTTTCGAGGCTCAAGAAATGAATAGCAAGGGCAAAGGCCTTGCAGAAGGAGGGTGCTTGTTGTGTTCAGGGAATGAGGGGGCCTATGAGCCTGGAACACATGAGTGAGGGGCAAGTAACAGAAGGGGAGCTTGAAGTGGGTGAGTGGGTGGTGCCCAACCACCTCCAGTCAAGCTGTGCCGTGTCATCCATCCTAAGAACTTTGTATTTTGTTCTGAATGAGACAAGAAGTTATTGGAAGGATTTGAACAAGGGAGTATTAGGATCTGATTTAGATTTTAAAAGGATTGCTGGCTTCTGACTGGAGAAGGATGACTGTAGAAGGGCAAAGGTGAAAACACTGAGATCAGATGAAATGATGAAGGTGAGAGATGATGGTGATTTGAACAAGAGCAGGAGAAACGAGGGTATAGACAAGCTGGACCCTCGCCTACTATGCCTCGCAGCTAGTATTAACAGGATTTGCTTAATGAAAAGAGAGGAGTCAAACATGATTTGGGGTGGGTGGTGTAAGAGCTCACACTTATAGTCCCAGCATTTTGGGGGGAGCGAGGTGGAAGGAACACTTGAGGCCATGAGTTCCAGACCAGCCTGGGAAACCTAGAGAGACTTCATCTCTATGGCAAAATACAAACATGAGCCAGCCATGGTGGCACATGCCTGTAATCCCAGCTGCTTGAGAGGCTGAGGCAGGAGGATTGCTTGAGACCAGGAATTTGAGGTTATAGTGATCTATGATGATGCCACTGCACTCCAGCCTGGGTGACACAGGGAGACCCTGTCTCTAAAAATATATAATAATGATTAGAAAAGACTTCAACTATTCTGACCTCAGCAACTGGAGTAATGAAATCACTAGCAACAGAATGGTGGAAGAGAGCCAGGCGTTTGGAATGAGGGGAAACATGCTTTAGGACTTACCTTTCAGAGGCGTGTCAGGGATCTGAGTGCAGGTGTTGAGTATAAACAGCTGGATGTATGATTCTGGAATTCAGGCTGCATCTGAGCAGAGACACAAATTTGGAAGCTGTCACCATATAAACAGCGTTTGAAACCACAGGACAGGATGAGACCACCAGGGCAATGAGAAAAGGCAGAGAAGAACAAAGCTTGTGGCTCCAATGGTCAGAAGTGGGAGGATAAAGAGGATCAGCCCAGGAGACTGGTCAGTGAAGGTGAAGGGGTCACTGCCAACTGAGTCAACAGAGGATTTCAAGGAGGGAATCACCACCTGTGTTGGGTAACTCATGTGTGGGTTTGACCACGGGACGGTGGGGAGGTTGATGAGTGCGGTTTTCCAGGTTGTGGGGCAGAGAGGGTGAAGCCTGACTGGTGAGCGTTGCACAGAGAAGGAGGAGCGAAGTAAGTACGGGCAGAGTCAAGATAGATTTTAGCTCAGAAGAACTTTGCTGTCATGAGAAACTGAAATAGGGAGGTATCTTAAGGGGCCAAGGTGGTAAAGAGAGGTGTGTTTTTAATAAGACAGGAGATGTTACAGCATATTTGATGGTGGTGGGAATGATGAATGATGGCCCAGAAGAGAAGGGACGTTTGTTGAAGCAGTGTCATTTGTGTCCTTAGACAGGTGAGAAAGCCTGGGACCCCGTCCTAGATAAGAGTGCGGAGAGTTCACCCATCAGAGCACAAGCACAGGCGGAGCTCACGGAGACACCTGAGGCATCCTGGTTGATGGAATCTTGGAAGAGTTGGAGCAAAATGATAAGAGTCTCAGCAGCTGAAGAGAATAGCAGAGATGTCAGGAGTTTGAAGAGCAAGAATAAAGTGCAGAATAGACATTTATAAGAGAAGAATGTGGTGATGAAAGAAATCTTTAAGCATTGCCATCTGTATCATTTATCATGGTATTCTAAGCTTTTCAAAATTTCTCTTAGCTCTCTCAGCTCACTGGTTCTCTGCTCCTGGTCAGAGAGCTCATTTCTGTTTTAGCGTCAGGACAATGGTGCAATAGGGTGGAATGCTTGCAGGTGGGAACTCCGGTGTCAGGCTCTTGGAATTTGAATCTTGGTTTCACTATTCTTTGTCTTTCTTTTGGCTTTGGCATATTGTTTAACCTCTCTGTCCCAGTTTTCTCATCTTACTTTTGTGATTATCATGATGATGATGAACGATGATGCAGGTGGGGCGTCCAGCACGTGGGGGACACTCAGCCAATGGCAGTCAGGCTCATTTTGCTGCTACTGTCCTTCCCGTCCTCCATGGGGATGCTTCTTGAGGGAAAGAACTATCTTACCCACTTGTGATCCTCTTGCTACCTGTGTAAAGTGACTGTCTAATGGAATAAAATCCACATGTAAACAGCACACAGTGCCTTGCAACTGGCCTTCAGGCTTCTGGACAATCTTCCTATTAAAATCAGCATATTTTCTTTGCAGGTATTGTCAGGTGTCATATTGCCTTTTGAATACTCCACTGCCCTAAAAATAAATCCATGGTCTATTTCTCAAAAGCACATTATACACATCCCAATGTCACCTTACTTTTTTGAACTTGCATTGGTTAGATTGGCTCCTACTGTTCTGCAGTCTTCCCAGAGAGCCTGACTTCTCTAAAGCTGGTAGGGGTGAGGGTGCATGAAGAGACTCACAGGCATGGAAGTCAGACGATTGAAGTTCTCAGCAGCCTTGTCAAGAAAACAGTCATTCCTGTTTCCTCTGTGTCAAACTCTTATTACCTGCTCTTCCATGCAGTGGTCAAACAGGTACAGAAAAAAATTGATCTGGCAGGTCATTTATATTATTATCTCGGAAAGGCCACCATAAACTGGGCATTTGCTAAGGAGGGCGGTCTTTTAATGTCTACCTGGGGCAAACTACTTGGAAGTACTGACTGTAGAGATCATTTGGGTCCTGCAGATCACTCTTCAGCAGCGGTGTTGCCTTGTAGGGAGACTGCAGGAACTGAATGTCTTACTAAGAAACTGTTACAAAAATGTAATCAGAAGGAATGTCTTACTAAGAAACTGTTACGAAAATGTAATCAGAAGGAATGACCAAGCAGGGGTCAGGAAAGGATGGAAGAGGAGTTGGATCATGGAAACACAGGCCTAGATGAATTAATTCTAACAGTGTTTATCTGTAATGATCACGCCTCAATATTTGAATGATAATCACACCCCCAAACCCCAAATTATGTTAAAATTATACTTTTCTTAATTGCATAAAACAGTTTACATACCCAATTACCAGCTGAGCCCAGGAACATGTAATGATGTGAAACCCTAAGAGCTCTGTGAAATGTTTCCGTTAAAAATGACAGTCAGCTTTTCCATAACTTATATTTACTTGTCAATTTCAAAGACATCAAATTCGATCATATTACCTAAATAAAATATCCCGAAGGCCCTAGCTCCTACTGTTTCAGGAAGCTACCCTATATTTAGAAAATTTCTGTGGCTCCCAGATAAACGTATTTCTTTAGAAAAGCAATGCTCCCAACTTAACCTAAGTGGATTGGAGTAGTGGCTGTTTCTAATGAAACTAAGGAATTCGTGATGTCATCTTGTGTGTGGCAATCCCTCAATTAAGAGGGGAGGGCTGAAACATGCAAAACCCTGGGATTATTCAGTGCAATTTAAAAGAAATGTATCAAAAGCTCATTCTGCATGGTCACAGTTGGCAGCAAAATACAATCCTTTAGGCGAGAGGGGCTGCTGGGTTATGTAACTGGGCTCTGGAAGCCCCGCGGTGACAATCTGCGGACTCAGATCAGCAGTGCGCCGCCCACCCCGTGTGAGCTAATATGGAAAACCACTTGTCAGCTCCTTCCCTCCTCAGCGCTCCTCCCCGTGGCTCCACTGTTCTATTTCTGGTAGAAGTTAGGTTTACCAGACTCTGAAATGCACAAAATCTCCTGCTGTCTGTGCCAACACTGGATGCTGCTCCGACGTAGAAACCAGGGCTTCACGTGTATAAGGCGGGGGAGGCTGTTTTAACAGTGAGCAACAGAATTCCTCTCGGAAAGGGAAATACTTACTTGGAAAAATACCCTGATAAGAGTTGGAGAGTGGAAAAGAGCCCCGAGAGGTTGGGGGGGGAAGGTTTCTGAGACAAAAGGAAGGGAGGGGTGAGAGGGAGAGGGGAGGAG
>NW_003852520.1:1566319-1612630 GCF_000181295.1 Otolemur garnettii
GGGGAGGAGGAGGAGGCTGCTCAACGTGACTCTTCCTCTCCCTGCTCCCACGCTGGTAGTCTATCAGTTGTTATTTCTACATTCCAGATCAGGAATGACTGATCTGGCTAAACACTTGGTGCAAGTAATTTTTTTCTTTTTTGATAGAAACTTGAGTGAGGGCTGTGCTTGTGTCTGAGTAGAACAGTTACCGTGTATGGCCCTAACAGTGGAGGCAAACAAACTCTGAAAATAAGCTTTTAGGACTTTTCTAGAAATTGTGGCGAGGCCTCTGGGTGGTCACACATCTAGACGGGTTTACTGAAATCTCTGGAGGTGGGTGCGGGGGGCTAGTGGGGAGCCGGCCGTTTTAAGGACAGACCACTCCTGTGGTGGTGGGAGCTACTGCCTCACACTGATGCTCTTTTCCAGTCTCTGAACTGACCAAACTTCTATATAATGTTAATTTAAGAGGCTGATTGGTGGAAAATAATGATTCTTTTCTTTTCCTTTTTTTTTGAGACAGAGTCTCACTCTGTTGCCCTGGGTAGAGTGCCATGGCATCATCATAGCTCACAGTAACCTCAAACTCTTGGGTTCAAGCGATCCTCTCATCTCAGTTTTCCTATTTTGAGTAGAGATGGGGTCTCACTCTTGCTCAGGCTGGTCTCAAACTCCTGAGTTCAGAGTGCTGGGATTACAGGCGTGAGCCCCTGCGGGGGCCGTGAAGCGAGGTAGTGAACCCAGGTTTTAGACTGTGTCCCTCTCCACACGTCAGATGTCTTTCTGGGTCACTCCTTATAATTTTTCCCCCTGTATGTTGCCCTTTGTTATCTGCAGCGACTCTGTACATTTATTTTTTACTTGTTTGTGTTCTGTCTGCCAACCATTGCAGTAGGAGGAGCCTGCTGGCCTCCTTTACTGTTTCTCCAGCTGTAGGAGAATGCCTGGCACATAATCAGAGCTCAGTAAATATTTGTTGAATCATTTAATGAATTTCACTCAGCATCTAATCTGTAGAGATTATCAAAATGCTACAGGCCACTGCAAATACAGAGTGGTTACTTTTGTAAAGGAAACATGTGCTGAGGGATTCTATGGCTGGTATTTTGATCTAATTCCTTTTTATTATCAGCCTAATCTTGGATCATGTAAATGATGATCACATTATACCCATCAGAATGCTCTGCAAGAAAAAATTCACCATTACAGTCTCTCTGTACTCAGAGCAAATCTGGAGACTCAATTAAATGATATAAAAATAGAGTTCTGTTTTGATAGGGAGAAATGTTTGGGTGTTGAATTTTAGTTTCAGGTTAAAAGTATTTGTTAGACTAGGGCAGTGCCTGTGGCTCAAAGGAGTAGGAGGCCAGCCCCATATGCTGGAGGTGGTGGGTTCAAACCCAGCCCTGGACAAAAAAAAGTATTGTTAGGCTATATTCTAGAGTCATTAGAAAGATGGCATTCATATATATATATATAATATATATATATATATATTTTTTTTTTTAAGAGATGAGGTCTCTGCTGTGTTGCCCAGGCTGGAGTGCTGTGGCTATTCACAGGTGCAACCATGCCACTGCATCTCTGAACTCCTAGGCTCAAGCAGTCCTCCCACCTCAGTCTCCTGAGTGGCTGAGACTACAGGCACACACCACTGAGCCTAGATCAACACATTTCTTTTAATCTAAGAAAAAATTTATTAGTGGAAGCTAGATAGTAATATCCATTTATAAGATTTAGCAAGGGCCAGCATGATGGCTCACGCCTATAATCTCAGCACTTTAGGAAGCCATGGTGGGAGGATGGCTTGAGGCCAGGGATTTGAGACCAACCTGGGCAAAATAGCAAGACCCTGTTTCTAAAATAAATAAATAAATCAATACGCAGGACACAGTGATGCGCCTGTAGTCCTAGCTATACAGCATGCTGAGGCAGGAGGATCATTTGAGCCCAGGAGTTAGAGGCAGCAATGAGTGATGATCCAGCCACCGCTCTCCAGCCTTGGTGACAGAAGGAGATCTTGCCTCAAAAATAAACAATAACAAAAAACCCCCAACACCGTCTGGGTCATGGGCACACTTGTAACTTTGACTCAAATAGTACAAAAGCAATTTATGTACTCAAAATATTTGTACTCCTGTAATATTCTGAAATAAAATAAAGTAAATAAAAATGATTTGGCAAGATTTAATATTAATTCTGATTTAAGATTCATTTGATAGGGAGCTGGGCACGGTTGGCTCACGCCTGTAATTCAAGCACTCTGGGAGGCCAAGGTGGGTGCATCCCTTGAGCTCAGGAGTTTGAGACCAACCTGAGGAAGAGTGAGACCTTGTCTCTACTGAAAATAGAAAAATAAGCTGGGTGTTTTGGTGGGCATCTGTAGTCCCACTTGAGAGGCTGAGGCCAGAGGATCACCAAGAGTTTGAGGTTGCTGTGAACTATGACAGACACACGGTACTCCACCGAGGGAAACTGAGACTCTGTCAAAAAAAAACTCATGTGCTAGCATAATTATGAATGGAGAATATATGAATAAATGTATTCAAAATGAGAAAAATATATAACTCATGTTCTTTAGCACTACATTATAGATAATTAAGAAAAGTTATTTCAGAATTAATATAAATACATTATTTTGGAAAAGTGGAACTTCTTTTCTAGTTGATACCTTATTGCTTTTATTTTTATTCTTTTGGATGATATTATTTGTGATATATTGTCATAGGAGTCTTGTATTATAATGTACTTATACTTGTTAGACATACAAATTATTAATTTGTGGCTTGGCACCTGTAGCTCAGTGAGTAGGGCATCAGCCACCTACACCAAGGCTGATGGGTTTGAGCCTGGCCTGGACCCTAAATACCAATGACAACTGCAACCAAAAATAGCCAGGTGTTGTGGCGGGTACCTGTAGTCCCAGCTACTTGGGAGGCTGAGGCAAGAGAATTGCTTAAGCCTAACAGTTTGAGGTTGCTGTGAGCTGTGATGCCACAGTACTCTACCGAGTGCAACATAGTAAAATTTTGTCTCAAAAAAAACCCAATTATTAATTTGTCCTGTGTATATTATTTTCTTCATCCTTTTATGAGAAAAACCAACAAAAGCAGTTGAATTAAATTGAGCACATAAAAGGAAGTTCCAGAAATTAAAAAAAAAATTCCTTTATGAAATTATTGAGTACATATTTATTACTGGTGGAGTAAAGAAAGGTTTTCAAATTTTATCTGTGCACAAATTGTTTTGTTTCTTTCTCCAAAAAAGACTAATAAGTGTATCAGTTATTATTTCTGCATAAAAAATTGCTGCAAAATTTAGTGGCTTAAAGTAATAATGAATATTTATTATTAACCTAATAGTAATAAACATGATCACATTCTTATAAGTAAACAAATATTATTTCTTATTTCCATGAGGAACTTGGGAGCAATTAGCTGGATGGTTCTGGCTGAGGTCTCTCATGAGGTTCCAGTCAAGATGCTGAACAGGGCTCCGTCACCTGAAGGCTTGACAGGGGCTGGGATCGCCTTCCAGGATGGTGGACTCAGGTGCTGGCGCACGTGGCTTCATTCCTCATCAGGTCAACCTCTTCACAGGGCTGCCTGAGTGTGATTACCACATGGTGTTTGACTTTTCCCAGAGCAAGCAACCAAGTAAGCACTGTGGATGTTACAATGTTTTTATGACCTAGCCTCAGAAGTCAGGTACATCACTTCTGTCACATCCTACTAGGCACACAAACCAACCTTGACACAATGTCAGAAGGGACTTAGCCCAGGGCATAAATACCAGTAAGTAAGAATCACTGGGATCATCTTAGAGGCTGACTACCTCTAAAATTAGGGTTATCATAAAAGTAGCCACAGTTATGAATTTTGAGTTGATGACCAATGTTCACTAAAAAGTGCTTTGACAATTCTTGGATGGTCACGGTGGAAGAATGGAAATAGTATTTTGGGAAGAGGCCTAAGAAGTTTGTGAGTAACAGTCTTTCCTCCCCAGATATTATGAGCGATGTATATCATCACATTGGATAAAGCAAATAAGTAATTATTGTCAAATCTGTTTCATGAGATTATAAACATCTGCTTTTGGTGGGAGATGACGTCAGATAATTGAAAAGAAAAGGAGAAAAGGTAAAGACCAAACAAGAAAATAGTAGGGACCAGAGAACGAAGAAAGAGGTAGAAAAGAGGAGAGAAAGGAAAGGGGATGAAAGGGACAAGAGGAGACGAATCAGAGGAATAAGAGTAGAAGACTCAGAAGATAAATATGCAAATAACAGGCAAAAGACGTGCAGAAGAAAGAGATGATCTGAAAAGAGGGAAGGAAAAAGGAAGAGAACGGAAAAAAGAAAAGAGAAACCGTAACTCCCTCCTTTCTTTCCTCTACCAATTTTCAGATCTTTCCTATCTCAGTAGAGGCTTGTGGGCCTCTTTCCTGGTTTTTTTTTTTTTTTTTTTTTTTTTTTTTTACTGTGTTTTCCTAACTTTTCTGGGAACTCCCCAGAGCGACTGGTTCTCAGAATCCTGTTGCTCAGACTGGGTTGGGTAAGAGTTTCAGGAGGGGAGAGTGGAGCCCCATTTTATTTATCATCTAACTTGTTCTTCTCAAGCACACACACTCTTGTTAGATAATATTTTTCTAAAAGTATTGAAAAATGTAATTGCTCAGAAAGAAGAAAAAAACAGATCTAAGGAAATGATTTAGAGAGAATTTTGGTTCTGTAAAAAATTATTACTGTATTTGGGTTGATCCCCTTTGTATTTCAGCAGATGAGCATAGTTCATTTTGGGTTTTTTGATTGCAGGCTCACTTCAGTTTAAGTTCCTGCTTCAAATGATGTTTTTGTGGTTGAAATAAAATTCTGGCTAAAATTCTGACTATTAGTTTCCTTAGCTAATATTTCTTCATCACATTTTTCATATGAGAACATTATATAATCTGTTCTTTGATAATATTTAATTTATAGATTTTAGGAAAATTTAGATAAGTAACTTTCATACATTAAAATATTAAATTAGCCAAGTCATATCTTTTAAATATATTTTTATGTTGTATTTTCTTTCTTTCTTTCTTTCTTTCTTTTTTTTTTGAGACAGGAGCCTCAAGCTGTCCCCCTGGGTAGAGTGCTGTGGCATCTCAGCTCACAGAAACCTCCCACTCCTGGGCTCAAGTGAATCTCCTGCCTCAGCTTCCCAAGTAGCTGGGGCCACAGGTGCTCACCACAACGCCTGGCTTTTTTTTTTTTTTTTTTTTGGTTGCAGCCATCATTGTTGTTTGGTGAGCCCAGGCTGGATTAGAACCCTCCACCTTGGGTGTACATGGCTGGCGCCTTAGCCACTTGAGCCACAGGCACTGAGCCATTGTATTTTCTTATGTACTAGTTAAGAAAGGTAAATTTAATCAAAAGAGCTCAGACAATTTGCATCTTTAGACTATCTCTTGCCTCTGTCTCCCCAATCTGGGTTATTTTAAAAGATATCTATTTAAATTAAAAAATTCAAATAAGTAATACACTCACAACGTTCCAAATTCATCCTGCTTGAGATTCACTGGACTCTAATTCGGGTTTGGCACCTTCATCATTTGGGAAAACTCTGAGCTCTTATCTCGTGTGCTGCCTCATTCTCACCCCTTTGTCCTTCTGAGCTCACTTAGAGGCACGTTTTGTTCTCAATTTGTTCTCCATCCCTTTTAACCTTTATGTTTTACATCTCTTTGCCTCCTTGTGCTTCCTTCCAGACAAGTTCTTCTGGCTTGCCCTCCACTTTAATAATTTTTTCTCCAGCTGATACATTCTTAAAACCATCCATTTAGTCAGTCAGTTAGTTTTTTCCGCGATAGAGTCTACATTGCCTTGGCTGGAGTGTAGGGCTATGCACAGGCCTGATCCTATCACACTACAGCCTTAAATTCCTGGGCTCAAGCCATTGACCTGATTCAGCCTCCCAAGTAGCAGGGAGTACAGGTGTGCATCAGCTAAGCCTTATATAGTTTGCAGTTCTTGAGGTTCTGTTTGATTCTTTTAAAAAATCTGCTTAGTCATTCTACAGTTTCTTATCCGTATTTATTTTCAGTCTTGATTTTATTGAATAGATAATCATAGTTATTTTGTAACCTCTGTCTGACAATTCCCCCATGAGATTGTTCTGTGTGCTTTTGCTTTCTGTTATTTCTGTTCTCGCTCTAATATTTCGTCTCTTTGATGGCTAGGAGCTACTCATTTTCTTTGGAAAATTATTCATCATTCTTTGAGGCCCTGGATGGTATGGGTATGTGTTTTTATTTATAGATTTATGGGGATTTATGTTTGTTTCAGCTGTGTGCCTGGGAACACTACCAGTTCTTGACTTTTTCTTAGATCATGTGGTTTATGTAAATTTGGACTGTAAATCTCCATGAGGGCTAAAAACATGATTTTAACTTCTTAGAGGACGTCTTTCCTTTATTCTCTTAAGTGCCATTACTTGCAACCCCCTGGGGCAAGAGTTGTAGGACTAATTTTTTTTTTTTTTTTTTTTTTTTTAGGCAGGGTCTTCCTTTGGTGCCCTGGGTGTCACAACCTCTCAGGCCCCTATGGCCCTGGTCTCAATCACCGCAGGAAAGAACCAGGCCTGATGCGGGATTAGAAGTACAAGCTTGTGGGAGACGGGCTAACTCTTCTTAGCAGGGTAGCCCCCAGCAACCTCCGCACTAGCCTTTTATTGAGACCATACAACACAGGTGAGGGGAGTAATTAACAAATGACTATGTGCTGAAGGCTCAGGCTCTTCCTCCACAACAAACACCTGCGGACGACTGGCCCGAGGGTCCACCCCAGCTGCAGATCTTCTTGCTCAGAGGTCATCTGACTCTTGGTGTCCTCTACACGTGGTTAGAGTGCCGTAGTGTCACAGCTCACAGCAACCTCAAACTCTTGGGCTTACGTGATTCTCTTGCCTCAGCCTCCCAAGTAGCTAGGACTGCAGGTGCCTTCCACAACGCCCGGATATTTTTGTTGTTTGTTGTTGTTGTTGCAGTTGTCATTGCTGTTTAGCTGGCCCAAGCTGGGTTTGAACCTGCCAGCCTTGGTGCATGTGGCTGGCTCTGTAACCACTGTGTTACGGCCTCTGAGCCAGTAGGACTGATTTTTAGTTCATCCTTCCATGAAGCTTCATCCTCACCCAGGCCCTGGGGATCTGCGTACTCTGTTAGAGTCCCCAAGCAGTTCTGGGCTTTGTCTTCCGTCCCCCCATGTCTCCTGAGGCCATGGAAATCAAGGCTGATACTGGCCAGGTTTGGCAAATGCCCTTATATCCCACTCACTTTGGGTTTCCGTCTTCACTAAGATTTTGGCCTAGTAATTTCTTCCAGACGCTTCTCTGGTGTATTTATGATTTTACTAATGTTCTACAATATACTGTATTTTCACTTTCATTTCCATTACCTAACCTATTCTATCAGTGGGAATAGAAATCCTGGTACCAAATTTAACAGGTACACGGAGTATATAGTAAAATACCTCCTTGTTACTCCTGTCTTCCCATTCATCATATCTCACAGACGGTCGCCACTTGTATTCCACAATGAACTGGAAACCCTACAAGTGCAGTAAGACAAGGCAGACAGGAGACCCTAGAGAGGAAGGTGAAGCCCTTCTCTTATGTGCAGAGGACAGGATAGTAGGGACTCTAAAGTCCATCTACTAGAACCAATAAGACTCGGTGAGTTGGCTAGCCACACCGGCATTGCTATATTGGTAATTATTGTTTAGAAAATTGATGAAAAAAATATAATTAATAATAGCAAGAATGCTATAAAATATCTTTGAATAAATGAATGAATCTAATAAATATCTATAAAAATACTTTATGGAGAAAATAAAACATTACTGAATGGCATTAAAGAAGTTCAAAATAGGCCGGGTGTGGTGGCTCACACCTATAATCCCGGCAATTGAGGAGGTTGAGGTGAGAAGATTGCATGAGGCTAGGAATTCCAGATCAGGTTGGCAACACAGTGAGACCCTATCTCTATAAAAAAATAAAAAAAAAAGAAGTTCTAAATAAGTCAAAATACATATCACTCTTTTGAAAGAGAAGATTCAATATTATAATGGTTCAGAAAATTTGTTTTTCTAAATTAATCTACAAATTCAGTGCTTTTGTGCAACTTGTCAGGCTGTATCTAAAATTCATTAGAAAATGTGTTAAATATATTTCATAGAGTACTACTCAGCAATAAGGGAGAATAATGCCTTTTGTAGCTTTTTTTGTTTTTTTTTTTGAGAGAGAATCTCACTCTTGCTCTGGGTAGAGTGCTGTGGCATCACAGCAACCTCAATATCTGGGCTCAAGTGATCTTCCTGCTAGAGCCTCCCAATTAGATGGGAATACAGGTGCCTGCCATAACACCTGGCTAGTTTTTCTATTTTTAGCAGAGACAGGTGTCGGTTTGCTCAGGCTGGTCTTGAACTTCTGAGTTTTTTTTTTTTTGAGACAGAGCCTCAAGCTGTCCCCCTGGGTAGAGTGCCGTGGCATTACAGCTCACAGCAACCTCCAACTCCTGGGCTCAAGCGAGTCTCCTGCCTCCGCCTCCCAAGTAGCTGGGACCACAGGCGCCCGCCACAACGCCCGGCTATTTTTTTTGGTTGCAGCCGTCATTGTTGTTTGGCGGGTCCGGGCTGGGGATTCGAACCCGCCACCTTAGGTGTACGTGGCTGGCGCCTTAGCCGGTTGAGCTATAGGTGCCGAGCCGAACTTCTGAGTTTTAAGGAACTTAAAACTCATTGGCCTTCCTCATTGGCCTCCCAGACTGCTAGAAGGATTATAGGTTGAGCCCCCGCATCTAGAGCATAAGATTTGTTTTCTAAACATATAAAGTGGTCCTACAAATATAGAAGAAAAAGACAATCCAATAAAAAAATGGACAAAGGCAAGAACAAGCTGTTTACAGATGTGGCTAGTGGCTACTGTGCTGGGCAGTGCAGAGCTGGAGGAAATCTGTACACAAAGAGTTTCTTATAGCAGATTTGGAAACACCTGAGTATCTATCTGCAGAAGAATGCATGAGAAGTGTAATATATCCATAAATTGGAATACTATACTCCTGTGAAATTCAACAAACTAGAGCGACACATACTACTCATTAGAAATATAAAAAGGTTTTGCATCCAAAAAAGCAAGCTGCAGCATAATACAACAAAAGGATGCAAATTATGTACAGGTTGAAAAATACTGAGTTCTTCACGGGCATTAATAGGACAGACATATCCATGGCAGTGGTAAACCTTGACTTCAGGGTAGGGTTATCCCTGAGTGGGGAGCAAGGGGAATGGAATCTGGGAGAGGCATTAAAGGGGCTTTGACTGTATCAATAAATTTCCATCCCCCCTCCACTTATGCAAATATAGCAAAGTGTTAAGATTTGAGAAATATCAATAGAGAATATACAGCTGTTTAATTTATTCATTATTAACTATATATATGAAATAAATACATATGTAAATTAAATATACTACCTATACTATATACAAGCTCACTCCTGCAATCCTAGCATTCTGGGAGACCAAAGCAGGAAGACTGCTTGAGCTCAGGACTTTGAGACTAGACCAAGTAGGAATGAGACCCTAACTCTATTAAAAATAGAAAAATGAGGCTCCATGTTATGACTGGCACCTGTCATCCCAACTGCTTTGGAGGCTAAGGCAGGAGGATCCCTTGAGCTCAGGAGTTGTTGTGAGCTAGGCTGAGCCCATAGCACTCTACCCAGGGTGACAGAGTGAGACTCTGTCTCAAAAAAAAAAAAAAAAAAAAAGAAAATATGTTATTGTAATTCATCACATAAATAAACTAAATTAGTAAATTAAAGAGAAATGTTTAAGAAATAATGAGCAAGAAATGTGCATGATTTACTTAGGGAAAACCATAAAACTCACTAGGGACACAACATAAAACTGAACAAGTAGAGAAAGTAAGGTATTCCAAGGTAGAATAACTCAAATTGTAAAATTATCAGTTCTCTTCAAGGTGATGTGAAGACTTAATATAGTCCAATTGGAACTTCTGGGTTTGGGATATTTCACATTAACCGGGGAAAAGGAAAGGAAGATAATTGGCAGTCCACTAGGAAAGCACAACGTTGGTCTATCCTTCCCAATTTATAAAAATAAGGTTCAAATAGATTAAAGATCCAAATGTGAAACACAAGATTATAAAACAATTTGAAGAACATGTGGAATAATACTTTTAAAATCTTGGGATGAGAATGGCCTTTGTGAGCAGGATATTAGAATCTACAGAACATATAAGGAAAAGACTGATAGATTTAACTGTACGAAAATGAAAAATTTCAGTGTGGTGAGAGAAACATAAAAAAAAAAACAGGATGGAAGAAAACAATCACAGCAGTGAGGGGGTCTAAGCACCTTTTAACGTGAAGCCATTAAAACATCCCCAAACAACCCTGGGAAGCAGGTGCTTGACAGTGTCATCACCACCCACGAGGGAGGGGACTGAAGCACAGGGTTCCAGTCACTTCCCCAAATTCACACACCTACTTAAACGTCAGAGATGGTTTGAATCAACACGACTGACTCCTGCATTTTGTTCCCTCATCTACTCTCCTGTTTATGAAACAGTTTTAAAAAGCAGAATAACTCAATTGAAAAACAGGCAAAAGGAGAAAAGTGGAAAATTCAGAGGAGCAAGATAGTGGTCCATAAATGTGGGAAAGGACACCAAACCTCACCAGTCACCCAAGAAATGCAAATTAAAACCATAGGAACTGTCACCTTTGCTCTCAGATTGGTAAAAAAAAGTTGAAAGAGTCTGATAGATAAAATAAAATTATAATAAGAAGCAAGGATTTGTGGAGACTGACAGTTTTATACTTTGTTGGTAGGACATAAAAGGTATAACATTTAAGGGGGGTTTGGTAGTATTAATCAAAATTACAAATTCACGTGCCTTTAGATGAGCAATCTACATTTCAAAGTGCAGCTAGCTGTGCCCCAGCCAGGTCCACGTGGCTGTAACATAGCCTTGCAACAGAAAGTGAATTTGGAACATTCAGAAATAATGGTGTTAGATTTATACATTCTGACGTGGGAAAATTTCCAAAGCAGAGCAGTGAGTATAGTGTGGTTACGTTTGGATTAACCAATTCTGTGTCAAGAGCAGGACTGTGGGCATGCTCTGGGCTTCCTGGTGCTTCTGGAGTCCCTGTGGGTGCTTTCTAGAAGGCCCCTGACTGGGAGTCTTTCCTCAGCCTGCCCCTCCAGGGGAGGGATTGTTAGTGAGATTCTCTGGGGTCTCCTGCACTTTCGTCCCTTCCTCCAACTCAGGTCAGTCGGCCTGTGTCCGGCAGTGTGTCCTTGATGTTGCTGGCCACTCTGCCCTGTGTCCACTGCCCTGCCGGGGGCTCATCTGGGGCACTTTCATTTACTTGGTCATTTCAACCAGCATCTGGGAGAGGAGCCGCGAGAAACCCTGGTCAGATCACCATGTTACCTGTAATAAATTTACTACCTTATTTTAAATAATTTCCTTTCCATTTTCTCTACTTAGAAATGTTTAGTGAGTTCTAATGCCAAATAACTAAATACTTGGAAGAGCGAATATTTGGGAATTTTTCCAGAACCAATTAAAAAAGCAAAGTTTTCATAGAAGTGATAGAGTATGGTCAAAACTAATGAAAACATGTTTATGGCACAGTTTATTTCACATAGTTAGAATGGACCTTCTCTGTGCACTTAAACTGTGCAATGATTTCATCGAATGTCTGTCTTTTACTGTAGACAGTCGGTCTAGAGGAACAGAAGGATCAGACTGGTACTGTTTCTCACAGAGCGTGACGTGTGGTGATCGTCATCAGGAATGTGCACCAGCTGTGGGGATCAGAACGGTCCCTGTGGCCTCGTGGCTGGTAGCCTGTCCAGCAGCCGGATAACTAGAGAGGTTAAAAGTCCTAGCAGGATGCGCAGGCGCACAGCGGCGGGTCTTTAACCAGGAAGTGCACGTTTGTTTATTTCATCAGCGTTGATCAGGTGAGTTCACGTGGCTCCTCGAGTACTTTTTACAACAACCTAGATGAGGCGGACAGTGTAGTATTACCCCTGTTGTGTAGATGAGGAAACTACAGGTTAAGGTGTTTAAATGGGTTAAGTAAGGCCACACATTTAGTTAGTAGAAATTCTCGTATGTAAAATATTTTAAATTAAATCAGTTTTAAAAACCTACATGATGCTTTTAACAGCTGTGGGGGTAAATTAATACATGGCGATATTTTTGAACACTACTAAGTTTTTTCACATAAGAACCGAACTAATGTAATTTGAACTTTCACAAAATTTCCAGTGAAATTCCATCACAATGGTAAACACTGACAGCGCTCTGAAACTGGCCATCAGCTCCGCAATTCCTAGAAAGGCTGGGAGATATACCAAACCTCTCGCCCCCAGTCCCAGGGGAACCAGTGAAGCAAAAGTATAAGCATGTTTACGCTTCTTAACTTACACTGAAAAATTATTTTATAGAAAGGTTGTACCCACTCTCTGCTTCCCGAGCGCAGAGTGAGTGTCAGCGTCTCCTCGCCCCCTGGGAGCCCGGCGGCTCTGCGCAGACTTTCCCATGAGTGGCTGTTATAGCACCTGTGCTGATTAATTTATTAACCTCTGTTATTGGTCATTCATTAACAATCAATGCCATCATACCTAAGACTTTTAACTTCTTGTTCATCTTTATTGTAATTTACATGTTTCTTCTTAAAGTGTTTTTTAAAGAGAGCAAACCAGCAAATGTGCTAATAAAACAAAAATTAAGATTAAATTTCTTAGATAAAATTGAGACAGGATGACAAACTTGGACTTGTGAGAAGACTGGATGGATGGTTGCCTGGGAAATATTTATTTTTCTTTTCTTTTCTTTCTTTTTTTTTTGAGACAGAGTCTCAAGCTGTCACCCTGGGTAGAGTGCTGTGGCGTCACAGCTCACAGCAACCTCAAACTCTTGGGCTTAAGTGATTCTCTTGCCTCAGCCTCCCCAGAAGGTGGGACTACAGGGGACCACCACAATGCCCGGCTATTTTTGGGTTGTAGTTGTCATTGTTGTTTAGCAGGCCTGGGCTGGGTTCGAACCTGCAAGCCTCTGTGTATGTGGCTGGCGCCCTACTCACTGAGCTTGCCAAGGGAAATATTTCATGAGTCATTGTTTTTAAATCCTCCAGAGCCAGGGAGAAGGGGCTGATGAGCTGGGATGAGCTATCATATTACTATTTTATATATTCCTAGAAACAGCACAGTTTTGTGCTTGTGTTAAGTGGTCCAAAATTAATAAATGATGATAAAACCAGATGAACTGCTTTAGGCAAGTTTGGCTCTGACCTAGTCATGAACCTTTGTAACTAGGAGAGTAATTTCCCTTTGGCCATCTCTTTTTGCATGTGTACTTATCATCTGCGCATGCACAGTGTGCTGCCAGGTTGCAGAATTCTTTGAGATAAAGAATGTTTTCATCTTTGTTTTATGGCTAGGACTTGAGAGCAACACCTGTAATATAATAATGTGGATGAATAATTACCTGATGCCTGGCTGGAAAAGAACGTTTTGAATAGGATAGCAATGGAGGGAATTCCAAAGGAAATTATTAAAAGATTTGAATTTATGAAAGTAAAAATTGTCTCTGCACTAAGCCCCTCCTTGTTATATGACCAAAACCATATAGGGGAAAATATATTCAATAAACTTAACGGGAAGAGATTCGACACCTTTAATATATAAAGAATTCATAAAAATCAATAAGAAAAATGTTTAGAGCCCAATAGTTGAATGAACAAAGGACATGAATACATAATTCACCAAAAAGAAATAGATGACTTATGAAGCAAACATCACCCTGATAACAAAACCAGGAAAAGACCCAACTAAGAAGGAGAACTTCAGGTGGAATTTCACTAACGAATATAGATGCAAAAATTCTCAACAAAATCCTAGTCAATAGATTATACGGGTCCTCAAATTTTTTAAACAGGGGGCCAGTTCACTGTCCCTCAGATCATTGGAGGGCCAGACTGTAGGCCCCGGATGAGTTGGCTGCTAAGCAGGACAGGCAGTGGCGGCAAAAACACCTGGTGGGCCGGATAAATGTCCTCTATGGGCTGCATGTGGCCCGTGGGCCATAGGTGGAGGACGCCTGGATTACAGCTTATCATCAAAAAGTCATATATCATGATCAAGTAGGTTTGATCCCAGGGATGCAAGGCTGGTTTAATATACGCAAGTCCATAAACATTATTCACTGTGTGTCAACAGAAGCAAAAACAAAGACCATATGATCGTCTCAATAGATGCAGAAAAAGCATTTGATAAAATCTAGCATCCTTTTCTAATTAGAACACTGAGGAATATAGGCATAGGTGGCACATTTCTTAAACTGATCAAAGCTATCTATGACAAACCCACAGCTAATATTTTACTGAATGGAGTAAAACTGAAAGCTTTTCCACTCAGAACTGGAACCAGACAAGGTTGTCCTTTATCACTACTACTATTCAACATAGTGCTGGAAGTTCTAGCCAATATAATTAGGCAAGACAAGGAAATAAAGGGCATCCAAATGGGAGCAGAGGAGGTCAAACTCTCCCTCTTTGCTGATGATATGATCTTATACTTAGACAACCCCAAAGACTCAACCAAAAGACTCCTGGAAGTCATCAAAAAATACAGTAACGTCTCAGGATATAAAGTCAATGTCCACAAGTCAATAGCCTTTGTATACATATGCCAATAACAGCCAAGATGAGAAGTTAATTAAGGACAAAATCCTCTTCACCATAGCTTCAAAGAAAATGAAATACCTAGGAATCTACCCAACAAAAGAGGTGAAGGAACTGTATAAAGAAAATTATGAAACCCTAAGAAAAGAAATAGCAGAGAACATTAACAAATGGAAGAATATACCATGCTCATGGCTGGGAAGAATCAACATTGTTAAAATGTCTATACTTACCACAGCAATCTATAGATTCAATGCCATCCCTATTAAAATATCAACATTGTACTTTCAAGACTTGTAAAAAATAATTCTTCATTTTGTATGGAACCAGAAAAAACCCTGTATAGCTAAGGCAGTTCTTAGTAATAAAAACAAAGCTGGGGGTATCACCATACCAGATTTTAGGCTGTACTACAAGGCCATAGTGGTCAAAACAGCATGGTACTGGCACAAAAATAGAGACATAGACATTTGGAATTGAATAGAAAACCAGAAAATGAAACTAACATCTTTCAGCCACCTAATCTTTGATAAACCAAACAAGAACATACACTGGGGAAAGACTCCCTATTCAATAAATGGTGCTGGGAGAACTGGATACCCACAGGTAAAAGACTGAAACTGGACCCACACTTTTCTCCACTCACTAAAATTGATTCAAGATGGATGAAAGACCTAAATTTAAGGCATTTAAAAAAAACGCCAACCTTGTCTGGTTCCAGTTCTAAGTGGGAAAGCTTTCAGTTTTACTCTGTTCAGTATAATATTAGCTGTGGGTTTGTTATGGATAGCTTTGATCAGTTTAAGAAATGTGCCACCTATGCCTATACTCTAATGCCTAAAAAAATTAAAAATCCTCAAAGAAAGCATAGGAAAAACACTTGAAGATATCAGCCTGGGGAAAGACTTTATGAAGAAGATTTCCATGGCAATTGCAACAACAACAAAAATAAACAAATGGGAACTAATTAGACTGAAAAGCTTCCGTACAGCTAAGGAGATAACAACCAAAGCAAATAGACAACCTATACAATGGGAAAGGATATTTGCATAGTTTGGATCATACAAAAGCTTGATCGAGGATCTATAGAGAACTCAAATTAATCCACATGAAAAAAGCCAACAATCCCATATATCAATGGGCAAGAGAGATGAATAGAACCTCTGCTAAAGAAGACAGATGAGTGGCTAGTAAACATGAAAAATGCTCATTGTCCCTAATTATTAGAGAGATGCAAATCAAAACCACCCTGCGATATCATATGATCCCAGCAAGAATGGCCCACATCACACAATCTCAAAACTGCAGATGCTGGTGTGGATGTGGAGAGAAGGGAACACTTTTACACTGCTGGTGGGACTGCACACTAATACAACCTTTTTGGAAGGAAGTATGGAGAACCCTCAAAGAACTCAAGCTAGACCTGCCATTTGATCCTGCAATCCCATTACTAGGCATCTACCCAGAAGGAAAAAAATCCTTTTACCATAAGGACACTTGCACTAGACTGTTTATCACAGCTCAATTTACAATTGCCAAAATGTGGAAACAGCCTTAATGCCCACCATCCCAGGAATGGATTAACAAGCTGTGGTGTATCTGTATCATGGAATACTATTCGGCCATTAAAAAAAGATGGAGACTTTACATCCTTCGTATTAACCTGGATGGAAGTGGTACACATTCTTCTTAGTAAAGCATCATAAGAATGGAGAAGCATGAATCCTATGTGCTCAATTTTGATATGAGGACAATTAATAACCCAGTACATAGCAGGGTGGTGGTGGTGGTGGAATGAAAGGGAGAAGGAGGGAAGGAGGGAGGGGGTGGGGGAAAGGAAGAGCAGAGAGAGGGAAGGAGGGAGGGGTGTGGGAGTTTCCGTGTGTAACACATCTTTTGGTGGCAAGACACAATTATAAAAGGGACTGTACCTAACAAATGCAATCAGTGTAACCTGGTTTCTTGTACCTCAATGAGTCTCCAACAATAAAAAAATTAAAAATAAGAAATAGGTGACTAATAAATATAAAAGATGTCAACTTCACTTTAATCAAATAAACATAGAACAAAACAATCAAATGCTATTTTTGATCAGTAGATAAAAAAGCTTCTCCCTCCCTCCTTCACTCCCTCCCTCCCTCCTTCCTTCCCTTCCTTTCTTCCTTTTGTGAATCTGGCAAAGGTAGAGTATTCTTGTATAAACTTTCTGGACAGCAACTTGAGAATATGTATCAAAGCTTTAGGGTTAAATGTGGCAGACTGGTGGCTTGTGACTGTAATCCCAGCACTTTGGGAGGCTGAGGCAGGAGAATCACTTGAGCCCAGGAGTTTGAGGTTGCTGTGAGTTATGATGCTACTGCTTTCTAGCCTGGGTGACACGGTGAGATTCTGTCTCAAAAAAAAAAAAAAAAAAAAAAGAAAAGAAAAGAAATGAAAACCTATAAATGTGCGACAGCAATCAGCAAGAGTTCCACTTTTAGAAATTTATCCTAAGGAAACAATATGAAAGGTGAGTAAAGGGTTCAATGCAATGTTATTTATGGGAACAAATGCTTGCAAAATTTAAAAATCTGATAATGGAAGATTAAATGAATTTTGGGATAGCTAGACAAAAGACTATACATTCTTTAAAGTTATGTGAGTGGAATTTAAAAAATATAATGTGCCTAAAGACTTAAGATCTCATTTGAAGCTAAAAAGTACTATTTATTTATTTAGACAGAGTCTTCAATTTGTCACCCTTGGTAGAGTGCTGTAGCATCACAGCTCACAGCAACCTCAAACTCTTGGGCTGAAGTGATTCTCTTGTCTCACCTTCCCAAGTAGCTGGGACTACAGATGCCCCACAATGCCCAGCTATTTTTAGAGATGGGGGTTTCACTCTGGCTCAAGCTGGTCTTGAACCTGTGGGCTCAGGCAATCCATTTGCCTCAGCCTCCCAGAGTGCTATTATAGGTGTGAGCCACCATACCCAGCCTATAAAAGTACTTTTAAAATAGACATTGTTACATACATGTACATATGCCTAGAAAAGTACCAGAAAGATAACTAACAACAATTAGCAAGAATTATTTCCTGATTGCACGTGATTCTTTGTACTTCTACATATCTTTTGAAATATAATAATAATAATGTACTACAGATACAACTTGAAGTTAATAATATGTACATATATTAAAGAAACTTGGCTGTTAAAGAAAAGCAAAGAATAGGTAACAAGTGGAAGGAGTTTCTTTTTAAGATGAGAGACATTTAAAAGCTAGATACTATGAGAAACAGTAAAGAGAGAAAGGTTAAAAGTTTAGAGAGAGACTCTTATTGAGGGCTGATGTCTGGGGCGTGGAATTGGGTTCGTGAGACCTGAGGAGAATGCCTTTTCACATGGCCTGGAGGAGGAAGATGCAGATGAACTGGTCAGTGGGGATAAGATAGTTTGTAGCAAGTTTAATAGAGTAATTTTATATCTGTTAAATATGATAATGAAAAAAATTGGACTTGTATTTTGATGTATTTGCTGTTTATTTCATTTTTCTAGTCATTAATATTTATTATATTTTACATTTCCTGGACAGGAAATACAAACTGGACCTCATCACAGTTGGTTGGGAAATAACCATCTACAGGACGTGGTGATTATTAAGTAAATATGGGTAGAAGTGGTAGCAGAAGGACTCTAAGATGACTCTGGGGCTGCTGACAGTTGGGTACGATCATGACAGAAAGTTGCAGAAGCAACTTAATGCTCCTTTCCTATTCATTTCCCCCCTTTCATTCCTAGACTATGAGCTTCTTGAGAGCATGAGGAATTCTGTACATCTCTGATTCCTCAATCAGTATCCAGTCTTCCATAGCATCTTGGTCAATGTTTGTTGAATACAAGGAGATGTGCAAAAAGATGGCACATTATTGATGGGAAATTCAATGGGGCCAGAAAATAGACTATATGGGCTAAACCTGCAGAGGTAGATTGGGGTCAGATCATAAATACATATGGTAGTTCAGGAGTTTGCAAGTGGTAGTCACAAGATCATTTAAAAATACGTCCACATCTATGGCTATTATACTTCCCAATGCTACGCCTCTGTCGTGTGGGTGACTGAAGGTGGGTGTGGCTGCACGTTTGGCAGCCCCTCTCAACACCCCAGTGTGCAGCGATCTCAGTCTCCTTGGTGTGTTCCTGTCACGGCTGGTCACAAGATGCCACACAACACCACTGACCCTGGAGATAGGCAGCGTGCCAACGTGAAGGATTTTCACACAGAAAATAATAAAACATAGTGAAAGAGTTAGGAGAGATGAGTTGTGAATGTATATTACCTTTGTTTTTCATATTAATCTTTAATTGTCAGTTCATATAACCTAATTTTTAATAATAGTCACATTTAATAGCAGTCTTGTAAAATTCCTTAAATTTTGTTTTTAATTGATATAATAATTGTACATAGGGTACATATCATATCTAGATAGATGCATACAATATAATGATTGAATCAGGGTAATGCAGATATCTATTACTTCAAATATTCTAAATTTTCCCCTCCAAATTTTATAGTTATTGTGAAATACATGATAAATTATTGATAACTACAGTCAGCTGACCGTGCTGTTGAGCCCTGGAGCATGTTCCTTCTGACTGTATTTTTGTGCTTGCCGACGGCCCTCTCTTCATCCACTCCTCCCGATTTCCAGCCTGTGGTAACTGCAGTCTTCTCCATGAGATCCACTCCATGTATGCACATGAGTGATACATGTGATATTTGTGTCTCGATGTCCTCCAAGCTCATCCGTATTTCTGCCAGTGACAGGGTTTCTTTCATAGTGTGGCTGAATAATATTCCATCGTGCGTGTATTCTTTTTATCCGTCCATTCGCTGATGAACACTGTGGTTGATTTGAGATCTTGGCTATTGTGGACAGTGCCGTAATCAACAGGAGAGTGCAGGTGTCTCTTCCATATACTGATTTCCTTTGGAAATACACCCCGCAGTGCGATTGCTGGATCAGATGCTAGTTTTAGGTTTTTTTGAGGACCCTCTATACTGTTTCCCATAGGAGCAACCCTAATTTAAAATTTCTTAAATTTTAATAGTTGGCTCCTGTGAGCTGATGCAGGTTGGCTCCAGGACACCACTGTATGTTTCCTGCAGTTCACTCTAGCTCAACTCTTGGGTCCAGTCTGATTCATGAGCAAGTGACTGTAAGAACTTCTCCAGGTGGCCTTGGCTCTCACTATCTGCTCCAGTGTTTGTGTTCTAGTTCCTCAGTATTCACTTTGCTGCCTTGTTTTGTAAAACGTTTCTTGCTGATAGCACCATCCTTCAGAAATCGCCTTTTATCCTGAGAGTAGTTTCCTTCTAACTCCTTTTTGAGTCAGGTTGGATGGAGTTGTGTGAGTTCTGTGCAGCACAGGGGCACATCTGAACGTGGACCGCTTGCTTGGATGGCCACCTGCCACCTTGCTCTCTGTTGCTCGTTGGCCTCAGTATTGCCTGAGCATGTGCCCTGCTGCTCCGTCTTCCTTTGCTGCTGGTGCCTGGCTCTTCCATCCTGCCTACCCTTTAAGTATTGAATCTGCTTTTAGATTTAAGATTCTGTATTCCTTTTGCTTCAGTAACTGACACTTGGCCTTAGTCCATGATCCAGCTGCAGGGCTATGTGGCTTCCTGGCTTTGGCCTAGCTAACCACAGCTCAAATTCACATGTGGAGTTTTAAATATCAACATGAAAAAATGGGCTGATTTAAGCAGATGTTATAATTTTAGTGTTATCAGTATCTGCCAATAGTTGCAAAGACCATGGTCATCTTACTTCTAAACAATTCTTAGAAATTCAAGACTGTTAAGAGTTTCAAAGAGTGCCTAGCTTAATATGAAGGAGCAAATGAATTAAACAAAAACTGCATTCTCTCCTACCTGTCAGTTTGAAGAGGGTTCAGAGGAGATTAAGTGAACACACGGGTCTCTTATGGACTGACTTCCTCTTTGCTATAGCTTCATAGGAAGGATGTGTGAGCCAAATCTATACTCTTACGCAAGTTTATTTGCTATTTACCCTAACAAAATCAAAGGTATTCATTCAGAAAGGAGGCTGGCATTTCTCTTAATGATCAATAGGTATCAATATTGGTAACCTAATACATAATAGATTGGTGTTAATAGATTTCAGCCTTGACTATCCTTGAATGATGTAAGAATCAACTTCATAAAAACGGTAAGGGAAAAAGCATTTAAAAAATTCATTTGGTTTCCTCAAGAGGAATGAAGAACTAGTAGTTAGTTTAGAACCCATGCTCTTGGTTGGAGGTAAATAATCACTCCTCTGCCTCAGGCTTCATTGGTGTTCTGCTCCTGCTAAGAGGTAGATGGGGCAATTTCTGGTCCAGGAAAAAATTCAGGGACTTATTACTGAACAGAACAAATCCTTATAAACTCAGAGATTATCTGAATTTTCCACACTCCAGGGAGCAGTTGTGTTCAATGACATAATAAAAATATGCCCCGGAGCAAGAAATTAGTTTTTCTAAGACCACGCTGATTCTCAGATACTTTCCATAGAAAGAGAATTACTGATGAGCATGGTGGCTCATACCTGTAATCCCAACACTCTGGGAGGCCAAGGAGGGAGGATCCCTTGAGCTCAGGAGTTCAAGACCAGCCTGAGCAAAGTGAGACCCTGTCTGAACAAAAAATAGAAAAATGAGGCTGGTGTGGTGGTAGGTGCCTATAGTCCCAGCTCCTTGAGCCTGGAGTTCGAAGTTGCTGTGAGCTAGGCTGAGGCTACAGCACTAAAAAAAAAAAAGAAAATAAATACACACACATAAAAAAAAGAAAGAAAGAAAGGAAAAAGAAAAGAAAACGAAATTACTTTGAATCTTTTTCTTGTAGAGTTAAAAACAGATATTCCTGGGAGGATCACTTGAGGCCAGGAATTCAAGATGAGCCTGAACAACATAGCAAGACCCCATCTCCACAAAAAATTAAAAAACATTAGCCTGGCAGTGTGGCACATGCCCCAGCTACTCAGGAGGCTGAGGCAGGAGGATCTCTTGAGCCCAAGAGTTTGAGGTTACTGTGAGCTACAGTGCGGCTATGGCACTCTAGCCTGGCAATGAAGCAAGATACTTTTTCAACAAAATAAAACAAAAATAAAAATAAATAAAACAAGCATTCCAAGAAATAAATAATTGATTAAAGTTAGAGAGTAAACAACCGACTAAAGTTTCCAAAGTGAAACAATGCCAGAGAGGCCGGCCTGGCGGGCAGGTGCCTCGTAGCGGCACAGAGCTGTGCCCAGAGAGAGGCTCCAGCTCAGTGTGAGTCTGTTGCCATCTTGAAATTCCCTTTTTTTTTTTTTTAAGACAGAGTTTCACTATGTCACCCACTCACAGCAACCTCAAACTCTTGGGCTTAAGTGATTCTCTTACTCAGCCTCCCAAGTAGCTGGGACCATAAGCACTGCCACAATGCCTGGCTATTTTTTGTTGCAGTGGTCATTGTTGTTTAGCAGGCCTGGGCCAGGTTCAAATTCGCCAGCTCTGGTGTATGTGGCCCATGCGTAACCACTGTGCTATGGGTGCCAAGCCTAAATTCCTTTTTTTTTTTTTTTGAACAAAGGCCCTGCAAATGGGTAGCTGGACCTGATGGCAAGAGAGTTGGAAAAGCCTTCCAAAGAGAATTTCCTCTGCAGGAACACTCCTAGACAATACTGAGAAATGCCTTGAAGAAAAAGTTCTAACTTTTATTTATCTAATCAGGCCAGAGTAAACTGCAAGCACAGCTGCCATGGTGGTGATCTGTAGACATCTGCACGCATGGCAACAGCTGGCGTGTACACAGTGCCTGCCATGTGCCAAGCCTGCACCTGCTAACTCAGTAAATCACCATTACAGCCCCACTTTACACTTGTGGGACAGAGAGGATGGGAAAGACTCCAAAAGCCACACAGGCAGGTAAGTGACAGAGCCTAGATTCAAACTGAGGCAGTCTGGCCCCAGAACATTTTTTATGTAATGGTTTCTCTTCTATTAAATGGAACAATCACATGGGTTTGCTAAGAGGTGTTTTGCAGGATCTCTGATTATCCTGGGTATTACTCTTGAATTCAGGATCTCTGATTATCCTGGGTATTACTCTTGAATTCAGAGAAGAATGATGGTCTGGGGCTGGCTGAAGGCTCAAGCCGATGCTCCTGAAGCTGATAGACTTGCAGGACAGAACACACACATTCTTTCCTTTGGAGCATCAACCACTGACTATTTAATAAAGAGGAAAAAAGTACTAGCCATATTCCATGACTGGCATTCAGCTTCACTTCACAAGATTTTTTTTTTTTTATTAAATCATAGCTGTGTACATTAATGCAATCATGGGGTACATGTGCTGGTTTTATATACAATTTGAAATGTTTTTATCAAATTGGTTAACATAGCCTTCACGGCATTTTCTTAGTTATTGTGTTAAGACATTTATATTCTACACCTAGTAAATTTCCCTTGTAAGATGCACTGCAGGTGTGGTCCCACCAATTACTCTCCCTCCACCCATCCCCCCCCCCACTTACGCCTTCCTCCGTCTTCTTGGGCTATAATTGGGTTATAGCTTTCATAAAAAATCTATTAATTAGCAAGAAAAGAACAAGTGATCCCATCACAGGGTGGGCAAGGGACTTTTTTTTTTTTTTTTGAGACAGAGCCTCAAGCTATCCTCCTGGGTAGAGTGCTGTGGCATCACAGCTCACAGCAACTTCCAACTCCTGGGCTTAAGCAAGTCTCCTGCCTCCACCTCCCAAGTAGCTGGGACCACAGGCACCCACCACAACACTGGACTATTTTTGGGTTGCAGCCATCATTGTTTGGTGGGCCCAGGCTGAATTCGAACCCCCCACCTTAGGTGTATGTGGCTGGCGCCATAGCCCCTTGAGCCACAGGCACCGAGCCGAGAGAAACTTCTTTGAAGAAGACAGGCACACGGCCTACAGACACATGAAAAAATGCTCATCATCCTTAATCATCAGAGAAATGCAAATCAAAACTACTTTGAGATATCATCCAACTCCAGTAAGATTAGCCCACATCACAAAATCTCAAAACCAGAGATGTTGGAGTGGATGTGGAGAGAAGGGAACACTTCAACATTGCTGGTAGGAATGCAAACTAATACGTTCCTTTTGGAAAGATGTTTGGAGAACACTTAGAGATCTAAAAATAGACCTGCCATTCGATCCTACAATTCCTCTACAAGGTATATATCCAGAAGACCAAAAATCACATTATAACAAAGATATATGTACCAGAATGTTTATTGCAACCCAATTCATAATTGCTAGGTCATGGAAGAAGCCCAAGTGCCCATCGACCCATGAATGGATCAATAAATTGTAGTATATGTACACCCTGGAATACTATGCAGCCTTAAAGAAAGATGAAAACTTTACCTCCTTCATGTTTACATGGATGGAGCTGGAACATATTCTTCTTAGCAAAGTATCTCCAGAATGGAAGAAAAAGTATCCAATGTACTCAGTTTACTATGACACTTCACAAGATTTTTAAGTACAGTATGTACTAAGCTCATGTGCTAGAGGTGTGTGTCCGTCCTTGGAGGTTTATACCATGTTTTATTCCTTTCAGGGACCTGAGGATTTGGCTCATACTTGCTAGATATGCTACATGATCCCGTAAAGACATTTATAAATTCAAGAGACTTCTCTCTATTTTTACAAATTTTTGTAGCCACCAGAGCATATTGGTTGAAAAGATGGGCTGTGGAACCCCACAGCTGATTTTCTGGCCCTTACATCGGCATCAGTAATAGAGGAAATAGAGCAAATATCTCACTCACTGCCAGACGTGGACATATGTAGCACTTCCTAGAACTTAGTCAACCTCTGTGTTTGAATAGTTACTTGATTTATGGAAATGAATAAGAATTAATGAATCTTGAACAGATGACTTCTCTGAGCCTCAGTTTCTTCAACGTAAATTAATAACATCTCTCTCCCAGAGTGTTATAAAGATTATATAACGTATCAGAAGGTGGTTACTTAGTACAGTGCCTGGAATACAGTGAGTTCTTACTAAATGTTAATTAATATTCTGTTTGAACTTTCTCTAATGTAGGTGTAGGTCACTACAGAGTAAAATTTGGGGCTTGGTAGGAAATATTTCTATTTTTCATAATATTTTTCACCTTTTTCTTCTTTGTAGGCCATATTCTTTTAGGAGAATGAGATAAATATTGGTTTTAACTATGTAGCAATACTTTTCTGTATTAATTATGCATTTAAAAAATAACCTTTGGAAAGGCAAATTGGTCTTTTTCCAATGGCCCTTTTATAAAGAGCTATTAAAATAAGGCATAAAAAATAACATTAATTTATTATTAATACCTTGTAGCAGTGATTACATCAGTGCAGTCTGGCCACCGCTGGGCCATCACTTCAGCTGGAGCTCAGGCAGCAGCAGCAGCAGAGCTGGGCAGAGACACGTCTTCCCTGGGGTCTCCAGAGCCTGTCCCTTGGGAGGACCCTCCTCCTGCACCCACCTGCTCTGCTCCTCCACTCACCTCTCTCCTTCCCCAACCAATACGCTGGAGGCCTCTCTCCCTTATCAGTGTGGGTGGAGATGTGGGAGAGCAAGGCCAGGGGGTAGGGGCCGATGAGGGCTCCCTCTTGAAGTACTTACATAAATTGGATTTTTTATGAAATGTCTTTTTGATAAGAAATAGTTAAGGGATGCAGATTATGAGAGAAAGGATAAAGGAAAGAAAGTAGACGTGGAAACTGAAGAGAATATGTACACAGGGAGACCACAGTGTGCACTGGGAGCCTCCAAAGTCTGCTGAATAACAGCAGCACAGGCCCGGAAAAGGAGACAAGAAGTGTCTTGCTGAGGCCTGAATTTTCCCTCTCCGAGAGCCTATACAAAGGCCTCTGGTGGCAACGAGCCCCGTGTGAGATGTGCTGCGAGCAGCATGTGCTTCAGCCTCTTGCTAAAAGGGAAGCAATCTCCTGGGGTTGAGCTAGAAGAACAACTTCTTTCTCCCTTGCTGCTGATAAGGGCATGGCGTTAGCCTGTCTGCCCACAGGGACCCGGAGACTTCATTGCCTCCTGTGGAAACTGTGTGCATGGTCAAGCTGCTGTTTCACATCCTGCTTCTAAGTCTTGTTCCTTGATGTACAAACTGCATCCCAGTTCCTTAGTTTATGAATAGCTGAGGTGGAGTAAAGTAGTTATAAAAGTGAGTTAAACAGTAGCTTAGCTGAAATTGTAAGTACCAGGAGAATGATGCCGCTGTCTTTGTCTTCTTTCATGACTATTCATTTGCTAATTTGAAGATAATCTAGGTAATAAATACTGAGTTAACCTGGAACACAGGGCTTGCTGGCTCTCACATTAGGCAGTGATGGTTCCCTGGGCCCATTCTTTTTAAATCCCATCTTGTGTTGTTATTTCTTTCATTCTCTCTTCACCGTCACTGCCAAGCACCAGGGATACCCACAGGTTGTGTAGGGGCTGGTCCCCTACATGGAGCAGGAAATGACACAAACTACCCGCCCTCCAACCTGCTGCAACCTGGAAGTGCAAGGTATTTCATCCTTCCTCCTTCTTTGGCTGCTGACCTTCCACTAAAATTGGACTTCACATCCTTGCTGTCTCCCTCTCTTTACCTGCTTCTTTCACCCCTTTGGCTTTCCAGAAACTGCTACTTTAGAAGCATTATGCATCTCCTAATCACCAAGGCCTTGGACCTTCTCTTAGTCTCCATTCTTCTTGATCTTTCTGAAACCCATGACACAGTGGCCGTAGCCGTTCCTGGCTCCCATCCAGACCTGGCAGTGCTCAGTGAAAGCAGACACCGTCTCCCTGGGGCTTCTTGCAGAGCGAGCACACTGTTCTGAAGCACACCCGGCTTCCCTCCTGTCCCAGGTGGACTTGGGACCTGCCCTGGGAGTGGCACATGTGACTGGCTTAGGCCACTCAGAATTCACCCTTTGAGTCAGCATGTGGTGCTGCAGAGGCAGTGGATGTGGAGACTACATTGGGCTTCTCAGCGGGGAGGTGTGGTGGACGCTGCACTGGGGAGGCTCCAACAGGTCTGTCTCTCACGGTGGTTAGTGGCAGTGCCACACTGGAACCACGGCCCAACCTTCCTTTGGTCATTCTGGCCTCTCTCAACATCTGAACCAGACTCAACACGTCCACTGTCTGACCAGTCACCTCTCTGCCCAGCCTCAGCCCATCTCATGCTCGCTCATGTACTGACTGTTTTTCTCTAAATGAGTGTTACCATTTTCTCCGTCTTCGACTCCCTTCTCTCCCTTGTTCTCCACAATTCACTCACTCAGCTCTTATTTCATCTCTTGATTTTAAAACGTCACACTAGGACTGCAAATTAATACAGCCTCTTTGGAAAGAAGTATGGAGAGTTCTCAAAGAACTCAAAATAGACCTTCCATTTGATCCTGAAATCCCATTATTAAGCATGTACTCAGAAGAAAAACATCATTTTACTACAAGGACATTTGTACTAGATTGTTTATTGCAGCTCAATTTACCATCATTAAAATGTGGAAACAACCTAAGTGTCCATCAACCAAGGTTTATTAATCCTAATAAACCGTGTTATATGTACACCATGAGTACTATTTATCCATAAAAAGATGGAGACTTTACACCTTTTGTATTAACCTTGATGGAGTTGAAACACCTTCTTAGTAAAGTATCACAGAAATGGAAAAGCAAATATCCGATATACTCAATACTAATATGAAGCCGGTAAATCTAACATACACTCACATAAGAGAAAAATTCAATTAGAGTTGAGGGGAGGAGTGATGAGGGAGTGGGGAGAGGGTAGACGGGGGGTGGGGTGCTCCCACTTATTGGGCACAATGTGGGGAGGTGGCACACCTCCCAGGGTGGGACATGACTACAGATGCAAACACTGTAACCTAATTGTTTATACCCTCACATTAACTTAAAATTTATTTATTATTTTTTTATTTCTTCCTTTTTTTTATTTATTAACTTAAAATTTAAAAAAGAAAGAAAGAGAGGTGTAAACAGAGACAGTTTCTGGTATCTGTCATCTCCTCCAAACTATCAGTTTCTGGAAGGCAGAGAACAAAAAATATGTTTTAAAAAAGTCACAATTATTCTTTTCTTTCCATTACTGCTCTTATCTCTAGGTCACATCTCTATTATATATGAGTTGGATTATTGCAATAGTCAAATAAGTGATCTTCCTGACTTGATTTTCTTTTTAACTGGCAGTCACTCTTCAAAGCACTGGTATAGTCACTTCCTAAAACATTCTTACCTCTGGAGAAATTTTCGTGGACAGGTGCCAGATGAAACTAAGCCATGGTAATTTTAAAAGATTAGGATAAATTGCTAATTCAGAGTTGGCAGTAGATTCTGTTTCCAGTGATAGAATTTAAAAATTTCCTTGGCATAGGAAAATCTTTTTACCTGAGAAGAGTCTTTTGAATGGTTTCTTTTAGGCAGACATAAGGCCAAAATTTACCATCATTCACAAGAACTTTTTGTTTTATATTGAAAAATACTGTCTTTCTGGGAGGTTGCGAAAAGAAAAAAAAGAGGTGGGTATTTTGCATAAGGCCTAAGGAGCCTCTGGGAAACAGTGGCTAAAACTCTTTGCTTTATTTCTTTGAACTATTTTGCTTTAAACAAACAAACAACCCCAACCCCCTCTTTCCTTTTTGAAGTTTAACATTATTGGTAAAATATCAGCTGGATTGAGATGGACTGAACTGAAGTCATTTAACAAAAGATATCAGGTACTTTTGAAGAGAAGCTCAGCATAAAAGAAGAGATTTTGGAGTGGCGACCCAGGCCAAACTCCCAGAGAAACTTGAATGGGGTTGGAGACAGCTAGTTTCTGCATGGGGAGGCTTTGAAAAACTATATATAGACATGTGGAAGTGACTTGAGCAAGATTGTAGGATACGAGATCATATATAAAAACTAAGTCTCACTGAACGTGTCGGTAGCTCTCGGGTCTTCTGCTGCCCTTCGTAAACCGAGCCGGCTCTGTGAGTCAGCAACCGTCTCAGGGACCTGGGTTGGTGCTGATCTCGGCACCACCTACTCTGGCGTGGGTGTCTCAAGCATGAGAAGCAGAGACAGTTGCCAGTGATCGAGGAAAACAAACTCTCCAAGTTACGTTGCCTTTGCTGACATAGAACGATTGATTGGTGATACTGTGGAAAAACTGAGTTGCAACGAACTCCACGAACACAGTTTTGGATGCCAGGCATCTGATTGGATGCTGGTTTGGTGATGCTGGTGTCCTGTCTGATATGAAGCTTTGGCCCTGTGTGATGGTGAACGACTCTGGCAGCCCAAGGTCCAGGTAGAATACAAAGGACAGACAGAGTTTCTGCCTAGAGGAGGTGTTGCCCATGGTTCTCACAAAGAAGAAGGGAACTGCGGAAGCCTGCCTTGGAAGGACAGTTACCAGTGCTGTGGTCACAGTGCCAGCTCACTTCAGTGACTCTCAGCGTCAGGCCACCAAAGACGCTGGAACAACTGCTGGTCTCAGAGTTCTTAGGATGATAAACGGGCCAACTGCTGCTGCTATTGCTTACGGCTTAGACTAAAAGGTTGGAGCTGGAAGAAATGTGCTGATCTTGGACCTCGGAGGTGGCACTTTTGAGGTGTCAGTCCTCACTGCTGAGGATGGAATATTCAAGGTCAAATGTACAACCGGAGACACTCACTAGGGTGGAGAAGACTTTGACAACTGAATGGCCAACCATTTTATTGCTGAGTTTAAGTGCAAACATAAGGACATCAGTGAGAATAAAAGAGCTGTCCGTCGCCTCCGTACTGCTTGTGAACGTGCTAAGCGTACTCTAGGCCAGTATTGAGACTGATTCCCTTTATGAGGGAATCGACTGCTATACCTCCATCACCATGCCTGATTTGAAGAACTGAACACAGATCTGTTCCATGGCACCCTGGACCCTGTAGCCCTTCGAGATGCCAAACTAGACAAGCCACAGATTCGTGACATTGTCCTGGCTGCTGGTTCTACCTGTATTTCAGAAGCTTCTCCAAGACTTCTTCAATGGAAAAGAACTGAATAAGATCATCCACCCTGATGAAGCTGTGGCTTACGGTGCAGCTGTCCAGGTGGCCATCCTATCTGGTGACAAATCCATGAATGTTCAGGATTTGCTACTATTGGATGTCTCTCCTCTTTCTCTGGGTATTGAGACTGTTGGTGGAGCTATGACTGTGCTCACTGAGCCCAATACGCCCATGCTTACCAAGCAGACACTGACCTTCACTACCTGCTCATCCTCCTTTATGAAGGTGAGCGTGCCATGACCGAGGATGACAACTTGCTTGGCAAGTTTGAACTCACAGGCCTATCTCCTGCTCCCTGTGGTGTTCCTCAGACTAAAGTCACTTTTAATATTGATGCCAATGGCATTCTCAGTGTCCCTGCTGTGGATAGGAGTATAGGAAAAGAGAACAAGATGACCATCGCTAAGGGCAAGGGACGTTTGAGCAAGGAAGACACTGACTGTCAGGTCCAGGAAGGCTGAAGATGAGAAGCAGAGAGACCGGGTTTCAACAAGAATTCACTTAAGTCCTGTGCTCATAGGATGAAAGTGACTGTTGAAGATGAGAAAGTTCAAGGCAAGATCAACGACGAGGACAGAGAAGATTCCTGACCAGTGTAATGAGATTAGCAACTGGCTTGATAAGAACCAGACTGCAGAGAAGAAACTGAACATCCGCAGAAGGAGCTGGAGAAAGTCAGCAGCCCCATCATTACCAAGTTGTGCCAGAGTACAGGAGGAACGCGGGGGGCATGCCAGGAGGAACGGGGGGGGCATGCCAGGAGGAATGGGGGGGATGCCAAGAGGAAGGGGGGGCATGCCAGGAGGAAGCCGGGGACTTCCCTGGTGGTGGTGTCCTCCTTCTGGTGGTGCTTCCTCTGGCCCCGGCCCTGAAGAGGTTGATTAAGCCAACCCAAGTGTAGATGTAGCATCGTTCCACACAGAAAAATATTGAAGGATACATATTTGTAGCAAATTATGTGGCAGATTTGACTTTGAGTTGCTATGGTGAATTACTAGGTATTCTCAATACTTGAATACAGAACATGTGTGCAGGGGAAGGAAACAGCATTGGGCTTTAAAAACACTGCCTTGTGAGTGGAAAATGCAACGTCTTAAAGAAAGCTGTATTTAAAATTGGAAAAAATAAAGATCTTATATGAAAATCAATTGTATTTCTATGTATAAGCAGTGAATAGCCAGACTTGGAAAAAGCCATTTATGATGGCATCAAAAACATAAAACACCATAGTAATCAAGGCAGACAACTCAGTGGGACTGAATGGAGTGCAGAAATAGATACACAGACAAGATTTTTATTATTTTTTATTAAAAAAAGTTTTTTTGAGACAGTGCCTCAAGCTGTTGCCCTGGGTCGAGTGCTGTGGCATCACAGCTCACGGCAACCTCCAACTCCTGGGCTCAAGCCAGTCTCCTGCGTCTGCCTCCCAAGTAGCTGGGACCACAGGTGCCCACCACAATACCCAGCCATTTTTTGGTTGCAGCCATCATTGTTGTTTGGCGGGCCCAGGCTGGACTTGAACCCACCGGCTCCGGTGTATGCGGAGGGCACCTTAGCCACTTAAGCCACAAGCATCAAGCCAAAAAAGATTTTTTAATCAAATGGTACTGAACAATTGGGTATTCATATGAAAAAAACACACAAAACTTCAATCCATACCTTACATCATTTGCAAAAAAATTAAAATGGACCATAGACCTGAATGTAAAACTATGAAACTAGAAGAAAACAGAAGAAAATCTTTGTGACCTTGAGTTAGGCAAAGATTTTTTAGAAGCAACATCAAAATCATGATCCATAAAAAAAGGATAAATCAGACTTCATTAAAATTAAGAACTTCAGCTTTTTGAGAGGCATTGTTAAGAGAATGAAAAGACAAGCCAACACTGGGAGAAAATGTTTACAAATCATGTCTGGTAAAGGATTTGTATCTGGAATGCATAAAGAACTCCAAAATCTCAGTCAGAGATTCAAATATGGGTAGAAGATTAGAATACTTCAAATTTGACACTCCACAAAAGAAGCTATAAAAATGTCGATGAAAAACATAAAAAGATGTTCAACTTTATTGGTCATTTGGGAAATACAAATTCAAGCTACACACCTATTAGAATGTCTGAAACTTAAAAAACAGTGACGATACCAAGTGTTCCCAAGGATGAGGAGCAAATGGAACCCTCATGTGCCGGGGGTGGTGTAAAATGGGGAACTGCTCTGGCCAACAGTTTAGTGGTTATTTAAAAAGGATGATATTAACCCATGTGACCCAGCTATTTCATGACTGGGTATTTATCCAAAATAAATGAAAGCATATGTCCAGACAAAGACTTGTACATAAATCTTTATAGCAGCTTTATTTGTAAGAGCTCCTGGACACTGGAGAGAATGCAAATGACCATTCAGAAGGTGAAGGAATAAACCAGTTGTGGTGCAGCTGTGCACTGGGGCTCCACTCGCCAGTAAGGAGGAGCAGACTGTGACTACAGCCGATGACACAGATGAATCTCAGTTATGCCGAGAGAAAGGAGCAGTCTAACAGTCTACACTGTGCAATTCTTTATATAAAATCCTAGAAAGTGTGGACTAATCTGTAGTGATGAAAGGCAGATCAGCAGTGCTGGGGATGGGGCAGGAGGGAGAAATTACAAAGGGTTACAAGGAGACTCTGGAGGGTGGTCACACACTCATTATCTTAATGGTGGTGATGCTTTCCTGGGTGTTTACACATGGCACAATGTATCAAAGGGTTAAATATATGTCAACTGTATCTCCCTGAAGCTGTGATAAAAAGAAATACTGTAAATAGGTAAACATGGGAGAGGTAGGAAATACCGGTTACACTTGGTGAGTCTGCATTTTCCCGCTGATAACCTCCAAACCCTTGGACCTGGTGCTTGTGCTCCATGGGCTGGTCTCAGCCTAACATTCCAGCTATATCTCTCAGGGACACCCTGAATTCTAGTTAAAGGAGACTGTTTTCTGAACAGATGTTACCTTTTCTTGTTGTGACCCGCCCACTGTCTCCAGATTCCCTCACAGGGAGATGATCCTACCTCAGACCCCCCTCACCCTTTGCATCTCCCCTCATGGCACTCATCACATACTTTACATTTCAGCTTGCAGACACCTGAAGGTAGTGATTCACATGCGACAGAACCTCCACAGCTGACCACCTCCTTAAGTTGACCTAATTTTCATAGATGGAACATGTAGCACATGCACGGATAAGTACAGTGGGGCTAGTCGCTTATGCTGACCCCCTCTGTATGCTGGCCAGTTGTTATAGTCCCTCGGGTGGTCAACTTACGGAGGTTCTACTATATATATATTTAGCCTTGCACCCCAATAGCATCTGAGAGAATGTCTTATAAGTAGTAACTGCATATTTACACAATAAATATGTTTAACTGAGAATTTTTTTAATGCTGACCCAAGAATTGAAACATTTCCTAAGGTGCAATATGCAGCCTTCATTTCTGTTGAGACCAATGGTGGAGTATGCAACCTTCATTCACGCGAGACTGGGGGGACTTCCTTATGTTTGGGGAGCATGATGTCTTAGACAGTGATGTCTTTTGCTTATAATTTCTGGAGACATTTCTCATTACCTGAGTATCAGTAGTTATTCATTGTAGTGGATTTGTAATTGCTTAATGATCACTCTGGTGTACACTCTCATTTTGAGCACAAATGGCATAAAGATGCAAGGCTTGCAGAGAAAATAACAAGTTTCTGGAAATTTTTTTGGTATTTTTTGTTCTCTTGGTGAAATAATGAAACCCAGTCCCTATCTAAGAAATAGGTTGAGATAAAATCTACGAATAATTTTGTCACAGAGTTAAGGTGGACAAGAAACTGGTCTAAAAGGAGAACTTTATTTCAGTTTCAAATACATGACAAAATTGGGAAATTGGTTAAAAGGAGTTTAGGAAATTGTACTGGAGGGAAACATACTGGTGTTCTGTGTTTGTCTGAAGTAAAAGCATCTGTTTCCCACACACAGAGAAGGATACCTAATGGCCTCAGACCCAATGGAAGTGCTCATTTCCCCAAGTATAGTAGTTCTGAAATGAGGTTGTTTGAGGACTCTGGGTCTAATCTCATATAATTAGGCTCTGGAATTACACAAGCCTTTCCCATAGTGATACTGGAGCCTTGCAGTGGCCTCACCATGCACCTGCCGCGTACGCAGTCTGAAGGGCTTGTTTGCAGTACCTCCTGCTTTTCCCTGAAATAGTCCCCTCCCACTCAGACGGTCAGATGGATTCTGCACTTGACTGTGGCCTCACGAGTCAGCTGGCCACAGCGGACGGCTGGACTGGGAGCTGCGTTCTGCCTTCCCACGGGCTGGCTTCCCTTCTCTGCTCAGTGTAAGAATTCAGCCTGGGTGATGACATGGCAGCCAGCGAAAATTTCTAAAGCAAATATTAGGGGAGAAGTTAAGAGTTCAGAGTTTGCAGGCAGACTTGTGTTTGATTCCTGAATCTGCTATTGGTTCCGTGGCTCTGATCTGGGTATTTAACCTTCTAAGCCTCAATTTCTTCACCTGTGAGAAGGGTACCATGAATGTTAAGAGATTAGCCTGGGGCCTGTGCAGAGGACATACTCATGTATGCTACTTGTAGTGACAAAAATTATCTTAGTTTCACTTCAAGAAAACAGCCTCCTTTGCTTTTTATGCATCTCAAACTGAGAACTACTTATTCACACGGTTATTGTAAACTATCCTTATTGTGCTATTTTTTAAAAACCTGATAGTGTGGATATGAATGTTTTCTTAGAAGCAGTTCTGGAGAATTTGGTTGTTGTGTATCTATGTATGGTTAAAAGACCAGCCCAACTTTGTCACAAAGACACGTATGTTAGTGGCCCCACATAGACACACAGATGGTGTATAGAGGCCCCGATACGGTCCCCTCAGTTCACTGTGGGCAGGAAGACCTATTTTTAAGGAGAGGGAAGAAGACTATTCCTGCGTAAAAATAGGGTTCTCCTCCTCACTCTCCCCGCCCCTTCACCCCTCCTTCTGACGGTCCACATTCTTCCTCAAGTCTCTTATCATCTCTGTTCATTTTTCCTTCCTCCTTTTCTATGCTAGAAATGGTCCATATTATGAAAGAGCAGACACTTGATTCCAGCCCCAGAAACTCAGGGGTGGGTGATGCATTTTTAATCCTGAACACCTGGCCTCCTTTTATTTGCCTACCAGAATGAGAAGGTTTCTTGATTATTCAAAAAAGCTCTCTTAGGGTGGTGTTCACAGACGAGTAAAAGGTTAATACATTTCAGATCTGCTTGGTAATCCAGGGAGATAGAACTCTGCAAACACAGAATTTGCTTTTTAGGTTGAACCTAACATTATGAAAAGCTACCCCTCTCTTCCCACACTGAGTGTTTACCCAGGCTTTAAATACTGAGCAAGCGTGTGGCGAGGGAGCCAGCACTAATTGTGGGGCTGGTGTGCAGCATCTCACGCACGTTGTCTCATTAGATTTTCACAACAATCCCATGAGGAAAGGGTCACAGCTCCCACATTTCACAAGTGAAGACACGAGGGAGTGTCAACACGCCCATCCGAGAGGGGCTCACTCCAGCACAGCCCCTTAAGCCCTGGAGACTCCTTGTAAGACCTGGCTTTCGTCTCCAGCTCACCTCCCGCACACTTGCAGGGGCATCATGCCACAATACTTTGATTCAAATGCCTATTTGCCCACCATGTGATGCCATTTATGGCAAAATGTAGCTCCCATGTCCAGCCATCCTCTGCAGTCAGCTAATTTGTGAGACTATGGTCAAGTGCAGAATCCATCGTACCTGTCTTACTAGGGGAGGAGACAGGGGAACTGCTATCCCTCCTTCAGCAGGACAGAAACATCTGTCTTCTGGGAGTCTTTCCTCTGCTCTGGCTACATGGAGGGAGGTGTGAATCCCTCTGGGTTCTCAGGGGCAGTGGAGGTGGTGCGTGGCTGGCAGTGGGTGGTAAGGAGATTTTCAGAGCTGGTGCCTCTTGGGAAGCCCTCAGGGCCATGGCAGGGGCACTCTACTGTCTTCAGCACAGTTCTGGGATAACGAGCATCATTTACACGTGGATGATCAAATTTAGGGTTTTTTTTTTGAGAGAGAGTCTCACTTGGTCACCCTAGGTAGAGTGCAGTGGCATCATAGCTCATAGCAACCTCAAACCTCAACCTTAAATTCTTGGGTTTAATCAACTCTCTTGCCTCGGCCTCCCGAGTAGCTGGGACTACAGGCACCTGTCACAACACCTGGCTATTTTTAGAGACAAGGTCTTGCTCTGGCTCAGGCTGGTCTCCAACCTGTAAGCTCAGGCAATTCACTCGCCTTGGCCTCTCAGAGTGCTGGGATTACAGGTCTGAGCCACTGCGCCGGCCCTTGTTTGTTCTATTTGAGTGGGCAGAGTGCTGTGGCATCATCATAGTTCACAGCAACCTCAAATTCTTGGGCTCAAGCCATCCTCTTGCCTCAGCCTCCCAAGTAGCTAGGTCCCTGGCACAACACCCTGCTCATCCAATTTAATTCTTAGAACAACTCTGTGAGGAAGGTTCTGTGATGTAGTGTTGTAATTGCGAACATGGGCTTATGTTTTTATGGCTCTTGAGATGTTGCTGTGAAGTTCAATCAGCACCACTATTATCTGTGTGGTTCTTACCTGCGTCTATTTTTCTCTGGCTGATACAGAGAATAATGGTACCTATGTTATACTGTGAAAATCATATGAGATGGTCTAGGTGGCAGTGAATGCTCTGTAAGCGTCTGCTCCCTTTTCCAGATGAAGATACTAACACCCAGAAAGTTCCCGTGATTGCTGAAGGCCACATAGCTACTGCCTGCCTCAGAAACCCACTCCTGGCCATGCCTCCCTGGGGGAGCTTCTCAGCCTTTTTCACAACCTGAAACACATGGGAAATGACACTGTTCATACACACCATTGTGTGGGGTGGATGGGCAGCCTAAGGCTCCAGGTGACTCACCGGGGGGCTCTGGCGCCTCCAGGCCTCTTCCGATCAGCTCTGGCTGCACTGGAACAGAGACGGGGCTAGTCTTCCAAGCACAGAGGGTCGGGTAAGTCCTCCTGGAGGACATGATGTCTTAGATATAGTTTGAAGGGTTAGTAAAATTTAGGGCATGAGAATGGAGGGGCAGGGAAAGTCTGCTTAATTTTCTCTTCTGGAAAATGGAGATCACGGGAGTACTATCCAGTTCACAGGATACTTAAAAATGAAATGAACGGCTGGGTGCAGTGGCTCACACCTATAATCCCAGCATTCTGGGAGGCCGAGGCAGGTGGATCGCTTGAGCTCAGAGTTTGAGACCAGCCTGAGTGAGAGTGAGACCCCATATCTACTAACCATAGAAAAACTTGCCGGACCTGGTGGCAAACACCAGCAGTCCTAGCAACATGGGAGGCTGAGGCAAGGAGATTGCTTGAGTCCAAGAGTTTGAGGTTGCTGTGAGCTATGATGCCTACAGCACTCCACTCAGTGACAGAGTGAGTCTTTGTCTCAAAAGAAAAAAAAAAGGAAACAAAGGATGGTACATGGGGAAGGTTTTGCAAGATATGAAAGCAATGTTAGCTGTTACTATTCTTGAAGAAAACAGACAAATATTTGAAATCCTAAAAGTGAACAAGGCATAAAGATGGAACATTTCTACTCCACATTCATTTGGGGAAAGTTTACAGCTTTAATAGGAGTCTTATTAATCAGTTAATTAATCAATGAATCCATCCACTCATTAGTTTATTCATCTTTAACCCAATAGAAATGGACATTAGCTTTCTCCAAATTTGTTACGTGGTTTAGCCTATATTCCCCAAGTAACTGAAGCAAGCAGGAATAAGATCAAGAACCCTGTCACCTCAGGGCAGGTGTGTTTCTGAGGGCCACACGAGTGTGGCCTTTTCTGGAGATAAGACATGCCAGGCCGTCTCTCCGTGATGGTCCCAAGTCTTCTTAGGTGAGGACAAGAAGCTGGACCCCAAAGCAAAGTCTTGGTCATTGGAGGAGAGGGGTTTAGGGGTATCACTCAGGATGTCCCTTGCTCGAGGACTGATACCTGAATCCTGTGGAGGGATGCGAAGGCTGTGAGTTGAACATGCCCTGACACTGTTAATCCCTGAGACACTAGCCTTGGGCTGGTACAGTAAGCCAAGAAAGAAGGGGAGAGAGACATTCTTCTGTTGCTGAAAAGTCTTGTCAGTCTGAGGGCTCCATGGCACCAGCTCTGGCAGGAGGTGTCAGCACCTTCTGCACAGAGTGGCAATGAATGGATGGAGGCCACAGAGGAAGGGAGAGTAGCAGCAGGTACTCTGTGGATGATGACAAGATCTATTTATGGAAAACATTCATAGAGTGATTTGGGGCAAAAAGTAGGAAACATGGCTTACACACAGAAGAAGGCACCGATAGTTAAATGTGGAATCCCCCTCACGTCTGCACCCTTGAGTTTTGAAATTCAGAATGAGCTCTGTACACTAATTCATCTCAAAATATTATCTATTTTAAGAAGTTTTTAGAAAAGAGAGTTCATTTAAAAATTGTCCAGCTTTGACATTTTCTTTTCTGGGTTTGCTGTGAAATTCAAGTGGAGTGTCTTACACAAATGCATCAATATTTTAGAAGCTACCAATCTTCACATGCAAAAAGGGGTTACCATCTTCAGTAATCTTTAATGTAACACACATTCATTATATATGAGCTCTCGAAGGAGAAACCTGCATTGTTTGGAATCCTAAATGCTATACAGTGGTGGCTTTGGGATAGTTAAATACCACACGTTTGCTTTGTGAAACCGCCACTGAATGACTTTAGCAAATTGACCTTGAAAGTCATCATGACTGTTTTGTCTTTAATAATCTGGACCAAGCAAAAGGAAAAAGGTTCCTCTGGTGTGACATTCTTGTGGTCTTTGTTTTAATAAGATATCCTCCTTGAAATTTGACTCTGATGTTGGAATGCTCATCAATTCTTGGGGAAGCTGACTCATTCTTTGTGGCTGAACTCAAACGTCATCTCTTCTGTGAAGTAGTCCCCACCACTTTGAGTGAGATTAATTAGTCCCTCGGAACCTGGTAAGTGCTTTTGTGAGGGCACTGTCATCACATAGCATCTTAGGCGTTTGTGTGCTTGTTTACCCAATGCACTATAAACTCCTTGGGGGCAGGGTTGGTTCTTGGTGCCAGAGGGACATAACAGAAGTGTGTGGAATTGAAGAATGTGCCTGTCATCAGTAGATATGGACGAATTTGTACACTGGTACAAACCAATAGAAAAAATGTACAAGGTGCTGTTGCCGTCTGAATGTATAACTGAAAAAGAAATTTTGGGATGTTGTCATCTTAAAATCTGGAAAAGTGAACAGTATTTTGCGGTGAATGACTGAGTTAGTAAATGAATGAAGGCCTTGCTGTATGTCCCGGGTGCTTGATTTATAGCTATATTTCAAGCTACAACTCAGGGGAGGAAGGGGATGGCTTTGAAATTTGTTGAATGACTTCTGGCTACTTCTAGGTTCTATGTTAGGAAGTTTCCATTACATAATTTCACTCTAGGGGCCACCACCAGCCTTAGGGGCTGGTTGGGTTCTATCAGTCTCTTTTTTTTGATAAAATGGGGAAGCTGAGTTTCAGAGAGGTTCAGTAATGTGAACAAGGTCATTCCTCTAGTAAGTGGCTGAACCAGAATTCCAACTCAAGTCTGAAAAATATCCTTAGGGTACATCTATATGTGTTATGAGAAAAGAGTGACTCTATCAGTGTTGAGATTACAACCGAGAGGCAGCCCTAATCTTATGGCCTACATGTCCCCCCCTTAAGTGAACATATAAGGGGCAGGGTCAGTCGGGGGAGGGGCTTAAATCAGGCAGCATGGTGGGGCAGCAAGTGGACTCTGAGTCCGCAGACCTGGGTACACAGCCTGGTCCATCTTTCCAGCGATGTGGCCTTGGGAAAATTATTTAATCTCCTTGAGCCTCAGGTTCTTAAACTGTAAAATGGGTGGAGGGGAATAGTCATTGTTTGTACCCCATGGATGTTGGAGAATACAGTGAGAGTGTGCTTTGACACATGCCAGCACTCAACATAGTATTATCACGGTTGTCCAAATGCTCTATGTTTCCTGCCTAAAGTCAACAGATAAGGGCGTATCTTTCTACTTTCTTCATGTCTAGCAGCTGCAATCTGAGAATGGAAGAGAAATCCACTTAGTAAACTTTTCTCTGCAGCTGGATATGGGGTCTGGAGTCATTGGCAGGACTTTGGTTCTTGGCTCTGCTTTGTAATCCAGTTTTCTCATCTGTAAAATGGTGATCAGAACTCTCCCTGTCATACAGAGTTCCTGGCAGGCCTACTTGCCAGTGCTGAGATCAGGAGCACATGGAAGCACCGTGCCTGGGCCAAGGGGGTCAGCAGAGTCCCCTAGAAGGGAGTGAAGCCCAGGGGCACCTACAGAAGGAAAAGGCCTTGAAAACTACAGTGCCCTTTACGTCAATAATAATCATGCTATCATTTTAATAATGTAAGTTATAATATAATGTGGTATAATATAATAGCTGACATTTAGACTTGTTTCAGACTGCATTTCCCATCTTACTGATTTCACTTTCTGATATAACTTTTGAATTTTACTAAGTTTTAAAAGAGAGGAACGTTGAGATTTTTTCTTTTTGGTAGATTGTAATTGCTCCCCAAATTTGGTCCATCATTTTCCTAAAGATGTTCCCAGTAGGACTTCAGCATTCTGCAATGTCTCCAATCATCGTCTGTGAGAAGAAGAAGGAAATATACAGATCATGAGGTCAGCGCTGATCTGAGAGGTGAGCGCAGAGGTCAGCGCTGATCTGAGGGGTGAGTGCAGAGAACACGGGTGCACATCTGGGATCGGATCCTGAGTTACTCCCTGGGTAAAGATAAGACACTGTGGAAGGCACATGCACCGTCCAGGTCCCTAGGGCTTTCATCAGGATGCCGGGCTCCACATGGGCCCCTGGGGGTATAACAGAGATGGTGCGTGGTCCCTTCTCACCCAGCCACTCAGCGTGCAGAGAATGGCACTTGTGTGTTCAGCGCATTGTATGCGGTATTATTTATAAGATCAAATTTTGGACTAACCTTTTCAGATTAAAAATAAAATCAGACAATGGCGTCTTTGTGAACACTTTGTTTCTCAAGATACTTTACATGGAATTTACCTAGAGCACCACATAAAGATTCTTACACAGTGTAAGAATATATTTCCCTTGAATTGCTTAAATGTCATCATGTTTGGTACAAAATAGGAACTATCTCATCTTGCAAATAATCTTGCCTGAGTTTCCTCTTCTATGCTTATATACATAGCTATCAGTGGTATCTTCACAGGAAAGGATAACTGAATAATTACCCAGTGAATCTAAGTAACAGAGTCAGTCACAAGAGATAATTCAGGAAGCTTTTGTTTTGTTATCTTAGAGCAAGTTTATTTGTCTAAAGAATCTAGAAAATTATCTATACCGTTTTCAATATATTTTGGCTGAACTATTGTGTGTGGTCCATTAAACAGGCTGCACTGGGCTAAGGGCATTTGTTAGAATAGTAAGCTCTGCCCCAGGGCTGATCATGTCAGGCTTTTACTAAACTATAATGATTCAGGGCACAGATTGTCTCTTAGTTAATTTTTGAATCTCCCTGGTGTCTTGAACATAGTAGGCATTCTTTAAATAGTTATCAAATTTAATAAAAATAATTTCTGGGCCTTCTAGGAATCAGATACAGTTTGAAAAATATATTCCGGGCAGTGCCTGCGGCTTAAAAGGGTGGGGCGTTGGTCCCATATGCTGGAGGTGAGGGGTTCAAACCCAGTCCCAGCCAAAAAAAAAAAAAAAAGAAAGAAAAAGAAAGTATAATGAATCTAAAACACATTGTATAGTAAAATGATGGAAATAATAAAAAAGAAAAGAAAAGAAAAATATATTCCTCCATGCTCATTATTACATGTGGGTTGGTTTCCCATGGGGACCCACACAGGTCACCCAACATGGAGTCCCTCTGTGACAGGGAAATGTGGATGTGACAAGGAAAGCCGCAGCAGCAGTAGTGGGGCAGCACTTGGTGAATATGGGTAATGTAGGCCTGTCTGATCTGACAGAATTTGTTCAGATCAGGAATTTTTTGAAATGGCTTGTGTGGTTATTGTACACTATACAGTTGTCTTACTTTTCTATTTTGACAGTTTTATTATTAAGTAAGCCAGAAAATGAGGTGAGGAGACGTTTTTGTGTATATCTGTGTTTGTAAATAAGTAGGTGAAATTTTCCCTCAATAAGATAAGCCCAGCTTAGAATGATGATGATAACCATTGATGGAGGGACTGATGTCTGCCAGGTTATCCTTAAATACGTCAACATGTTTAATGCATACAACAGCTCTGTGAGGACATTGTTATTTCCATTTTTTAAAGGTTAATAAGCTGACGTTAAAGATATTTAATAATTTACTCCAGCGCACACAGTAAGTGGCAGAACTGGGATTCAAACCCCAAACTCTCTGACTAGTTAATTGGTATTCATTCCACGCTTTGTGCTTGACGCAAGGAGGGACCTACGTGTGGTGATTCTTAGCAGTGTCAAAACATCTTTTTATTCTGGGACACCACTCGTCTGTAATTATTACCTGTAAAATCTTTCTCTGAGCCTTAAGGCCAGATTAAGGTTTTGCTTATATAGAGCAAGAAAACAGTCCAAGTACTGGCAACATTTCCTGGGAAGTCAGTCATTGGACAAAAGTGAGTCATCTTGAATAAAAGAAAAAAGGTGAAATGAGGGCGTTTAATCCTTTGTCTTTTCTTAAAATAACTAATTAAGCAATTTGAATTCTAAAGTAGAAAGAAACATGTGGAAATGTTATTTCACTTTTTCAAAAATTAAATATTAATTTAATAATAATTCAAGAAGTTTTACCTGCAGGCAGCCAGGAACAAGCCTTAGGAAGAGATGCAGGTGGAAGGGGCTGCCAAGGATTGTGTGTCCCAGCGGCTGGTGTAGGAGCCACCGTGGTGTTTGGTCTGGGAGGGGAATGGCAATATCAGGGAAGCATTAGCTAGTTTCCAGCCAATCTTCCTTCCTATGTGCACAGGATAATTATAAAGTGAAAATTAAAATATAATTTGCCTGTCTGACTTTTTTGTTCAAGTGCTGTAATACTCCAAAGCAGACAAAGAAACTCAAGTCTGCTGAGATCTAAGCACCTAAATTTCTTTATTTTGCTATGTCCCAGGCATAGTGGTGAACAAAAGAAACATGATGATTGACCTCATGGAGCTTATAGCTGGGACATGAAAAGAGATTAATATTTTTGCATAACATTATATAAGGACTTTAAAAGAGATATTATCACAGTCAAAGAAAAATCAGGAACTCAAACGGAGAAAAATTGCCTCCAAAAGGTCTCCGGAGCCAACCCAAGGCTGGGTGCATTCAGAGGGACTGGAGGAAGAAAAAATAAGGGCTCCCATGCAAGTTTCAGCTAATTAAAGGTATTGACATTAGTAGGAGATTGTACCACTGCCTTATTGGGGCTGCTGGTGTTGTTAAACAGTAAAGAATAACTGGGTGGCTGGGTGCTGTGGTGGGAGGATCACTTAAGCCTGTGAGTTTGAAACTAGCCTGAACAAGAGCAAGACCCTGTCTCAACAGAAAATAGAAAAATTAGCCAGGCAGCGTGGGGCGCACCTGTAATTCCAGCTGCTTGGTAGGTTGAGGTAAGATTTGCTTGAGCCCAGGAGTTTGAGGTTGCAATGAGCTATGATGACACCACTGCACTCTACTTAGCATTATAGAAGGAGACCTTGTTAAAAAAAAAATGGCTGGGCATTAAAAGCTCTATAGACCTTTAATGTAAACTACCTTTGGTTTTTTTTGAGACAATGTCTTACTCTGTTGCCCAGGCTAGAGTGCCATTGTGTCAGCCTAGATTATAGCAAACTCAAACTCCTGGGTTTGAGCAATCCTCCTGTCTCAGCTTCTAAAGTAGCTGGGACTACAAGTGCCTACCATGATGCCCAGCTAATTTTTCTAGTTTTAGTTGAGATAGGATCTCTCTCTTGCTTAGATTGGTCTTGAACTCCTGAGCTCAAGCAATCCTCCTGTCTCAGCCTCCCAGAGTGCTGGGATTACAGTTGTCAGCCACTTTACCTGGCCAACAAACTATCTTCTATTCATTGGTGACTTGAGGCAGGTGTCTCTGAACTGTAGCAGCCAATCACATCCACTTTCTGTGAGAGGCTTTTATAATAATTTGTGAAAAATCATTTACTTATGTTATTTAGGTGAAGTTAACATAACACAAAATTAACCATTTTTAGGTAAATATTTCCATGGCATTGAGTATATTCACAGTGTTGTGTGACCATAATACTTAGCCCCATGAGACAGTTTTAGTGGGAAAGGAAACTCCACGCCTATTAGTAGCTGTTTCCGTTTCCCCTCCCTCTGGCCTTGTGCACGAATCTGTGCTCTGTCTCTATGGATTTACTTAGGCTGGATCATTAATATTAATGGAATCGTACAGTATGTAACTTCCTGTGTCTCCCTTCCTTCATTCAGCAAATGCTTTCACGGTTGGTCCAGGCTGGGCCTGGGTTGGTGCTTGTTACTTTTATCCATTATATGCACACACGGCAGACGTCTGCACCGCTCCCTTCCACGGCCGTGAACAAGCTGCCGTGGACGCGTCTGACAGTACACGTACTTATTTGAACACCGGGTTTTAATACTTTGGGGCGTATTCCTGGTAGGAGAACTGCTGAGTCAGGAAGTAATTCTGTGTTTAGCGTTTTGAGAAGCCCCAGGCCCGTCCCCACACCACAGTCGGCGGGCTCCGGTACCTTGGCGCACTGACCAGCACTGTCATTTAGAAACCCTTTTCCCATTGGAGCCGCCCTGGGGTGCGCGCAGGCTTCCTTGTGGTTTCGGCTGCCTCTCCCCAGACTAGTGACGCCCATTGCATGTGCTTGTTGGGCATTTGTGCATTTTCTTCCTCCATTTTGAGTTCTTGGACCAGTTTTAAAATCGAGTTGTTTGATTTTTTTATTGTTGTCAAATAGTAAATAATAATTTTTGAGGCATGTGGTTTAACCATGTCGTGTCACAGATCCAACACCCACAGCAGAGGCAGTGGCTGGCACGGCCGAGAGGTGCCGGAGGGAGCAGAGAAGGCAGAGAGCCAGGAGGGCAGAACTTGGGGTGCGGCTGAAAGGGGGGAGCATCAAGATCTGCCTTCCCTCGTGGCGCAGAGGACGCCGTGGTCTCTCTGGCGTGGCACCGAGTCGGATGTGCAGTCCTGCCGTCTGGGATTCCAGCTTCCTTCTCACCCCGAAGTCTGGCTCAGGAATGAAGAACAACCTTTCGAGCCCACTGCACGCACATTATCTTCGGGAAACTCCATCGTCATGCTAGGTTGGTGCTATTGTTCTAATTTTACAGATTAGAAGACTTGAAGCTGGGGGAGATTAAGTAACGGGATGAAAATCACGACCAGAAAAGGGCTAAGTGGGGACCCTCCCGCCGGTTCACGCCTTTCCCCGCCGCCCTGGACGGCTCATCCCGTCTGCTCCGCAGCCTTCCTCAGTCAGGCCGCGCTGCTGACACGGCTGTGTTCCTTAAATGTAATCTTACCACATCACTTCTCTGCTTGAAGCCTTTTTATGGCCCTCATTCTTCAGACCCTTGTCTTCTCTCCCGGTTATCGTCTTTTGCCTCCCTCGTTTGTGCCCTGCTGTACGGCACATCAGGCTACTCGGGGTTCTGGGATCTGCCAAGGCGTTGGATGCTCACGGCACAGAGCTCCCTCTGCACGGAACGAGCCCCCCCCCCCGGGGGGCATTAGCAACTTTCCCCCATGCCATAAAATGCACAAATTGGCAAATGAGGTCGTCAAGGGGAAGGAAGAGAGGAAGCTGTCGTTAGTGAGGTGCCGCCCGTGACTACCTGGCACACACAAGGGAATCAACTGAAAAACCAAGACAGCTTCATAGCCAGATGCAAGATTTTAAAAAATCAGGAGGTCCCCCAATCTCCAGGGGTAATCAATTGAAAAATGTAATGGAAAAAACGGTATTATTTATAATAGCGTAAAAAATGATAAAATACCAGGAACAATAAAAATACACAAATCCTATTTCAAAACTTTCTAACATGTCATTGGAAGACAGAAAAAGAACACCTAATCCATGAAAATGTATTTCATGTTTCTGCACGATGGGTACAAGCCTAAGGTTTGACTTCCGAGGTGGGTGAGCTCAGGAGTTTGAGACAGACCAGCCTGAGCAAGAACCAGACATGTCTCTACTAAAAATAGAAAAACTAGCTGGGCATTGTGGTGGGTGCCTGTAGTCCCAGCTATTCGGGAGGCTGAGGCAGGAGGGTCATTTGAGTCCTGGAGTTTGAGGTTACTGTGAGCTATG
>NW_003852520.1:1612688-1619030 GCF_000181295.1 Otolemur garnettii
ATATATATATATATATATATATATATAAATGATGGCCATCGCTTCCCATCCTTCCTGTGCCAGCTCAGCAAAGTGTCTTTACTCCCCTAAGGAGTGTTTCTTACCTTTAGTCAACTCAGGTAGCAAGTAAGAGAGTTAGATAAAATTATCTATTTATGAATAGAATACCAGCCCAATGCAAGGCACAAAGTAAATAGTTAGTTTCTGTAAATAAAGATGCCAATTATAATAAATTAATTACATGATAATATAATCAAATAATAATAACATAATTAAGATAATCTGTACACTTCATGAAATCCCACTGAGTGTTTGTTTCTGCGTATGATTATAATTTTGAGAACTCGCCTATAGAGGGTATTTTTTTTTGTTTCCTGTTTTAGGAGTCATGTGTATTCTGAGTTGCCTTTGGCTCATTAACAGAGGTGTTTTGGTTTTGGTTTTGCTTCTGCATGATGTTTTCTTGGCCTCATCTCTCTTGTTCTTTTCCCTTTTTCTTCTTTATCTGCTGTCCTTTAGTTGCCCCGTGACATACCTGGACAAGCAGACAGTGGGTGCATTGCTGGCCCCCTCAGGAAAAAGACCATAACTAGCACCCTGGAAGTCGCCTCTTGTCCCTAACTCCTCCCTTCTCTTTAAAGTTAATTGGTTTTTAACACCATAGATTACTTTTGCCTGCTTCTGGACTTTATATAAATTATATATAACTGCGGTGTGTATTTTTTGTTTGTTTCTGGATTCATTTCCTAAATTTTATGCCAGTGAGATTCTATCAGGTTATGTATGTTGTTCATCACTGAATTCATCCTTTCTACTACTGCTGGGAATTTGGGTTATTCTCAGTTTGGGGTATGACTAATACTGTTGCTACTAACAGTCTTGTATTTGTCTTTCGATGCTTGTGTGGATGGTTTTCTGTTGGACAGATATCTCATGATATAACTGCTCATCGCATATATATATGCTAATTTACATTCCTTCCAGGAAGATATGAGAGTTCTGGTTGCTTCATATCCTTGACAACATTTGATATTATCAATACTATTAATTTTAGCAATTCTGTGGCATGTGTACTATTATTTCTTTGTAGGTTTTTACTTTGTACTATTCTGTTGGCATTGAGCACTTTTTGAAATGCTCAAGTCTTTTGCCTGTATTTTAAAAACTGGGTTATTTGTCCTTTTCTTTTCATTGATAGCAGCCCTCTGTGCATGCTGGGTATGAACTCTTCACCTGATACACGGATCACAAACACCTTCTTCCAGTTTGGGGTTTGCCTTTTTATTGTCTTTTTTTTTTTTTAGATGGAGCCTCAAGCTGTCCCCCTGGGTAGAGTGTCATGGCATCACAGCTCACAGCAACCTCCAACTCCTGGGCCCAAGCGAGTCTCCTGCCTCAGCCTCCCATGTAGCTGGGACTACAGGCACCCACCACAACGCCCGGCCATTTTTTGGTTGCAGCTGTCATTGTTGTTTGGCGGGCCCAGGATGGGGATTCGAACCCACCACCTTAGGTGTATGTGGCTGGCGCCTTAGCCGCTTGAGCCACAGGCGCCGAGCTGCCTTTTTATTGTCTTAATGGTGTCTTGTTTGTTTTTTCTTTGTTTTTAAATTTTTATTTTTTCTAATGTTATCTTTTGACATACAGAAATTCTAAATTTTAATGAAGTCAAATCTATCAAGTTTTTCCTTTTATGGATGTTGGTTTTACGTCTAATTTAAGAAATCTTTTCTGCTTCCAAGTCATTAAGATATACTCCTATGTCTCTGTGTTAAATCCTACAAGTTTTGTTGTCTTGCCTTTCGCAGTTGGATCTGTAATTCACCTGGAGGTGATTTTGGGATATGAAGGAGGCTAGGGGCAAAGTTTTTAATTTTTTTCCATGTAGATATCCAATTGATCTGGAACTATTTATTGAAAAGACTATTCTTTCCTCATTGCACTGTGCTCCTGCTGCCTAGACCCGTGTCCACCAGTCTATCTCTGGACTCCCTCTCTGCTGGTTGGGTACTTTGCTGTCTGTATGCCAATACCATCCTGCCTTGATGCTAAGTCTTGGTATTTAATAGAATAAGATGTTTTCCCATCTTGTTCTTCAAGAGCGTTTTGGCTATTTCTGGCATTTTTCTTTTCAACATAATTTTAGAATTGACTTGTTAATTTCCATATAAAAGTTTTGAATTGAAATCGCATAGAGTATATAGATCAATGTGGGGAGATCTTTATAACACTGGATCTTCCTGTCCTTAAATACAGTCCATCCCTTTCTTTTTACATTTTCTTTATATTCTTTCAGTATCATTTTATAGTTTTCTCTGTGGAAGTATTTATGCTAATTTCTTAGCTTAGCTTCCCACACACGTACTTGTGGTGCAGGTTTGAAGTTTCAGCTTCACAAGATGGTGTATTTTTTTCTGAGTTTGGTCCTGGGTTACAGCCAACTACTCACGCCCATACTGGCCGGTTCTCGTCTTCTCCCTGGTTCACTGACAGCCCTTTGTAGTTCCAGGCTTCTTGCAGGAGCTGTTCATTATGTTTACCTCGAAAATGAGGTAGGAATGAAAGATAGATGGCGAGGGGAGTCTTTCATGGAGTTTTTTACACAGAATTTTATGTCATTTGATGTGTTACTTGATTACAAGTAACACAACGTAAACTACTCATAAAATTTAATAGCCATCCCCCAGCTCAGGCCCCCAAACTGTGACAGAGTGTATGGCTGTGCCTCCCTCCCCTCCTCCTCCTCCTCCTTCTTTTTTTTTTGAGACAGAGTCTCACTTTGTCCCCCTGGGTAGAGTGCTGTGAAGTCATAGCTCCAGCGACCTCAAACTCCTGGGCTCAAGTGATCCTCCTGCCTCAGCCTCCTGAGTAGCTGGGACTACAGGCATCCACCCAAATGCCCTGCTAGTTTTGTCTATTTTTATTGGAGACGGGGTCTTGCTCTTGTTCAGACTGAGCTCCAAGAGTGCTCCCACCTGCCCTCCCGGAGTGCCAGGATCACAGGCGTGAGCCATGATGCCTGGCCCCTGGCCTTGCATTCTCTCAACCTGCCCCTCACCTGTGCTTCAGCCTGCTGGCTGTCTGATTCGTCTGTTCTTTGAGTGGTCCAGTCTCCTTTTCCTGTGAAGCCCTTTCCATTTCCTGTTCTCTGTAGCATTCTTCGCATTTTGCCTCTTTAGTTTTAACTTGCCCTTGGACGGCTTTCAATTTCTACACCATGTAGATCAGGCTTCCCTGAATTCAGACCCAGTCATGTCTCTTGGTTTATGCTTCCCTAATATCTTATAGTTTCTTTTCTCATTTGGGACATTTACCACAATTTTAATTAAATAATGGATTTTCAAGTTGTATAATCCCAGATGTGATGTGATCGGGCACAGAGGTGACGTGTCTGGCGCTGCAGCTGCCCGTCTCGTTTGCTGGCTGGCTTCAGGGCCTGGAGGAGCTGCGTGTACATCACACGTCTCTGATAAAAGCACATGGAAGTGATCGGGGGTAAGGGAGTGACCTTTTCTTTGAGTGTACACCCTACCTTTATTACCCACAACCCTCTCACCTCTAAACTTGGGCACAGCAATTAAAAACTCATTGCACTACTTGGTAGAGTATTGCTAGTAACTTTCATTAAAAAGATACAAACTTAAAAATTTATCAAACCTTCGAACAATTTTGTTACAGAAATTTGGGACAGGAACATTTAAAAAAGCATGTTAACTGATATAATGGTATATGATCAAAGGAAATGACTTGGCAAATGATTCCAAAAAAATACCCCTGTGATCTTTCATAATGTGAAAGAAACAGGAAAATGAAGTGACCACATGGGTCAACAGAGGGGAAGGATCTTTCTAAGGAAGGCCTAACTCTATTTGTAAAAAATAGTTTCAGGAGTGTGTTGGTAAGTCCACCTCAAAATTACTACAGGAGAGCCAAATTTAAGAATCTTAGTGAATGATATTTCAGAAAATATATAAAGTCCAAATATGGTTTTATATTTTCCAGATTTTGCAGAAGCAAAATTCAGGATACAAAGTCCTAACATGAGATCTTAGGTATCTCACCCTTGTTCCTGATGAATAAAAGGTATGTCAAAGATCTAAATTTTTGGCATAAAAATCAGCTATATGGAAATCATAGTTTAACCTTTATTTTTCTAACAGAAAAGGCATGTTTAAAATGGCAAAGGCTCATCTTACACAGACTCTTTCATACAGATGCAAAATAATTTGTATCAGTGCAGACCTAACATGGCACTACTTCTCTCTGTATGCATTTTATCCAAGCATGTGGGTAAAGCCCTTTCTCTAATTTATACAGAGACATGTAATTAACAAGGCACGTTGTACTAATGAAGAGAAAAAGTAGCTTTTTCTTCTCTCCCTCTGACTAAGATTTCTTATAATATCCCCTTTTCAGAGAAACTTTTAAGAAGTAGTTGGCAATTTAGGAGGCAGCGGGGTCTGTTTTGCTGAAATCCGGATTTTTGCCCTCTTGTTTGATCTCTCTTTGGGAATGCTTTTTTTTTTTTTTTTTTTTTTTGATGTTTTGCATGGGGCTCCTAGGGATGCTTGCAGACTTGCTTATTAAATGGTTAGAGCTTATTAGGAGCACATGTGCATGTAGCTTCCCACCAGCTTTGACTAGATGTAGTGAGCAGCTTTGTGGTTAGCAAAAGAGCACAGATGATTGGTGCCCAGCTGTTGTCACCTTGGGTGACAATACCAGAGAGCAGGTCTGTTGCTTTTGTCCTTCCTCCTAAAACAATATTGGCTTTGCCACCTCAACGAGCTGCAAGTTTTTGTGAATTTTTGTGTGTTTTGAACACGAGCTGTCATTTTTGATCATTTTTTTAACCCCCACCTTCCCCTCCAAAACAAGTCAAAGTTTCTAGTGAACAAGATTTTTGGAAGTCTTGGGCATAATTTCTGATTCCACTAAGTCTTTTCATGGACCTTCAGGGATCTGAAGCTCCCATGTTGGGAAATGGGGATTCCCTTTCTGTTCTTGTCTGGGACTACGGAGAGCTATGTAGTGCAGAGAGTGTGACGCTGTAGTCCTTTAACTTGGAGTGTGTTTGAGAATACCGTGTGTGAAATAAATGTCTCCTCTAGAATTCCTAGTGCGTGAAGCCTGTGCTGGCCCTCTGCTGGTGTTCAAAGGGGGATAAATAGGCCCCTAAGGATTTCTGTAGGAAAAGGTAATTCTTTCCTAAATTGAGAGCTGCCTGGAAGACTCCTTGATCCCTAGAAGTCTTCCCTCTAGCTTATTTCTGGGGTCCCACCATCCGACACCTTCAACTTCAGATGCAAACTGGTCTTGGGTTCCTCCCTGAAGTTTTACTTTTGGACAATTTCCTGTATGTGAATACTCATGAGATTGAGTTGAAATTTCACTCCCAGTCTCCTTGTCATCAGGAGTGAAACTAACCAAATCGAACTCTAGGGAATGTGCTTTAATATAAAAGAACACAACTAAGTAATTGCTATGTTGACCAAGGTGGACATCATTCACTACTAAACTCATGCTACAGGACAACTCATTTCCAAGCAGGATCATAATAGGATTTGCCTAAATAGAATTAAACTCTCATGGCTTTTAAAAAAGGATCCATTGAAAGGGCAGCCCTTTCGATGTCTGGTCACACAGGAAATGTGGTGCTCATGCTTGTAAGGACTGGGGGAGGCTTCAGCTGTCACAGAGTTTATCATGTTGAAACTCTTGCTCAGTGATCCCTACTGGAAAACTCTTCTTTGCTACTCACTCTGTAATCAGATGTGACATCTAGCTACTCAATTTTCAGTGATTTCTAAAAAGGAGAGGCCATTAGTTCAAATGCACCATTTTTGCCTGTCGAAGAGCAATTTGCAAATGAACCTTTCAGTCTAGGGAGCAGAGCGCTTCCATTCTCAGAAAACAGGGCAGATAATTGGACTTCACATATGTTTCTTTTTTGAGATACAGACCACAGAATTTGTTTATGACTATCTTTAGCATGAACAGGAAGCTTATGATGAAATGGAGAGGAAAAGAGTTGGAGAGGAAAATGTATAAAACTCACGAGAAATATGTTCCAAATGATCCAGCAGCTTCAGAAAATCAATTTCTACACTATGAGAATGATGCAGCATGGAGTTGCTTTTCAGTAGCAGGGAGGGACTTTTCTGGGCCAACCACACTTCCTGGCCTGGGACCCGCTGCTTGTTACTGCAGACAAGGCTGTGAGAAACTTACTAGTTTGTATAAAGGTCAAACCAGGAATGCTGACTCCTTAACAGCCCGTCACCCTTTCCCTAACCTTAACCTTTACACTATGGCTTTTAAATATGGTGTTTTTTTTTTTTT
>NW_003852520.1:1619199-1636199 GCF_000181295.1 Otolemur garnettii
GGCGGGTCTGGGCTGGGGATTCGAACCCGCCACCTCAGGTGTACGTGGCTGGCGCCTTAGCTGGTTGAGCTATAGGCGCCGAGCCTTAAATATGGTTGTTTATATGAATAATCTTGGGAGACAAATAGTGTTAAGGGCATGTATCACCCCTTAGGCGGGGGCAAGCATTCTTCACCTCTCTTATTTCCTCTGAGTCTCACATCTGCACCCTAAGTTATCCCCTTGAATCAGAATAGGCCAGGTTATGCTGCCACCACAGAAACATCTAAAGTCATCTGGCACTGGTTTAGGGATTGCTGGTTCATGGTGGAAACCATCACCTGAGGCAGAAGGACTGTTTCTCTTTCCCTCTGCCCTGGGGATGATGTTTGTGATGGTGGTTTCTCCATCTGCTGAGTTCCCAGCCCACCCAGCTGACCTGCGATGCAAATAATCTTTTGTTATATAAGCAATTGAGATTTAGCAGCATAACCTAGTTTTTCTGGACTAAAACAGTATCTAGTGTAGTTTTACAGTTGAACAGACAAATGCTAGTACAGTTAAATAGCTAGCCCAAGACTCTGGTCACAGGCCAGGGTAGCCACTTGTGAGTTCTACCTACCAGGTCACATTGACTCCTTGTCTGTGTCTGGCAGAGTCATGAAAGACCGATTATTTATTTATTTATCTTTATCAACTACAGAATCCTCATTCTTATCCCATTTGCTTCTGAGAATGAACTTGGTGTTTTGCAATGAGAACAACATAACCTTTGGTTTGGTTTAGCATGCAGAGTGTGTGGTAGGGAACCAACCATCCTGGCTTGCTCAGGACTGAGGGATTTCCCAGGACATGGGACTATCAGTGGTAAAACCAGAGAAGTCCCAGGTGAATTGAGACGAGTTGGTCACACTAATTGCTGGGGTGGTATCTCCTAGCAACACTTAGGAATTATGCAGCCTAGGTTCCTACCACACCTTGTAATTCTTTCCGTCATAATATTCATCACATCGTGTTGTAATGACTCAGGCTGGTTAGTGCCTCTGGGCACACAAAACCCTGAATGCCTGAAACTCAGGACTATTTCTTTTTTCATTTTGTATTCCCAGTATCTTCTATGATGCCTGACACTTCAAAAGAGCACAATAAATATTCATGGAGTGGATGAATAAATGCCATTTCTCTCTTGTTTTCATTCTGAATACTGGTGTCATGTGATTGGTTTTTTCTCCTTTGAGAATTAATTCTACCTAGGTAATAATTTCACAATAAGGAAAGGTAGAAATCTTTGTTGGGTTCAGCTACAAGCTTGCTTCAAGCTCTCAGCATGACCCATAGTGTAAAATTATATAAACTCAGACCTGAGTTTCAGCATAAACTGATTCCTTATTAGACTGACTGAACAATTGGATCTCCTTGTATGGCATTTATTTAAAGACAGAAGGTCATGGGGCAAATGGTGGGTAGTTGACGCTGTGGAAACATATGTTGTAAATTTGATTTAGCTGTTTCTGGTAACTGGGCTTATTGTGAATGAAGATTTAGGCTTCCTGAGTCTGCCCTCCACCCTTGGGAATGCATAACGCATGCCCTCCAAAACCAGAGGCTGAAAGAAAGTCTCCATGGGCATGCCTTGCTGATGGACTGCATTCATGCCCAGTTAAGGACAGCAAGCCATGGACTGAGAGATTTGCTCCAGGGCTCACCCAGTTGGATAAAAGGCCTATGAGGTGTGCTGAGACAGAGCTAGGTGGTTTCTGCCTCTACTTACACACTAACTCCTCAGACATCCTTATTAGTCACCCACAGTGGGTCTCTCCTAAGTGACTAGCTTTTCTGAGAAGTGATTTAAATTCTATAAAGTGTCCCGTCCTGCAGGACACGGTTATTCGTGGGGCGAGGGGGACCCAGCCTGAAAAAGAATGGGCGAGAAAGAGAGAACGAGACCAAGCAGATTCCTTGTCAAGGTCTGTTTAATGGAGGTAATAGGTCAGTTTTTAAAGCACTCAGAGAAAGACAAGAGGTGGGGCAGAGGAATGCGGGAGTTAAGGCTGAGCTGAAGCTTGCATCAATCTCCTGCTGGGAATGTAAACGATGTGTCTGAAACATTTTATGGCTTCTCTGGGAAGAACAGCTCCTTGTCTGATAAGGGAAAAACAGCTCCTTATCTGATAAAGGTTAGCACACTCTCGGGGGTGGGGATGGGCGGCCATCTGGCGTCATTTGGCTCCTGACAATAAAGAGTGCTCTGTGGAGTGGTGGGAATATCACTGAACTTGTTTTTAAGGAGATTAAAAAAAATCCCTGTCCTCAGTTTTTCTCATCTGCCAAATGGGTTTCATTACACTTACCTTCTTACCTCACGAGATAGTTTGTGAAGGTCAAAGGAGATGAAGTCAGTGAGAGTAGGTTGGAGAGCAGGCCGATCTCTAGTTGTCTTGGATGAGGTAGAATGAGACACCCCACACCTTGTTTTTATGGAGTGTATTGGGTAGTGCAGAGAGACAGCTGGTAAGTATAAGAAGGCATATGTCAGCTAGTGAGAGCCATGCAGAAAAACAAGGCTGGGTAAGGGGAGGAATGGAAGACGACAGAGGACATGACTGTGTAGATGGGAAGGTTAGAGACATCACTGATAAGGTGATGACTGACCAGAAATTTGAGGGAAGCAAAGCATATCTCAGGGAAGAACATTCCAGGCAGAGAGAATAGCAAGAGCAAAGCCAAGTCTGCAGTGTTCAGTGAGCCAGTGCACAGTGAGAGCTGTCTGCAGTGTACAGTGAGCCAGTGCACAGTGAGAGCCATTTGCAGTGTGCAGTGAGCCAGTGCACAGTGAGAGCGGTCTGCAGTGTACAGTGCACAGCAAGAGCTGTCTGCAGTGTACAGTGAGCCAGTGCACAGTGAGAGCCGTCTGCAGTGTGCAGTGAGCCAGTGCACAGTGAGAGCGGTCTGCAGTGTACAGTGCACAGCAAGAGCTGTCTGCAGTGTACAGTGCACAGCAAGAGCTGTCTGTACAGTGAGCCGGTGCACAGCGAGAGCCGTTTTCAGTGTGCAGTGAGCTGGTGCACAGTGAGAGTGGTCTGCAGTGTACAGTGAGCCGGTGCACAGTGAGAGCAGTCTCTAGTGTACAGTGCACAGTGAGAGCTGTCTGCAGTGTACAGTGAGCCAGTGCACAGTGAGAGCCGTCTGCAGTGTGCAGTGAGCTGGTGCACAGTGAGAGTGGTCTGCAGTGACAGTGAGCCAGTGCACAGTGAGAGCTGTCTGCAGTGTACAGTGAGCCAGTGCACAGTGAGAGAGGTCTGCAGTGTACAGTGAGCCGGTGCACAGTGAGAGAGGTCTGCAGTATACAGTGAATCAGTGCACAGTGAGAGTGGTCTGCAGTGTACAGTGAATCAGTGCACAGTGAGAGTGGTCTGCAGTGTACAGTGAGCTGGTGCACAGTGAGAGAGATCTGCAGTATACAGTGAGCCAGTGCACAGTGAGAGAGGTCTTCTATGTACAGTGAGCTGGTGCATAGTGAGAGCGTTCTGCAGTGTGCAGTGAGTCGGTGCACAGTGAGAGCGTTCTGCAGTGTACAGTGAGCTGGTGCACAGTGAGAGAGGTCTGCAGTATACAGTGAGCCGGTGCACAGTGAGAGAGGTCTTCAGTGTACAGTGAGCTGGTGCATAGTGAGAGTGTTCTGCAGTGTGCAGTGAGTCGGTGCACAGTGAGAGAGATCTACAGTGTACAGTGAGCCGGTGCACAGTGAGAGAGGTCTTCAGTGTACAGTGAGCCGGTGCACAGTGAGAGAGGTCTTCAGTGTACAGTGAGCTGGTGCACAGTGAGAGAGGTCTATAGTGTGCAGGGAGCCAGTGCACAGTGAGAGCGGTCTGCAGTGTGCAGTGAGCTGGTGCACAGTTAGAGCAGTCTGCAGTGTGCCTGAGCATGGTGAGAGCGGTCTGCGGTGTGCCAGTGCACAGTGAGAGTGGTTTGCGGTGTGCCAGTGCACGGTGAGAGTGGTCTGTGGTGTGCCAGTGCACGGTGAGAGTAGAGGGGGTTGGGGGAAGAAGGGGTGAGTTGATGGTAGAGTTTCAAGGTCAAGGAGGGCCAGACCACATATGGTAGTGTAAGTTGTGGTTGAGGACTTGGGTTTCATACTGTGTGAAATAGGAAGCAAAGAGCTGGCCAGTCAGACAACTAGTGTGACAACCTGGGGAGAGGTGGTGGAGGCTGGGATCAGGCGGATGGCCAAGCGGAGGGCAAAATGTGACTGGGTCTTGGATGTAGACTGGGTAGCCTGGAAAGAGATGCTTCAGTGATGACGCCAAGGTTTTCAGCTTGAGAGCTTAGAAGAATTGGAAAATGGAATAAACTTATAAAGGTGAGGAATACTGTGGTAGATGTGTGTGTGCATGCTGGTATAATTTGTAGTGTAGGGAATCAGAAGTTCTATTTTATATATTTTAAGTTTGAGAAAGAGCAAAGCATGAATATCAGATAGCCAGCTAGGCACGGAGTCTTCAGGGAGAGCCTGGGGATGGGTCATGTATGTGGGATCTTAGGGCTAAACAAAATCACCTCATCACCTCATCAGGTAGATAAATAGATTGAAAAAAAGAACCCTGGAGCACTCCAAGAGTCCACCTAGAGATGGGGGAGGTGGATGGACTGGCCAAGAAGGGCAACCGCTCAGCCACTGCCTTGGCTGTTGTGTGGCAGCTGCTGCTGTGGACACTGAACCTTGATATTGGAGGTTTGCTTCTAAAGTATGAGCCACAGGGAGTGTTTAGTCTTGCATGTGTGGCCACTTAACAGGATTGTGGTGAAACAGCCCACATACACAAAGACTCTTCTCTTATTAAAACAGCTTCGGGAGATCAGCCAGTCACTGCCAGGACAGAAATTTAAGTTGAGGTTGGCATGGTGCTCATGCCTCTAATCCCAGCACTCTGGGAGGCTGAGGCGGGAGGATCCTTTCAGCTCAGGAGTTCAAGACTGGCCTGAGCAAGAGCTAGACCCCATCTCTACAAAAAATAGAAAATTAGCCAGGCTTTGTGGCAGACACCTGTAGTCCCAGCTACTCTGGAGGTGGGGCAGGAGGATCACTTGAGCCTGAGAGTTGGAGTTTGCAGCTCACTGCAACTAATGGCACACTGCAGTCTGGCTGAGTGACTTAGCAAGACTCTGTCTCAGGAAAAAAAAATAAAGTTGAATTAGGGAAATTTGCTTAACTGAGTAGAAAGCACGAGGATCATAAATTCCTGGTAACATAAGCAAGTGATAGAAACAAAGTTCCAGAAACTCTTGATATCACAGATACGCAACCCCCAAGATCAGACTCCCATCTGAAAACATGGTAACAGAATTGTCTATGTAATGCTTATGAATAAGGCGTGGCCTTTGGAACTCCTATGTTTTTCTGATTGCAGTTTGTGTTTAATTTTTTAGGTCACTCTTAAAAAGTTTATTTCACCTAAGATGTATTGTAAGTCTGAGTCTAAGTTTTCAATTTTCTTTTATTTTGTTTTTTTTCTTTTTTGGAGACAGTCTCACTCTATTGCCCTGGGGTAGACTGCCATGGCCTCTGCCTAGCTTATAGCAACCTCAAACTCCTGACTTTGAGAGATCTTCCTGCCTCAGCCTCCTGAGCATCTGGGACTACAGGCACCTGCCATGATGCTTGGCTAGTTTTTCTATTTTTATTTATTTATTTGTTTCAGGCTAGATGCCCATAGCTGAATGGCTAGACTGCCAGCCCTGTGCACTGGGGTGGTGGGTTCAAACCTGGCCTGGGCCTGCTAAACAAACACACACATTTTTTTTCCCCTATTTTTCGTAGAGACAGGGTCTTGCTCAGGCTGGTCTCAAACTCCTGAGCTCAAGGAATCCTTGTGCCTTAGCCTCCCAGGGTGCTGGGATTACAGGTGTGAGCCACTGTGCTGGGCTAAGTTCTCAATTTTCAGCCATGTTATTAAGAGTTTTCTCTGAATACAATCCTGGATTGCACAACATCCTCATCTGATAGACAACCAAAGCCACATGTCTAAGAGGGGTGAAATATTAAGAGATTTTTTACAAAGTTAATTTTCCTTTTATCCTGTGGACCCTTACAGACCCTCCCTGCTGCCACCATTTCATCCCAACTTTGGCCAGCTAAAGATAGGACTCAAGTTGAAAGTCTTGATCTTTGCATAAGACAAAGAAATGTATAAGAATCACAGTAGGGCTTCTCTGGGACAACTGGAGAGGCTGAGGCTCTGATGAGGTGCTCAGAGGGGACCCCCCCCACCGTCCACCAACCTCTCTGGTCCTGAAGACGTGAGTGGGGTGAACGTATTTTCTCCAAACATCACATACTCTCAAGTTGCTTCCTCTAAGTTCTAGAAGGAGCTCATTGTTTCCTCCGGCTCAGTGTCAGTGAAATTCTAAGGTAAATCTGTCCCCAGTAGAACCATCAGGATGTCCCATTGTGCTAGGGAGGGAGGCCCTTGGTGGAAGAAAAGGGTGGTTTGGAGCTGTCTGTGGACCAGGGGAGAGTTTTCTCTCTTCTTCCATGAGGCAGGTAGTAGGATGGACAGGGCAGCCCTGATCGGTGGAGGCTGCTGCCCTCAACAGAGCAGAGTCAGCTGAGCCTTCCTTTGGATGTCTTCATCCTTCTGTTTTTCTTGGAGAAATATAGATTTGGTATTGGCTTCTTTGTGCTTCAGTACTGTCTGTTTTACAGATTTACGTGACTGCCCCACCTATGTCATCATTTATGTAACTGTGAGCCTTTTGAGAATAAAGACCCACCTATAGTTGTGCTTGTATACTGTCCTGGGATGGCGTTGGACCACAGGGCAGGCAAACAGTGATCATTTGCTGCTTTGTAAAGAAAAGCAAACACATTCTCTCTTTGTGCCAGGAGTGCTCTGTTAGCTGGTGTGAGTAGCTGGAGTAACCAAAGTGAGCAGAGGACAGTGGTATGGCCTGTGGAGCACTGTCCATCAGATGTTAAGAAACTGTAACTGTGACCATCCATGGCCGGACTTCTCCTCTCTATTGCCTTTTCTTTAAAGAACACATTGAGGCCTATATTCACCAGGAAGCCTTTGCTGGTCACGCATCTCGCAGCCTTTTCTGGAGACATTTCCTGTCGTCACTGTGACTGCAGCAGTCAGCAAACATACTCAGATTCTTAACTGGACTTTTGTGGCTTAACTAATATTTTCTTTTGCAGTTTTAAAGACAGCAGTTAAATGTCTCTATGAAAATGTCCGTGTGCCTGGTTGTTTTTTGGAAGAACCATCTAGCATCAGGGATAAGATTACTATCAAATAATCTGCTGAAAAACAAGATGTGCAGGCCGAGTGTCAGTGAGCCGATTCAGATGGTAGCAGCTATCTGGCAGTTTGTCTGTCTGTAAAACTGTTCCGTGTGGCAGACTTATCTGTCTTTTGTGCCTCATAGAATAATTCTCACGTGACTTGATAAGAATCCAGTCAAAAACAAGACCCCACAGGTTTTCCTGAGTTTGACTCCATTGCTCTGAGCTTGCTACGCAGACACGTAACATGAACTTTATGGACACCCTGTGTGTATACATACACATACATTTCTTTTTCTTTTGGCATGGAATACATTTCTAAAAATAGGATATAACTTTGGTGAAAAATTAAGCAAAAGCATACATGAGCTTCATAAGCATAATGTTCTAGAAGTCAAACTATGCGCAGGCAATCCAAGAAGAGGCCGGAGAGCCCCTGCGCCCTGTTCCACTGCAGCTTCTTCTCCCTCTGCCTCAGTTTAGCCGCACTTGGCCCCCAGGCCACTGCAGCTGGACAGACCGCCCTGAACAAGACCCCTTTGGTGCTTAGTAAGGGCCATATTCTTTAGCACAGCCCGTGACGTCTCCGTGACCTGACCTGCAGGCTCATGTCCCACTGTCACCCCCATGTTCTCATCACAGCACCCTTGCAGAGCACGCACATGTGTGTCTTTATACGTTTGCACAGAATAGACCCTCTGCCTGAAAAGCAGTTCACACATATCACCTCTTCTGAGAAATCTAATTTTTTCAGGAAAAGGTCCCTCTCTGTGTGAGGAATCTCTACGTATCACTTGTCAAAATGCTTCGTCATTATTTGTTAAAGTGGAACTGCTTCTTTTTATGCCTCAGTTGCTGCTAAGCCTCCAGAATTAGGACGGAAAAAATAGGTGCCCAGCACTGCCATGTTCCAATGTGGGATGCGAGCCCACAAGTGCTGACTGGGGTTGCAGAGGGACTGGGGGTGCTCCTGGAAGCTTTGTCGATTTCTGGGACAGAAAAGAGTTGCAGGGTCAGAGGAGGAGGAGGATTTCCTCCCTGAGTGCCGACAACGTGTGCTGCCTGTCTCTCTGCCCCTGCCCCTACCCCACAGGGAAGGCAGGGAGAGACTTCCCCATCTCTCAAGTTAAGCATGAGGGCGTCAGCAGGGCCATTCAAGAGGAAAACAGATGGCCCATGAGAGGCAACAGGATAGTCATTGGTTCTGTGCCTGAGAATGCTGAGGGCAAAAGATGGGCTGCAGCCTCTTGTGTGTGGGCAGAGTGGAGGGAGGCAGGTCTTCACTGAAATAGGCTGCTTGCGTGTCTCTCACTGATCAGACATCGGCCTCACCAGGCCAAACCACTTGGAGCCAGTTTTGAGCCCTGCCCAAGGAGGGTGCGGGCAGCCAGAGGGCTGTGACCCCAGTAGAGGGGGTGTGAACATGGATGGCTGGGGACTAAGACAGGAGTCAGAAGCCAGAAGAGAGGCATTGTCCACAAAGAGAGGCTACTCAGAAGATGTCAGTGGGGGTATCTTTGGGGATCCCACAAAAGCACCAGAGATAGGAGTAGTGAGGTTACTGCCCTCTGGGGCCTGTGGGCACCAATACTTGCAAGGGAGGTAAGAAATCTTCTGATGTTTATTTCTCCAACCCTGGAAGAGCCAGAGCATGTTGGGAGGGGACGGGGGCAGGGAAGCACAGGCAGGGGGACAGAGAGACCAACTGTGCCCTGTCTCTGTACTGCCTTCTCCAGCCGAGGCCGCTGGGGGAGCCGGGGAGCTCTGATATTTGGATCATTAAAATGAACAAAAACGAGACTGCTTGTGTGATGAACAGGGACAGAAGGATTTTGCACTAAGGGTATTCACAAGAGTTTATGGAATCTGCCCAAGATGTCCTCCACGACATGTGTGGGGAAGACACAGCCGACAGAATGGGATTAGAGCACCAGCAGAGAGGAAGAACGGAATGCCCACATCCCTCTCCCAGCCCCAGTTTGGAGACCTACTTGTGCAGTGTGTCAGCGACATTCATCATTAATCTGTTGCCTCTTTGTATTGGGAGATTCTTGGGGATAGAGAACATGTACAGGGTGGTCATAAAGTTCGTGTGCAAGTTAAAAGAGCATGTAATTTAAAATTTCACACAAACTTTATGGCCACTCTGTATTATAGATCTCAATGAAACAGTACCCATCACCTTGTAAATGTTTGTGGAATGAATAAATGAGCACATTAATTGACAAATGGGGATGACAGAGTGTAGTGGATCAGGCTCCAAAGTTGGGCTTTGCACTTACTAGCTGCACTCTGGCTACTCACTTACCTTTTAAAGTGGCAACAAGACAGTATTTACCTCATCAGATGTGTCTGAGGATTAGATGAGATAATGAACATGCATCGCACAGTGGCCAGGGCATGATGAATGTGTGGTAAATCGGAGCTGTGGTGTCAGCAACGCTGTCGTCAGAGCTGGAGTAGTGAAAATCAGTACCTGCTGATCACTCCTTGGCTCCAGCCAGGCCTGGCGTCCTTGACCTCAGTACTCCTTGACCCCAGCTGGGCCTGGCGTCCTTGGTCTTGATACTCCTTGACCCCAGCTGGCCTGGCGTCCTTGACATTGACATTCCTTGATCTTAGCGGGGCCTGGTGAGCTTGACGCCTGGGTGTCCACTTCACCTCCTCAGGAAGGAATTTGATTACTTGTGGGGTTGAGGAGGGGTGATTGCTTTGCTCCACTGTGTGGCAAAGAGCTCTGGCTGGGGAACAAACTGTCCTTAGATGGACGCTCCAGGGAGACTCCTTTCAGGCCCCATTCCCCTCACTTTCTGAGATATCTGGGACCTGTCATTCCAACTTCCGAGCTCCTTCCAAATCTATTTCAGCTTCCTTGGCTTTACTAAGTCAGTTACCACTGACTTTCCAGCTTCCAATATTTTGTTGCTTTTATCTCCTCTGTGTCCTCACATACCTTAGATAAAATCCTTTTGCCAGGCATGGTGGCTTGTGCTTGGAATCCCAGTATTTTGGGAGGTTAAGGAGGGAGGATCTCTTGAGGTCATGTGGTCAAGACCAGACTGGGCAACATAGTGAGACCCCATCCTTACAAAAAACTAAAAAAAAAAAAAAATCAGCCAGGTGTGGGGGCACATGCCTGTACTCCCAGCCACTCTGGGAGGCTCAGGTGGGAGGATTGCTTGAGCCCAGGAGCTGGAAGTTGTGATAAATTGTGATCATGCCAGTGCATTCCAGCTTAGGCTACAATTGAGATGCCATCTCTAAAAAATATATTAATAAAGTAAAATGCTTTTGCTGTCATTTAGGCAGGAGGTAGGGGATTATTGGGAAAAAGCTACAATAAATATGAGCATTCAATCTGCCATATATAACCTCAAATATGTGTAGCTTTTATAATAAGGAAAAATAATTGTGTTTGCAGAAAAAGAATTGATTCAGAGACATAAGATGTCCATGTTCATGTCTTTGTATACTTAAAGTTACTAATACAGAGCAATGAATATCATTTTGTAAAATAGGCCATGTAGAAAATAAATGCTTTGGTGTTTTGATAAAATAGTAATTGCAGGGGGTGGAGGTTATCAGGGAAGTCTTCATGGAGGAGGTGGCAGTTTTCATTATTGCGAGGTGGGCTCTCAATAACGGGCAGAATCTGGCTTTTTTAAGGGTAGGAAGTAGGTCTATAACTCATTTATGAGTTAGCAATCCTGTGTAGTCCAGAGTGTATCTAGTGTAGTAGCCATTGTCTTGGGTTTCTCAACTCTCCTTTCTCTGTTATCTTTCCTTTTGGTAAGAGATGAATCCTCACTCATTGAGAGCAAAGCCAGCACAAGAGAGGGAGAGAGCTTGGAGACAGACAGAGCTAATGACAAGACCTGGGCCCAGTCCAGAGGTGTCCAATGCCAGGATGCCCGTCAGCTTCCATCTTGCAGGAGCCAACAACTTCCCCCAACATCTTGAAAAAGCTTTTTGCTGAAGTCAATTTTAGTTGGGTTTCAGTCATTTGCGTCAGAAAGAGTCCCAACTAGTACAAGAGGGTAAAAAGATTATATATAGCTGACTTCTAAAGAACGTCACAGTGGGCAGAACTAGAACTTGATTTATAGTCTAACTTGAAATTACAACTTGCCAGCTGTTTCCCAGTTAGCTTCTTGGTGGTAGCTAATTCTTATCCTTTGTCTCAAGGCAGAATGGGAACAGACTGGGGTCTGCATTTTCCCTTTGGAGCTTGTTACATTTCTTGTAACAGATGAATTATTTGTAGGCAAAAATTAAAGATAAATCAATTCCCATCATCTTAAAAAAATGTAGTGGGCCTGTCCCCAGAGTCACGAGTGCCGTGGAGTAATTCATCTACAGAGCGCCATTGCCAGGCAGAGCTCTTGGTGCCACTCAGCTCCGGCTGAGGGAGCTGATGCTCTCACGCTTATAGATCAGCAGGGAAAACAGCACATAGTTAGGTGGAAGGGCAAGTGACTTAACTCTAGCTACTTCGTAAATAAATACTCACCATAGGTGTACTACTGTTGTCAGTGCTTTTCATATAGTACCAAACCCCAAGGATTAAGCACGGTTACTGTTATCATTCCCATTTCTCAGATGAGGAAACTGAGGCACATAGTTATTCAGCCAGGACAGGCACCCAGGCCTCCTGAAGCTGGCATGACAAGCTCTTTTTCGCCGTGTGACATTGCTCTAGATTATTAGTCAATTTACAAGAAACTCTTTCTTGTAAGTCTCAGGTTGACACTGACAAAAAAAGATAGGAGACAGGAGACGAAACTACCCAGATAGTCAGGAAAAAGGGAAAAAGCAATTTCTCCAGGAAGTGCATTTTCTCTATTTGTTTTAATGGTGGCATCTGAGTTTTTCTTGTGAGGTTTCAAATATTATAAAAAAGAAAAAAGAAAAAAGAATCTCAATCATTATATGCTTTCCAAAGTTATCTATTTTTGTGATGCTGAAAGAGTTGTGTCCACTCACCCAGACACTGAGACAGAATCTGTTCACCACTGGCTTGCAGTCTGCCCCTGCCCTGCCCCCACACACCCGGCCACCTTCTTCACTAACAGGTCCTGGTAATGTGCAGGAACCATCTGGTGATTCCTGATTGGCAAAGATGCTGGGCATGTGGCCCTATTCTGGGAAACGAAGTGTAGGATTGGCCCACAAAGCCCTAAATGGCCAGGCTCCTCCAGTTCCTGTCTGAGCCTATCTCTCACCACTGTCTTCCTGGTGCCCTCTGCATCAGCTGTAGTGGGGTCATGGGGTCCTTGCTGGGCCTTGAATACCCCAGAGCTGTCCTCCTTTGCACTGGCTGGTGTCTCTTTCTCCCTAGAGAGCGCCTTACCTCTTTTAAAACCTTGCTCAGATATCCCCTTCTCATGAGGTCCCAGGCCACTCTACTTAAATCTATAACCTGTTTCTACTACTGTATTCCCAGTTTGACTTACTTCGCTCTTTTTGTCTCTTTTTTCCACAGCACCTATCAATTTCTGACACAGTATGTAATCAACTTATTTATCATGCTTATTTGTTGTCTCTGCACTCCTCCTACAACGTGTAATGTATGAAGGCAGAGACCTTTGTCTACTCATTGATGTGTCTGATGTACCTAGAAAAGTGAATAGCCTATAACAGCCACACAATTACTATGTGTCGAATGAATGAATGCTGAAGGATTCTGGAAAAATTTTCTTCTGGATAAGAGGGAGAAAGTAGAAAGCCTCTTTCCCCTCTGCAGCCTATTTTCTACCCTTGAGGGCTTCTGGGTAAGGACATGACCTCGAGCCACTGCCACCCTCTCACTGCTGAAGAACTGCCCAAGAGAACCACAGCCTTGCCCCTTGGTGAACTTCTGAACCAACATCAGCAAAATCTGACTTCTTGCTTGTGAAAAAATTAAATACTTTCTTGTAAAGCTACTGTTAGGAATATTCTTGTTTCTATTGCAGCCAAATGCATCCCCAACATATGTAATAATTTATTGAGTCGTGATATAATAAGAAACATACTTGGTGACCTCTGAAAACCGTTGGAATTTTTTGAGTTATAAGGGTTATAGGGACATCTATACGGACATCTTTTGTTCTAATGAGGTGACTTTGAGACACCCACAGATAATTTCTGGTCACCAGAAAGACTCAGCCTTGATTAGAAACTTGAAACTTTCAGCGTCATCCCCCAGCCTCCAAGGAGGGTAGAGGGGCTGGAGATTGAGGTAATCTGTGAGGGCTGCCATCATGCAAACCAGACAAAATCTCCAGAGAAAGCCTATGTGAGCAGGTGCGGTGACACACGGCAATGCTGGGTGTGCATGCGTCCTCCCCGCACACCTCCATCTGTGCGTCTCTTCTATCTGGCTGTTCCTGAGCTGTGCTCTCTGATAGACGGGTAAAGTGCTTTTCTGAGTTCTATGAGTCATTTTAGCAAATTATTGAACTGAAGGGGGGCATCATGGTGTTGCCAGTCACTGTTCATCTGAATGGCCATTTCATGCAGGGTGCTACTGATCAGGCCCTAAAAAAGCCAGATGAGCCATGCTGACATCTGAAAATTGTATTTTCACTTCCAAGGCTATTCCATGGTACCAGTCAAGGACTCAGGGCCCTCTGTGCACCTAGTGAAGTATTAACTAACTATAAATTTAGTCTAGAATAAAAATGCTTTGAAGATATAGCCACTTTAAAATAGGAAGATGTTATGCCACTTTGTAACCTATGAGGGGGAATCTGTTGTATATGAGGAGCACTAACATTACTGATGTTTAGTTTACTGTGAGAATAAAAGGTAACAGAGGGCAAAAGGGGGCAGAGCAGTTCTTGGAGGGGATATCCTCACTCTTCTCCTGACTTGCTGGCTTTCTGTATTTATTTATTTGATTTTTTAATTAAATCATAGTTGTGTACATTAATGCATTTATGGGGTACAATGTGCTGGTTTTATATACAATTTGAAATACAACAAACTGGTTAACATAGCCTTCATCGCACTTCTTAATTATTGTCCTAAAACATTTATATTCTACACTTGGATTTGACATATACCCTTGTAAAATGCACCATAGGTGTGGATGGACCAATGACCCTCCCTCCACCTATCCTCCTCCCTCCCCTCCCTCTCCTTCTCCTCTTTTCCCCTTATCTTGGGCTGTAGTTGGGTTATAGCTTTCATATGAAGTGTGGGTGATTATATATTGGTTTCATAGCAGAGCTGAGTACATTGGATACTTTTCCTTCCATTCTTGAGATACTTTACTAAGAAGAATATGTTCCAGCTCCATCCATGTAGACATAAAGTCTCCATCTTTTTAAAGGCTGCATAATATTCCATGGTGTACATATACCACAATTTATTAATCCATTTGTGGATCAGTGGGCACTTGGGCTTCTTCCATGACTTAGCAATTATGAATTGGGCTGCAATAAACATTTTGGTGCAAATATCTCTGTTACAAAGTAATTTTTGGTCTTCTGGATATATATCTATAATTATAGGATGGAAAGTCAGGTCTATTATTAGATCCCTAAATGATCTCCAAACTTCTTTCCACAAGGAACATATTAGTTTGCATTCCCACTAGCAGTGCAGAAGTGTTCCCTTTTCTCCACATCCACACCAACATCTCTGGTTTTGAGATTTTGTGATGTGGGCTAAACCTACTGGAGTTAGATGATATCTCAAATTGGTTTTGATTTGCATTTCTCTGATGATTAAGGATGATGAGTGTTGTGCCCAGATGGCGTGATTTCCAAAGACCACCCAGGAGCCAATGCTGATGCAATTAACACAAGGGCCGTTTATTCCAGTAGGGGCTCAGACCCTCAGATCAGCCCAACGCAGTGGGAGAGTGCTGAGGGACCCCGATCCTCCCGGTGCGACGGTTTTTATAGGGATCCTAACAATGGTGGCCAATGAGCAACTTGGGGGGTTTCTAACAGGTAACTCAGGGGTCTCTAACTGGCAATTCACATGGCTTGGGCTGGAGGGTCTCTAAGAGATGGCTCAAGGGTCACTAACAGGTGGCTTGAGGGTCTCTAATAGACAACTTTTTCTGATTGGTTGGTCTTTCCTCATGCAGATGCATCTGATTGGCTCTCACCAGGGATGGTTTCCTCATGCAGGTTAATTGGGCCTGCTCTTTCATTCCCCCCTTGACTTGCAACTAAGAGGATCAGACCCTCAGATCAGCCCACTGCAACGGGAGAATGCTGAGGGACCCCCCATCCTCCCCATGTGAGGGTCTTTATAGGGAATCCTAACAATAGTGGTCAATGGGCAACTTGGGGTGTCTCTAACTGGCAATTCACGTGGCTTAGGCTCAATGGTCTCTAACAGATGGCTCCAGGGTCTCTAACAGGTGGCTCCAGGGTCTCTAACAGACAACCCTTTCTGATTGGTTGGTCTTTCCTCATGCAGATGCATCTGGTAGGGCACTACCTGGCCATCCATGGCAGGAACCTGCAGCTGTGCCATAGTCAGTTACCAGAGATAACAGTCACTGGTGGAATTTGGAGGTGATGACAGAGTCCCAGGGAGCTGGCGGGTGCACGTACTAAACAGAGATCTTCTGGGTTGCTGCTGCGACAGTGGGAATGAAAGCGAAAGTGAGTGCTGGGCCACGCCTGTGTGGTGGGCCAGGCTCAGAGTTGGATGAGGCTGCGCCTGCACGGTGGGCCACGCTCAGAGCTGGACCAGGGTGAGCCTCAGTCAGTGGCCTCAAAGCCACCCACAAAGGAGAAAACAAAAGGCACCTCTAAGGCCTCTGGTCAACGAGGAGGTAGACACAGGGAAAGATAAAATCTAGAAACTTTCAAACCTGGGCATAGCCTGTGGGTTGCGTCTTATTCTGTGGGTCTTCTGGACTAAATGAGGGGCCAGCAGGCGGGGTCTTTGGTTTTACAGGCTCCAGAGTGCTAGAGCAGGTCTGGGTTCAGACAGGCCCTGTGGCTGACTGTGGGACGATCGCAGAGGGCCATCCATCACTCAGACACTGAGGAAGGTATTCTGGAGGGAATAGGAAGCCTGGTGGTCTGGATAAAGCCATTACCAGGTGAGTGTGCCCTAAGGGGGAGGTGGAAGACCCCAGATAGAGCAGCCCACACACTGTGCAAGCTCTGTGGGAGTGGCTTTCAGATAACCAGGAATATCCATCCTCTGAATATGCCCATTACCCAGGCATTGTAAGGGGGTCCCTTTTATATGAGCACCCCATGTGATACCGGAAAAGTGGCACCCCAGCCAGCTCAGCCGAGCAGGGCCTGGGGGATCTGCCACTTCTGTCTTGGTGGCAGCAGCTGGCAAAAAACCCGGCAGGTTGGGGCAAGGGAGGGAGCTTTCTTCCCCCAGAGGCTCCAGTAGAGTGGCTCTAGAGGACCTGTCAATCAAGGGAAAACTGGTGCCCATCCCTGATTGGTCCATTTTCAATCCTGCTCCTGATTGGTCCATTTTCAATCCTGCTCCTGATTGGTCCATTTTATGGACCAATCACAGCTAAGCTATTACACCTATATAAGGCCCTGAGCAGAGAGACTGGGGCAGACTTGGGCAGACTTGGGCAGACCATCGGCAGATCATTGAAGATCATCGCAGATTGTCACAGACCTTCAAGGAAGATAGAGCAGAAGAACAAAACTTCAGCAGACCATTGCAGACCATCCAGAGGAAGAAGCGAGAGCTGCGGCACTTCTAGTGCTGATCCTGCTCTACAAAGAGGCTTGGCTCTTTGTAGGAGTTG